>NW_028288898.1:1202222-1502777 GCF_059628265.1 Tinamus guttatus
TAAATGAAAGAAAAGGCTCAGTATATGATTTTTTTTTCTCTCACAGGAGCAGAGCTACAAGAATCTAGCATCAGTTTAAAACAAAGCCTTTTTTTCCTTACTCATTTAAGATCTAAATTTTTAATTAGCTTTAGCAAAACTATTTTGATTCAGCTAGTCAATGAACTCTGTTTACCTGCTTGGTATGAAAGTTGTCTTTAAGCCCAAGATTAAATGGCAGTTCAGAACTGTTTCTGGTGTTTATTGTTGTTTTCTTTCCATCCAAACTAATCGGTGACATCCTAGAAACAAAAATAGAAAATTTATTTAAATAGTTAACAGGCTGTTTTCCTCATCTATTCCTAAGTAAATCTCTTGACATTTATTAGGTTGTTCACTAAGCTATTAAGAAGACTCCCATCCATTTTTGGACAAACTCTTGGAGTAGAGTAACAGATATCAGTATCTGATTTCGAGAGCAGTACGGACAAAAATGATTCAGCTGGTGCTATACCTGTTTAATCTAGGGAAAAAAAATATGTGTGTGTATATATATTTCATATATATCAACTCTCTGTTTTCAGAGAGTACAAGTATCCTAAAAAACCTGTACACTCGTTCTGGCTGATCTGTTCATTTACTGATTTGTTACCAGAGCTCTTTCTTGTGTGAATCCATAATCCCTATATGCCTGGCCAGGCCATACATGATGTGATCATTAACATATGTCAATGTCTGTACATTTGGACTAGAATAAATGCTTGGATCTTTCTGAGGGCACATATCACATATCATAGCTGGGCAGCTGGACAGATCTAGTAGTGGCTTTATAAAATGTTTCAAGGAAAAAAACCAGCCAACAGCCCAGCGTGCCAGGAGAAATACTAGTGTCAGAAACACAAAAAGTGTAGGCCTACCTCTGGCCCACACACTGTATGCAGCTTGTCCCGTTCCTCAAAGGTGTGAATGCACAGGGCATGCTCTCCTCTCTGATTGGGAGCAGGATGAAAAGCAACTGTGCTGCAAGTAAGTACATTGAAAATAAAGATGAAAAGCTGAAAGTGCCAGGAACCCAAGGGTTTCTGTTTGGCAAGTTAGGTGTTTTTTTTTTTTTTTTTTTTTTTCTCTTCATTTTCACAACTGGAGAGCAAAAAAAGAATGTCTTCATCCTCCCTTACATTTGCCCTTTGCTGGTCTAGCTCTCTCAGTTGTGCTTCCTCCCATACACTCACTCCAGCAAATGCCAAATCTTCTTAGAAAATACTTCAGTTTTATTCAGGTGGAAAATAAATAAATATTTTCTTTCAGGTTGCTGAGTTGAATCAAGTCACAGAGTGGTCTGATGTGCCTTTGAGAGGGAAAGAGTGGAAACAGGATCTTCTTTAGCAGAAAGCCTCCAGATTTTGTCACAACATTTCAGGTAACTGAAAAGGCACTTTTACAATGGCTAACACTTAGCTAAGGCTATCCTGCTCCTCCTGTGAGAGTTCTCCCTTGAGCAGTATGCTTTCTGGAAACAGTCTGTTTTCATGACAGCCATTAAACAAACTCAATCATTTTCTTCTGAATTTTTGGGAAAAAAAAAGACTCTTGGGATACAAATTCAGGATCTGACTCTGCAGACACAGCTTAACTGCTGCATGGAAAAGCAAGTCAAATTCTGTTCCTTATTATATCTCTGCAACAACACAAGTGTCCAAAACCTTTCTCGATTTTGTTGAGATGCAGCCAGTCCATATGACATTTTACAGTATAATGCTGCAACACTGTGATGGCTTCATTTTTATTTCTGTGTAGTCCAGTGCAACAGAAATATTTCCAAGTCAAGTACCACTTACAAATTAAGCAAGCAAAGAAATTTTTGTTCTATGCTGATTAATTAATTAGGCTGTTGCTAGCATGATTCTAGTAGCGATCCAACAGCAAAAAGGACAATTTGAGCACTGAGATGATGTGGGAATCGGTTTAGCAACACAGCAACATGAGATAGTATTGTAAAACTTTGGTAAATTGTATTCAAAACTCACTTTACATTTGCTGTGCATATTTCAGCCTTAAAGAAATATTTGCATTTAAAGCAAGGGTTTATCACTGTGAAATAATTTGGAACATCTTTTGAAGGTTCTCAACATGTTTTGCCTTCTATGGCCACAGAACACTAGATGGCACTGTGTGGCTTTGTGTCATACGCAAAAATGACAGTAGCAAAAGTCTCTCAATGCATGAAAGAATTCCCATCTTTCAAAACTATTTATAATATTTTTTGTTATGAAAACAATTAGAATGTGTAAAAGCTCCATTTTTTTACACTGTGAATGCATTGCAGACCTTTGTTTTCCTGTATTATGATTACCCAGAAAACACTTCTTAATTGCTTAAACTGCTCAGATGACTTTTTTTCATCTACTGTGAAGTTCTCCAATTGATTAAGCTACCAAAAGGGAGAATTTTCAGTTCCTGGTATCGTCAGCACTCATTACTGTAGTAATATAATGGAAGAAACACTGTTCTTTGCTATCCCCTCAAATAACCTTTCTCACCATGCCAAAGCTTTGATGGGAACAGACATTTTTAATGGTAAACTAAAGTATAAAGTGTTAGATAAAACAGCAATAACCTTATTCCCATATTTTGAGCTGGATGCATCTCAGAGAACCAAGGCAAAATTGTGATTTTGTCAGTATTTCCTTGGTTTTGGATGACTTCAAACAAAATACTTGCAGAAGCCTTCATTTTACACACATATTCTGGAGTCCAATCCTGCACAGCATCTTGAAGAAGAAAATCTAGTGTGTTATGATCATGTGGTTAGATCATATGTAGTGCGTTGTTCCTTTTCCTTCACCTGTCCAATGTCTGTTGTGACAGCTTTGGGTCTCCCTCTTCCCCAGTCAGTACGAGTCACTTCTCATGAAGATAAAACAGACTCCCAGCTCAGAGCTGGGTTCTGTTACTGCCACTGACCTCTTGGTGGCTCTAGGTCAGTGGCTTTCCTCTGCTTCTTAGTTCCTGCGTCTTTAAAATGCAGAACAATTGGATGGATGGTAACAGGGAATTATTATTGTGTATATTCCTATGCTCATTTTAGTTAGGGTTAATGAAATATGGTTATTAAAAATGACTGCAAGGTCGCTTTCAGGTATGCCTGAGAGCTTTTGAACAGGAGTTACTGTTATTACAGTGAAATAAAACAAGTATCACCAGTCAATCATAAAAGATGTTTCCTGAGGTTTGAACTTATCGCAGTCTTGCAATAATTGCCAATAAGATCAGAATCCAAACTAGCCACAGAGCTGCCTCTTTTCTGTTACAAAGCAACCAGTCTCTTAAAACAAGTAAGTATAAATTATAAACAGATGCTAACCCCAGATTATATACCCACTATGGTAGAAGCCAGGGACCCCTGTTTCTGACAGGGGATGAGCGTGTGTCCTCCCTGCTGGGTTAGGGCACCGTGAGGCTACCTGCTCCGCCCCACCAGGTCACTCAGAGGCGGAGCTGCTTTCTGCATGGGAATGGGTCCTGCCCACCCTGCCTGCAGCCAGCCTACAAACCTGCCAGCGTTGCATTATCATTTGGGTTGGAGGACAGTCAGGGCCACGGGGATGCTCTGGAAGCAGCAGCTGTATTGTGAGATTATCTCAATGATTAGAGCGTATCCCATCCTTACAGAACTCTTTCCCTGCGCCTTTCCCATTGGCAAACCAGAACAGAGGACCCTAAACTAAAAGCATTAATTCTGAGGAGGTGTCCATGCCTCAGGAGTCTCAGCTCATGAGGGAAGCTGTTTGGAACGTCCTTTTCACATTAGATTGTTCTGATAGATGTAAAATTAAGTGTTCTCCAATCTCCTAAATAGCTGTATTTTCAACAAGAAAATGGCCAACGAGTAGCCAAAGCCCCTCACAGAAACAGGACATCCTGAGCTGTGGCAGATGGGCTTCCTCTGCGCGGTTCCAATGGAAGTTTTCAACAATAGCACCATGAGTGTCTATGTGGGTATGTGATGTGGGAGTCTTGCGCGGGGCAACACAGGCTTCTGAAAATAACATAAAGCATACTATGAGATGTGTATGTTTTGCTGGAAGAAATGTCGTGCGTGAAAAAAAAAAATTACTCTGCTGTGGAATAGGCAGGATTAAGTAGAGAGAAAATTTCAAGATGTGGCTGGCCACGGTTGAAGGTGCTAGAGCGTGTGTTCTGTAAAATAACCTTGGAACATAAAATCAAATGAAAAGTAAACTTAACTAATATATCAATGAATGCTCTATAAACAATTTGTGATACTAAATGTAAATTCTGAGGGAGCAAAGGTACAATAATCTGAATGGGATGATTATGCCTTCGATTTGTAGTTTCCTAAATATATAGCAAGAATAGTGTAAGACACAAGTAGCATGTTGTGAAATGTAACTGGCGAGAATGGTGGGCGGAGGAAGAAATGGCAGTTAATGCCGCTTTTCAAAAGTTTGTGCTTGCATTCTGTGCTTGGGCTCCGGTTCAGGAGTTGTAATTCCTTAACAGTAGCTGTGCCTGGCCATCCTTGCATGAGACGCACTGAGCCGTGTGGCTGTGAAGGAGGGAGCTTTCCAGGAGCATTTAATCAGCTCGGGCAGCAAAACTGTGACACCCAAAACACACAAATATCTGGACTTAGGTCAGAGATGCTCAAAGTGATACTTCTCCCACTTTCTGCATAATTGTCACAGCTTAGAAGCATTCAGGAGGTTTTTTTTTTTTTTTTTTTTTTTAATTCTTTTTTATTCCATCCTTCAGTCGGTTCCAGATGGTTTGGCCTTGTTGCTTTCATGGAGGAGCCACAATTCAGATCCCATTAACCTCTTGGGCCAGCACGCGCCTCTTGGGCGAAGCTGGTAACTGTAGCTGCTGCCCAGGTGCTGAGGCAACAGGGCTGGCTTGCTGCTGGGCTGCCATGTCCTTGTGCACTTTATTCTGCCATAACTCAAATTTGATTCTGAGGATCAGCTCATGCTTCATCTCTGGATGATGTTTTGCAGAACTGCCACAGGTGAACACTGAAGAAATTAAAACCTTTTTATGCTAAGGTCAAACTTTAAGGGGTCATCCCAACGCCCACTGATATACCACTGATATGTCAGTATTTATGGAAACAAAATTAAATTGCTAGTGTCCTCCTGGCATCTTTTCAGCCTGCAGTTGATAAAGCTCCAGTGAGCAAATCATTTCACTGAGATCAATATGTTTTTAATTTTCATTTGCGTTTTTGTTAATAAATAACAGGATGACTTACAATGAGACTCTCTTTATCCTTTTAGAATGAGTGTTATAATATATTTTATTTTACCTAGTAGTATTTCAGAATACCTTACAAAATGTGTGTAAACTCTCTCCTGTTTAGTGTATAGATTCACAAGAGCTATTTTCCCCTCTTCATAGCTGAAGGAAAGCACATAACCTTGTCTGAGAATCTTATGGTCAAAAGTAGTTAAGAGAATTGAGAAAAGTAGAATGTAATTACTTCAACTGGACTTTGGCCAGAACCTACCCACTTATGATCAGACCTCATTTCCTGAAATTAATTGAGATCATTCTGTACCTATATTGACCCCAAATCAATATGAAAGCCAAGACTGAGTTGGACGTATCAGTTGAAACACAGACACCCCAAGGCAGTAGTCCGTGGGATTTGAGGAATCACATCTCTGCATTTTTTATTTATATGGCAAACAGGTTGGCCTTTCAATCCACCCTGGTTAAGTTTCATGCTTGTGCTTAGAATACCCTTTGGTATTCAGTGGTACCTACATCCTCTCTTATTTTTGTAGTTTTTGTTGTACTATATTTCCAGAAACCCCTGTCAGAATATGCCTTATGCTATACAAACATACAGTAAAAGAAGACATGCCCAAATTCTACTCCTATAATTAAGAGAGATTCTTGCAGTGTGCCCATTATTACAGCATCTAAATACATTCATGATAGATGCCTTAGGATGACTACGGCTAACAAAGAACAGTAGAAAGGACTATTTTGTTTAGAAAGACTGTACCTTTTTTGAAACTACAATAAGGTAAAGACTTTTCTTTAAAAAGTCAAAAGATTTTTCTTAAGTGAAGATGTGAAAAGTCTTTCTCATATTTGCAAACTGGAACCTGATTTGATATTCCTGGAAGATTAATGAAGAATGGGCAGGAAGTGTTTGCAAACGAGCAGAGTGCTGTGGTGTGGCACATGAACTGGAATCCCTGTGTCCTGCAGGTACAAATCTGGGTAAATTCCATTTATTGTATGCTAAGATCAGCCCCAGGTAGGTTACAATTACATTTAACAGTGAAATAGAAGTAATAGGGAGGAGAAGTAATGATGCTAGTGCTTGGAAACATGAAAATATGTGAACAAGGTTTGCGCAAAGATAGATGGTTTTAAATCCTCAAAGGATGCAAAATAAAAACATAAAATGCATATCATACAGAACAGACATTTCTGACTTTAGAAACCATGTACTCTTTTACTATATGGTATTTTTTGTAGAGACTTGATTGACTTACATCTGACACTACAAGTTTTTTTTTTCTTTTTTTAATAAATCATAAAACTGAAATTCTAGATCCGGAAGAAGATTCACAGGGATTCTGATAAAAGTCGGACGAAACAATACATGAAACTCTAAGCAGCAACTAGACACATTTAACTGGGATAGATTATCATGTGGTCTGTGTGATGTATAAGAGCAGTAAACCTAAAGCTGAAAAAGTCAGAAAGATTTTGACTTTGTGCTTTATTGTATTTAACCAGAAAAAAAAAATATGTCCAGAACAGTTCTTTTTTAACGTTCTTATAGGCCATATGAGACTTGTCAAAGTTGCCCAGCAGTTGCCCATGTTCTTTTGTCCTCGAGCTTGTCCTTCAGGCCAGCAGAAGAAAGCAGCAGCTCGTTGTCAGTTAGCAGGTCATGCTCTAATGCAGCAGTGAGTGGCGTCCTGGCTTCTGGTGAGTTATTTTCTAGATTTACTGTGATTTACTAGCCATATTTGCTAGTACTGGCATTTCAGCTGAGCAACATCTTGTGCAACATATGTTCTGCAGAAACTAAGGACAGCACTGAGCCATGCTGAGATTTTGTTTCCCTTGTAGGTAGCTACATTCAGTAGAATCAAAGCATAAGACATATAAACAGATAATCTGTGAGCACTGTACAAGTGACTTAAACCATGAGATGATTTACTGTTGTGGGTTATTTATGTTAATGTACGACTCACCCCTGGAGAATGGGTGGAACCCTCTTTGCAGCCAGAGGAACCCAGAAGGATATGAGCTCACAACAGGAGCACGTAGAGACGTTTAGCTAACCGGGCCCGATAAATAAAATTGACCTACTGCAATAACTTTAATATTTCGTATAACCAAAACCTCTGTGCTTTTTTTTTTTTTTAGAGTATATGAAAGTATTTTATAGAAGAGTGAGTATCTTGGATTCCCACCAGTGGAAGCTAGAGATCACGGGGAGGATGTGCTGTGTGTGAAGACTGCAAAGGAGGTATGATTTAAAAAATGACAAATCCTGTGGTTTCCTTTTGTTTTACTTGCTGGAAAGAAGTAGGAAGATGAAGTTTTTACTTCCAGTGAAAGTGATTACTGCTTCCTGGTCCCACCTGTGTAGCAACTGCACTAGGCAGTGACTGAAGTTCATGTTCTTTCTTTCTTCCCACTAACTATCGGGAGGGAGTATATTGCCTGCCTTACTATTACTGCTTTTATATTCTACCCTTTTGCTTTTGACCATATTTCTTCACTTGTATTAAATCCTGACTTTACTGTTGCTTGTGTGCAAAAGTTGCAATGGTAACATCTCACCCTTGGTACTAATGAGCCCACCCTACAATGGGGTGTTCAAGACACGGGTACGAGCTACTTTCAGAAGAAAGCAATCCATGTGGCTGAAGTTAACTCCACAAGACTTTTCTAAAGCCACACAGGAAATCTGTGACAGATCCTAGAATAAATCCCAGATTTCCTGCCTCCTCCACTTGTGCTTTCGGTACAAGACCCACAATTTCATAGCTGAGAGAAGTGTTGTCCAACGCTGTCTTTCTAGTACACTGATGCTTCAACTGACTGTACTAGTTGCTGTCATTTATTAATTACACTGTGGACACTTCAGCCCCACCTCCATTTTTTTTCTGGGTTTGTGGAGTCTGCTGTGCAGTGGATGGTGTTAATGCTAAGTGCCAGGATTGTTCAGAATCAACTACTGATATTTCTTCTAATCTAAATAGAATTCAGAGAAGTAATTTTGGTGTGGATCAACTGATAGATGTCTGTGCTAATAAAACACATTTGTATAGGGTTGCACTGTTTGAATCAAATTATTTTTGTTTTGGATATTCAACCTTGTACTTTGGAAAACTGATGTGTTTTGCACCAATTGTCATCCTTGAGCATCAGTCCTCTAATGGGTTATAAGGAAACAGATGCAGCAGCATCAAAGGAAAATAATTCATTGGAGGTGTGTAACTGAATGAGATGCTGTTAATTTCTTATGGAATTTTACTACATCTTGATAAATGGAAATCAGAGGTATTCAGCATGTTTATTAGGTGTCTCAGATGGTCATACATTCAGAGGTACTGCTGAATATCCAATCTTTCTAAGGTACTGTGCTGCTAAGTTGAACTTCAGTAGTTTTCATTCTGCGTTGCTCAGTTTGCCCTTCTGTGGTTCTTCTTTAGATAATCTCACCTGTGCAGACAGCAGCTGAAGCAGGCTCAGTTACCTTCAGCCAGTCTTGACAGCATTCCTCTTGCAGCGCTGCTGTGGAATTTTGTTCTATCTTCTTGTTTTCTAAATTATACCTAAATAATTGAGCAGAAGCATGGGAACAAATGGGCTTTGTTATCACCTTCTTTATTTATATTATGACCTCTAGAGCGCTTATTAAATGTGTAAATTTTTTGACTGCAAAACTGTTATAGACTTCAGTAGAAAACTCTCAAAGCAGAAAGCTGAATGTTCTTACTCTACTGATGAAAAATGAGTACCAGATTATTTTTAGGTGTAAGCATTTTCTCTTCCTTTTCCTTTCCTTTTTTCTTTCCCTTTTCATTTTCCCTTTCCGTTCCTTCATAGAAAGTTGGCCATTACCAGAAATGATGTCTGTCTTTAGAATAAAGATCTAAAAATCTCTTTCTGCGCGGTGATGTCAGGTCAGTGTTGTTACTGTATTTGATGAGAGGAAGACCAGGTCATGAAAGCTCCATTTTAGCCAGATCCTTAGGTATGTAGGGAATTTGAGCACGTATAGCCCACTCGAAGTGATGGTACCATACACAAGATTAAAGTTGCACATACATTTAAGTCCCAGTCAATGGATACTTAACACAAAACGGTAGGTAAAACCTTTCTGGAAAAAAAAATACTGCTTAATTGCCACTATTGAGCTTAAAATAAACAGAAACATGAAGCAGCTGTAGCTTCTAAAAACAGTTTATTTTTAACAAACTACCTTTCTTCCCTTCTCTGATGATTTTAAATCCCTAGTGCTGTGAAGCCAGATTGACATAATACTAGTACACACACTTTAGAGTGCCTAAGTGAGAACAGCATCACCCAGCTGTTGGTTTCTGGAGATAAGTGGCATGTTGAAGACTCCGTTTTCCAGTTAATGTCACTAAAACTGGGCACAAAACAAAGGCTTCACTGACAGAGAAACCTGAGCAGCCCTCTGGGAAGGGCCCTGAGAGGACCCAGGGCTGCAGGCTCAGTATTGCTAAACCACAGTATATGATAAGCAGAAATTTGTAGACATCCTACCTGTCATCTCTTGATTGGTGCTTAATGCTGATTACAGCGTGTTATTTATTTGTGGTGTCCACAGGGGGTAATCGTTTACAACATGTGTCAACCAGCAACTGATCTTTGAAATATTTTTTCCAAGTTGCGTTATTTCTCAGGTGAGGATGCTAGACTACCAGAGTGACCAATCTGAATCCTAAAGGACATGAAAATAACAGATTTATTCTTTCACTTGTATTAGGGTTGCATCTCCGAAGTCATTCTTGACGGGATGGTCAGGGTACAAATCTAGAGTGTATAGTTCTGTGTGCTGAAGAGCTCTGACACCAAAGTTCTAATGAACATAGTCCAATAGGATGCAGTTGGCAAGCAGCATCATAAAATACTTCTAGTAGCCGATGAAGAAGTGGTATATGTTCCAGTTACCTTGAAAGATGCTTTTTTTTGCTCAGTACATTTGTTTCCTTCCGTCTTGAGTCTCGTGTTTACTATGATTTGTAGGACATAAAATGTAGCAGCCACAGGAAAGAATAGAATAGTCCCTAAGGAAGCTGGCTGACCCTGGTGCAGATACGAGATGATGTCCTCTGGTGTAGGGGACAAATCAGTACTTGGCTGTAGGTCCCAGTAACAGGCCTTGACGATGACGAGGGGCACTTGCCTCCGAGCTGCTCAGGCCTCAAAGACAAGTTACTAACCTGGGCGGCCAAGACAGTGGGGCTGTGACCTGCACTGAGCTCCTGCACTCTATCCACAACCACATTTCCCTCACTTTACCAAATGAAGTTCTTACATGCACAGGAATGGAACGGAGGGGCAAATGACTGCCTTATAGGGATGCTGTCACTGCTCATGACTTTACGTAAATTGTTTCAGGTTAACAGGTAAGATTAACAGAAGCTGATTAATGTTAACTAATTACAGTTGGATGGTCATGACAGTGCAGTTTTTTGTCACAACATCTAATGTTTAGCTTAGACTTTGAGTATGGATTTGTATTTAAAAACTATTGTTCTATGTATGAATGAGGACACGGCACCCTCAAAGTTGGAAGTATAGGTAATACGACCAACTTCTTGTGGTCAATAACAATCAGTTCAGGGATCCAGTGCTTTGCTGCTTGCTCGCTGTGCATGAAGTGACACCATTCATCATTATGAAAGCAGTGCCAATTTCTAATGAGAACCTTTGAGAACCTGTAATGTAATAAGCTGTAAGTGAAGCGATATTAGACTGGTCATGGGTCATCTTAAAAGGGCAAATAAGTTTCAGAGATACAAAGGATTTTCATCGACAGCTCAGAGCTTAACTATTCTGTGTAAATTTGTTAATTGTCTCTCCAGTCTGTCTTTTATCTCTGTTATTTAAAAATACTTGTGTGGCTCTATAGCTGCAGAATTTTTCTTAAAATTGTAGTCCAAAGTAATACGATTATTGATTCATGTCATTATTTTTATTGCAATTAAAACATTTTAAAGAGCATATAAAACAGCTTGGGATACACTGTTGCATCTTTCGCATACAGTACTCCATATTTAGTCTGATTTGTTTCAATGTTTCTGTCTAACGAAATTGCCTGCAGCATTGCTGCTACCATAAACCATTAGGCTTTTTTTTCTGTTGTTGTTTTTAGTAAGTCTGATTTCTTCCTGAAGAGCAGCTGTTGTGTACTTGCACAATCCTAGTTCAAAGACATAATCAACAAAAGTCATAGATCTGCAGTCAGAAAGCCATTTAGTTCTACGAGACTCTTTGCGGACTGCAGAATTAGAAATATCCCTGATAACAGCTGGGTGCAGCTGGAGCGTTCCACAGCCACATTTTATTTCTACACCTCATTACAGTTTTTGGTTTCTATCTTTTCCCTTCCCAGTTGATATAACGGAAATGTTTTTTTTTTCAGTTTAATTTCCCAAATGAAACTTGCCCAAGATCTTTTCAGAATTAAAGACAGAAATATAACTGACATGTAGCCATATGGACTTTGCAAAATAATATTTAAGAAAAAGAGAGAAAAAATCGAATAATACTTGTTTTTCATAGGGATAAAGGGATGTAAGTAGGATACAAAAAGGGATATATAGAGACCCAAAGTATTAATAATGCATAACATAAATCAATGTGAAGTAAGATGATGATTATTATGTAATCAGCAAGGTTTTACACAAGCCCAGGAGTTGGCTTATATATGTCCAGTGAGGGACATACACTTTAGATGAGAAGAAAAACAGTTGCAGTCATAAGACACCAGCTAGTCAGCCCATACAGTGAGATGGTCATTCTGAATTTATAGACTATTTAAATGGCCATTTTTTAACCTAATGCACCTCTCTCCTTACAGTACATTCAGTCATTTGCATGTCTGTTTTAGAGATCAAGTTAGCACTTGTTTTAGCACTTCCCTGATTTGCGGGGGCAATTCTGCCAGGCAAGGTAGAGCTGGTTTGATACAGGATTTTGTAGTAAAGGTTTATCCATACATACACTGCAGCAGGGGATTTCCTGAGTAGCTGTGTACCCGAATATACACCAGCTTCACAAATATATCAGGAACTAGGGAGTTAGCTCTGATAAAACTGCTCCATTTTACAAGCAGGACATATTTTCCCCTTTGTAGAGCTATTTCGAAAGAAGACCAGTTTACTAGGTAAGAATTCTGTCTTCTGCAGGTGGGTGAGATCTGTGAGCAGCTAGATGTGGTATATTTGGCTTCAAGAAGGGAGGCAGGATCTGAGGCACTACAGCTGTGGTGTTTTATCAAAAGGGCTGATAATCTGTCTACCTATTGCTCGAGCTTACTAGTTTGTGATTCCGTTTGTGTGTCAGCACTTGCACTTGAGGATTTTCAAGGCCTTAACAGTATAAACTCTATGGAATCTGGTCTGCAGAGATATCTCCCCAAAAATAATACATTCAGTTTTGTGATCTCTGTAAAGCAATCATCAGAAGCTGTCAGGTAGGATTTATTTTCCTCAAATGAATATAACTTACTCAAATACTAACATGTAGTAGCTAAGTCCTCTAATTAGAGATTGTTTTGATTTATTTTGTCTACAGCTTATTTTTGAAGCAGGAGTATTAATCATAGCAATTAAAATATTGTATAGGACTTTGTCATTAAACTATATGTATTCAATGCTTTAGCTCATAATAATTAATGAATTAATATTTGGAAATGAAAATAAATAATTATCTTCCTAGAATAATTTGTTACTGTTGTGCTTTGGGGATACAGTTGGTAACGTAAGCAGGGTGTTTTTTTATTATTTACTTCTACTTTTTACACCTACATTTTCTTGTCACATTCTGCAAAAACAGTTAACGGTTTCCATAAAGTACAATACTTTAGAGAGGCAACAGAAGACCTCTTTACTCACAGAACTTTTGGCAGGCCTGAGCCCTTGTGAGTCTTCAGAAGTAGGATTCATTATAATTATTTGAAATGGTTAGGAGGAAATCTGTTTTTCTTCCTATTCACAGCTTTAAAAGAAATTCCATGTTGCTCGAACAGATGCTTAGGCATCACAAAAGGCATTTTTAGTTTCATTCCACTGGAGTTTTCTTGTAATATTTGTTGGTTCTAGCAGACCGAAAGCCTCTTTTAATAATCTTTCTGGAATTTTCTTGGTCTGGAATTGGAATCCAGCATTTGTACAGACTCAAAATCCAGTATTCACAGGGAGTGCTCCTAGCCATGATATCAACTTGAGGAACTGAATGACTCTCCCATAACCGGGAGGGTCGCCCTTCATGCTGCTTCTGCCCTTATGTGTGCTCTGTCATTTGTTTCTCCTTGGTGTGAATGAGAAACTGCATCAGAAGCAAAGCAGAAATTAAGTTACTCAAAGCCATTAGAAAGTTATTTTTGAAAGATATCTTCCCCTCTGTGGTCACCTCTCTCCCTTCCTATGGATGGACTACTTTTTACAGCATCCCCTTTCTTCGAGCTTTGAGAATAATGAAAAGAGCAGGGCATATTTGCTGAGTCAGCTCCTGCTTTATTATAAAATCAACTGGAGGGAAAATAAAGTAAAAATACCCTGGTGTAGAGAGTTCACTGCAGAG
Organism: Tinamus guttatus; assembly: GCF_059628265.1. Lineage (NCBI taxonomy): Eukaryota > Metazoa > Chordata > Aves > Tinamiformes > Tinamidae > Tinamus > Tinamus guttatus. The sequence continues at coordinate 1,216,041 of NW_028288898.1, forward strand.
TCAGTTCAATAAAACTTGTACTTCTCAGTTCTGGCAAAGCTTTTGGACATTTCAAAGGGCTTGATAAACAGCAATAGCCTTGTCTCCCACACATTAAAGCTTCATCAACAGCATTATATGAAAAGAAGAAAAGCCTGGCAGCACAGTAAAGCAAAGGGTAAGGTGTTCCTTGGATGGGTCAAGGTGCTCTAAGTTCCTCTTGCTTCACTGAAATAACAGCATTTTTTTCTGGCAGCAGAACATCTGTAGCCTCCGTCTGTGTCGAAGAAGCACATCTGTTCACAGTTATGGGTCAGTACCCATACAGGAAGCATAGCTGTACTGCACTTAGAAAAGAGATGTTGGATCATAGCTCGCAGAAAGCATTTTTAAAAATTCTTTTTTTATTATTGAAAAGGCCAGAGGATAAAATAAATGCAGATCAGATCCATAAAAGAGTTAAAAAAAACCCAAAACTTCTTTCTAGATATAGTTATAGGCAAAATATTAAAGTTTTAATTTAATGCTTTTTTTTTAAAATGATACAATTAAAAGCCCTGATTCTAAACCATACTAAGGAATAAAATTCCTATCAATAAAGCAGCAAAGCACATGGTGAGCCTAGTGGACTATCTGATCCTGTGCAGTTCACATGTTAACACATTTTCTGGACTTATGCCTGTCTTGCCAACTTGAAGCTGTTACCAGGGTTTCCTTTTTCCTTTTCCATTAGCTTCTTGGGAATACTGGTAACGCTGTCTGGGAGGGATCTTGAAGTCTACAGCACCTAATATGCAATAAAATTAAAACTCATTTACTGTTGCTAGAGGGAGCCTTTCAAGAAACACAGTTCATGTGGATCTCTTTTTTTCTAAAAAAGTATTTTGAGAGAATAGATGCCTTATTTGTATATAGTTCTATGCAGATGCAGGTGACTGATTATAATATACACCTAGACGCCTAGAAGTTTGCTTAGGCAGGGAAGTTAAAAAATCTCAAGAAGAGAACAGCAGCACCAAAACTTTATGTCCTGTTGCAAGAAGGACCCATTAAAAGGCCACTAAAAACCCAAGCAGATACTTAGCTACTTCATAGCATCATCTCATGACTTGGTTGTAAAGAACTAAAGGACCTAGACTAAGCTTTATCAAAGCTTTATCAAACTAAAGCAGAGCTATTTTTTTTTGCTTGTTTGTTTTTTGTTTGTTTCTTTGCTTGCTTTTTTCTTGTTGTTGTTCTCTGGGTTGGTCTTTCATGATAAGCTTTACCAGGAAACTGTTCTTCTTTGCCTTAAGCCCAGCTAATGGAGCTCAATTTTATTGGTGAAAGTTGGAGTATCAGCTGATAACATTGAAGTATGATTATAAAATGGCCCACTATGCGGCTGTTGGAAGTACACATCAAAGAGTACATGAATCTTTCATTAGAAAGGAAATTATGTTTCCATTTTCCCTCTTTTCTCAAAGTATAGGCTCTTTAGTGTTTGGAAATATTCCGCTTTTTTTTTTTAACTTGAAATTTCATTGACAAACTCAAGAATGGGCACTTGTGGAAAATACAGTTTCTAACTCAACAAAAGTTGTACTTACCAAGGCAAATTAATTCTTCATTCTTAATTGATACGGTAACTCAAGTAACAAGAAATACTCACCATGACATTGTACATGTTCATTTCTTTGGGCAGGAAATGCCATAAAACTTTTAAAACTAACGTATAAAATATGACTAGGAAATAAAAATGTCCAATATTATTTAAATAAAGACACTTGGGAGGTTTCTAATGTGCTCATCTCTGGCTTTACTCTCTTCTAATTGCAGTTAATAAAAATCCCCCCTGTGAAGTTTTAAGGGTAATAACATCTTTGCAGAGCAAGTTGTAGCTGAACTTCTAGCTCCTGAGATATACTGCCCCGCAGTGAAAATTAAGTTTCTTTGTAACAGGAATTCTTTGACTGACTTGTCTGTCTCCTGGCCAACCACATGCTAAATGAGAGAAATTGCTGATCGGATCCAGGAGACATTTTTTGGAGTCCCTAATCCTTTTAAGCAGTGAGGGCAGAAGTGCTGCAGCCAACGGTGATGCGGTGTGCTCAGGTCATGGTTTTGAGGAATGAAATCGGCTCATTTTTATGGCTATGAAAACAATGCTTAACAACAAGATGTACAAAATATCAATTGCCTGTTATTTTAATATGGTTCACAAGACCTTCTAGACCAAAAGAGAAAATAAAATTGCTTTGTATATTCAGAAAGTGGCAACTGTTCCTAATCACCTCCGTGGCTGGGAGAAAGGAGTTCTTGAGATTACCACTACAGTGACAATGGAAGAGTTATTCCAAAATTGTTCACAGAGATTATTCCCCTCTCTCAATTTGCAGTTGATACCACACTCCTATCCACACTTCTACCTGCACAAGAGGGTATTGGATAGTACTATAGGATCTTTAGAGCCCTTAGCAGAAGTGATTGCTCTGCATATGTAGTTTCTCTCTAAGCTCTGTGGCAGTCGGGCGTGTGTGGTCCCCCTTTGCTCATCCATTTACAGCTTAATCTCCTGTTCTTTAAAGATCTGTCATGAGCAGTTTTTATATAAAAAAGCCCAAACAACCAGGAAGAGTACACTTCAGCGTAAAGAGAACAGGTCAGAGAAAACACATGGTTTGTATCCTTGCTCATTCCTGAATGAAATCCAGACAAACGTCTGGCAAATTTAGACTGAAGTGTATAGTAGAGTTGCTTTGCCTTTTTATGCTTTTGTTAGAAATTCAGGTCTCTCATTTTATGTAAGGCAGATACAAGTTAGCTGTATCATGACACTGGATGAAAGAAGCGAAAACAAATTTAAGCAAAGATCATTCTCAGCTTCCTCCTCCTCCATGTAGGAAAAATGAATGCTGAAAGGTCAGACTGTAGGGAGGCGCTAAAAAGCAACAGCAGGAAGAATAATTCTATTATTATATTTGCAAAACTCTGAGACTTAAACCTAGAGATTATTAGTGTTTCTGAGTAGAGAATAAGTTACAAAAATTCAACTCTTAATGACTTCTTTTGAGCATTTTAAAAGATAAATAATTCCTACTTTTTCTAAATGATCTACAAAAATTAATCCAGAAAATGCTACCTGTCTCTCAGGATGCAGCTTTTCCACAGCACTTGTTATTGCTAACTTGTCACTGCTAAACAATTTAAACATTCATGCATATACGTTTAAAGACAAGCCAATAGTTTGATGAGTCTTCTTCTAGGTCTTTCGCTATATATCAATACAAAATTTGTGTTGCCTTCCTTTCCATTGGGGATTAATTCTACAAAAAAAATGCACCCAATACCAATATTTACACAATTGCATGAAAAAATTTCAAGCATTTTATAAGATGTTTGAATATTGGTATTTTTTCTGTGTAAAGTTTTGAGTACTTTCAGAGTACATAAATAGCATAAAATAAGTGCTTTTACCGTAACACATGGTATAAAATTAGTATGGTATAAAACTTGCAACTAGTTAAGGCTTTTCCTAATAAATACTAACGGTTTATTATTTATGAGCAATTGAATAGTGAGAGCAGAGGTTTCAGTTGATAATAAAATTCCAAGTGCAACACAGTGGGATGGGAGGGCAGAGTTTCTATGATGTGTTCCTCTGTGTTTTCTGTGCTCTAGCATGTTTTCATGAACTTGATCGAACAAATCTTAAAAGTATTTTATGACAAAACTGTGGCTTCAGACAGCACTTTTCGGAGACCTTAGTAAGCAAGCGTGCTGAGGACCTTAGTTATATACATATATATGGAATACTAACCTGCTTTGAATCTCTTGCTCCCTGAGCTTTGCTGTTTGGTGTAACACATCACAAACCTCACACCTGCAGGACAGGCACATTGGAGCACTCCTGTTTTTGCGTGGGTTGCTGAAGTCATGATGAGTTCACAAATGAAAGCTGGCCTGATGTCAGGCTTGGGCAAGAAATGGGTTCAGCCAGTCCCCCTGTTTGACTGCTTTCCACCCATTTTCTCCATTTTATTACTTGGAAAGCTGAGACACAGAGAGACTTTGAAAGTGGACACAGTTGTATTTCCCTAATTCCAAGTGTTGTTTTGTTGTTGTTTGTCTACATTAAAACTATGAAAAGTATCATAGAAGTAGAGGCTTTTCAAAGAAAATATTATATTGTTTGTTGGGCAGAGTTAACAAGGCTTCAGCAATCTAGAGAACAATATGAATGATGAGTTGTTTTTTTTAGAAAAAGATACAGGAACACAAGCATAACAAATGTGTTTTATTTTAATTATCCTTATGACACAAAGTTAGTAACTACAGAATTACAGAAAATACTTTGTTATATTTTGCTGCCCATAAACTGACATAAAATGTGCTCTCTGTGTTAACGTAGTTTTTTATAAAATGCTGAATGTGACATCCCTGTAGCAAATTAGACAAAAATGTTCATAATATTTGAACATTGTGAATCAGACTGAAGGAGTTCCCTCTTCCTATATAGTTAGAATCGACTTGTTGTAATGGCAGAGAGCTTGCGATTCTTCTTAAGAATGATTTCATTTTTGTCTGTCAGTGAGTGTGTGTTCTGTCTTGCAGAAGATACCAAAAGATCTCAACATGCACTCTGAACTGTGGCAGGTACAATAAATGAACGTAGTAACATCAAGCGTTTGCTCAGAAACACTCAGAGCAGGTACATCTTCATGCTTCCAGTTGCAGTTGCTGCCAGACTTTCAGCAGGGACTTTAGTAAGTGAACATTGGCCTAAGTGCAAGCAGAGCAAAGGTGTAGAAAGCATGCCGGAAATATTGGGGAAAATCAGTCAGAAAATGGGGTCAGTCACTTTCATGAGCTTTCATGCATGAGCTGTACTCCCAAATGACTTGTATGAGGTTAAAATATGAAATTAAGGAAATTGTAAAGATTTCTTCAAGTGGATTTGATAGTGTATGGAAAAGAAAGCAAGCAGTAAAGTTCAGTACAGAGTTAAAGCGCTGTAGATGATGATTTATATTGCTTACTTAAGGTTGGACAAAAGTATATGATTGTTTTACTGAATGATAGGAGTTTTCCCAGAGAAACTTTGGTGTTTTTGTCGATAAATGTACAGCTGACCAGTTGCTGTTAACTCGAACAAATTATTCTGTTGATTGATAGCTCAGTTAATTTTAAAAGTAGCCTTCTTGCTGCAAATGCAGCTGTGAATTCTAATCAACTGAAGCAATTAACTGCTATCTCTGTGACTGCAGAGGAGCCAACTGGGGAACCAAATGTACTGAGAATGGGCTGTTGCAGATAACTGGGAAGAGTGAATTCATGCCTAACATTTACTCCCTGTAACATTCCATCAGATTCCCTTAATTTGCAATATTTAGTAACTTGATTTGTCTCTGTGTGACTTGATCAGTCTTTTTAATTTAACTATTTTCAATTATTTAGTTTTGCAATAAATAAGTGGAATTGAACAGGGAAGACCTTATATTGTACTTACAGATAGTGAGTAACTTCCACATTAATAGACTGGATGCAGTTTAAATACTTTACCCTGCATCCAGAGTGGGATTTTAAAGGCAGTCTGCAACAGGGTTCACTGAATACGAGATTAATACAAGGAAAAGACTAGTTAGTGATGAAGTGATAGAGAACAGCAGCTTTTTTTTTTTTTTAAGCTTTTGTTTTCTATGTTAGAAAAGCTTCTAAAGCTTTTGTTTTCAATGAGGAGAAGAAATACCACGTGTGGTCATTATAGATCCCTTGGCACTTTTTACAAATGTAAGGGTGTTAACCCTCGTGTCCTGGCTAAAATCCAGCTTGGCTAATTATAACCTGCTAATATAAGTTCCTCCTGTAGTTTCAGCTGGTTACGATATTCTTTGTTTCCTGTTTTAGGCTTTTAAACTGTGGCCATACTGCCTTTTTTTTTTTTTTGGTAAGGTAGAAAAGTGGCAAATTTCAGGATTCTCTATAATTTATTTTGATGGGAGTTTTGATGTCTAGAGACCTTAACAGACCTCTCTTTTTTAATCCCACGTGATTATCTGGATGCTCCGTGGAACCTGTCCACCATGTCCAGGTCTTCCCGGTCGCCCCGCTCGGGCCCAGCGCGACCGGCCTTGGCCGGCAGCGGCTGGAGCTGCGGCCGCGCTGTCGCCCTCAGCTCCCAGCTCCGCTCAGCCTAGCGAGCAGCCAGCCCGCCCTGGGCCAGGACGGGCCCTTTCAGCTACGGGGCATTTTGCTCACATACAGAAATCGGCCCCGGCTCATCTTGATTTTAAACGTGCCCTCTAATGGCACAACAGAGAAATCTGGGGGTTAAAACTCCGTTAGTTGTGGGCAAGAAGTACAAGCACTAAAATGGGAGTCACTGATTTCAGAACAGAGCATTAGAGACCATGTCTCATTCATAATGGTCCGGACATTATCTATTCTCTTTTTTCTCATAGTTCATAAACTGCGTAAGTCCCTCTAATTTCCAATAACAACCATCAGATCTTTAATATGAGACAAATCGCATGGTGGCAGCTACAAAGAGGTAAGCAGGCTATATGCAAAAAGGAAGGCATTTAAAGTCTGGCAAACTTAGTCCTCATTCATCCAAAGTTAAAATTAACTGCTGTTGGAACAGTGCTAAATCATTTGTAAAGGTTGTTTCTTTGTTTCCAGCTTTTAAAAAGCAGGATGGCTTTCCAGGGCTGAGTACTCTGTGCATCCAAGTCTTTCATTTAGTTCTGGTTGGAAAACTTATTCAGGAATGACTCAGAAGTATACAGCCAATTTTATACTGGTATAGCACCACTAATAGCACAACATTTGCCTTGATGCAGATCTGACCCGGCTTTTGATCAGTCTTTTAATAAATAGCTTTGTCTTCATTTTTTTCCCAGTTAGCTGGCAAACTGTCTGCCAGCTCACCCAAAAATTGCCTTTCTGATCTGTCAGCTGTATTAGTTGACAGAAAGCACTGACATACATGTTTTTAAGACATACAAACAATTGGTAATATTTTGATAAATTATTTTACCTACCTGCTGTGACTGATGTTTACTTCATTGCTGCTCCCCCTCCCTGCAAAAACAATTCAACCTCTCCTCATCTTTCCCCTATATTCATTGTGTTTTATTTAATATTCTGTCATAGAAAAACGTAGAATAGAAATATTTTCAAGATAACTGAACTGCCTAAATTTTTCATAGTATCCAACAGAGAGAGGAATATTTAAACTTTAAACTATTTGGTCAGGATGTGCTGCTATATTCAAGTAGAATTTCCTGCATTTGCCAGAAAAAAAAAATATGGAGACAGTTTGGAGTGAATAACAAGTCACATAGGAGGAGATAGTATCAGAACTGCTTTCTACTTGAAAAGAATATTGCAAAACTTTTTGGGGTTTTCATATTGGATTCTTAGAGGACATTAGTCTCCTGAAAAAGTCCTCCTGTTTGTGATACAGGAGTGTTTCATAATTGACTCCAGAGCTGAGAGAGAGCAGTCACTTTTAAATGCCCCTGTATCCTTTGTGGGAAAATTTTGTGGTATGTGTGGAGATGAGCAACTGTGAACCACAGGGTTGTAATCTTGAAAATATGCTCACTTTTCCTTTAGGAAAATTATGTAAAATGACCTTTGGATAATCATTTTGGAAGTACTTATATGTTTTTCAAATAAGATCAAAGTACGTTTTAATTATTGTAAGTTAAAATTTGCAACATCGCTCTGAATTAGAAGAATTTTACCCCTAATTCTAAGTAGGAGAACTAAAGCACAGGTAATTAAATGAATTGTCTAAAACAACTCCAAGACCAAGAACTTGGATCTAAATCTTCTCAGTTACAGACCATAAACCACAAAACCATTCTTACTGTTTTTCGAGAAATGCATCCTAGCAGTTAATAATTTTAAATAAAATTTACAAAACAAATCCTGAGATAGGAAAAATACATCTTAGTATATTTTAGTAGAATTTCCCTGAAATTAAAGACAAAACAGACTTACTGTTTAAAATAAAAACTATTCAAAGCTTAGTTCTTTTTTATGCCATGACAGATTGCAGGTAGATGCAGGCCTACTCATGGTCTTAGCTAAAACCAGAAATGCTGGTTAGGAGCTGTGTTCTTGGTGGGGACAAACAGCGGCGTTAGGCCCTGCCGCATCTGGCAGGCGTTCCAGCAGGCACAGCGTGTAGCCCCTCTTCATTCGCTTGGCCTCAGATCCAGTGCAGCCTGAGGACAACTCAGAACCTGCCCGAGATGCTTCTTTGCTTGATTTTCAGTTGAAATCAGTTTGGTTGTGGCCTGAAGCAATATGCATTTTATTCCATGTCTTACATCTCTTTGAAGCTTCACCCACTGTGATGAAGGAGGCCTGCAGGACAATAAATAGGAGGAAAACTACAGAATTGGCAAGTTTAGGTCTGTGCATGGTAAGGACAGCCACGGTAACTAAGCCAGATAATAGAAAATCATTCTGAACCTTGGAGCATCATGGAATTTAGTCAGCTATTCTAAGCAAATAATTAAATATATTATATATTTCACAGATATACCCCGATGACCAAGATGGAAACAAATGTTTCCAAATGTTGGTGTTGGAAGGTTAATATTCTCCTGTCCTCGCTTGAACTTATTTTCTCTCTCTCTCTCTCTCTCTTTGGGCCTGAGCTGAAGTTTGTATCAGCGATGTCATAACAAGCAATGAAAGATGGTTGGGGTGGGTGTCTTCAGCTAGATGTTAGTACACGGTGATTCCCAAGGACTAGCAATTCCCTTGCAGTTACTGCTGCTTACTGGTGTTACTGAGGAGCGCTTCAGAAAGCTACGTTTAGCTTCTCAGTACAGCATGATATTTCGCATTTTGTAGTGCTTTATTCTTTTTTACTTTCTCTGATTTTAGCCCTTTATTCTTTTTATATTTATTCTTTCCAAGGAATCTATTTCTACATGATACTTGATTAGGCATATACATTTCATAAATTACCAGGGTATGCCAGATAGAATGAGGGTTTCAGTTTTGTTTTGTTTTGTTTTGTTTTACCCTTTGTGTTTTGTATTTCTAATATAATTAATGGCAAAGCCTGAATTCTAGGATCTGTCTTGCAATCACTGTAACTGAAGGTAGTTAAAAACTTTAAAATCTAAAGTTGATCTTCTAGGCCTTACTTCTCAATCAGGTCAGTAAAGCTGCTCGCAGATTATTTGTGTCCAGGTGCTGGCAGGATATAATCTGAACACTGCTGATTGTTGTCCCTGCCCTTTTAGGCAGTAAATATTTTTGCTCATTCTTTGCTCTGTCTGTATGTTACAGTAAAGGAAAACTTAGGATCTTCAGTTTTTAGCTTAAAACATGGGGACATACTTTGGACCATATTCTAACTTGAGTTAAACAGATAGTAAATTTAAAGTCCTTTATGTAAAACCCAGTAAACTTACTTGTTCCAGATGAGGCAGCTGGAATCCGAGTTTTGGCCCTGTATTGTTCTCAACATTTTTTCTTCTCTAAACATAAATCTCTCTGCTTTTCTCTATTTAGAGAAAAAACATCTGATATGCTCATTAAAAAAAAAAGAGAAAGAAACAATTACACAGACTAAATTGTTTCTGCTCAAAAGGTTGCTGTAATCCTTGTGTGCTTCTTATCCACCTTGTTTTTTTCAGTGAAACTAAGTACATATCCATATGTAATAAGACAATCCTTTTGTGGTGCTGGAAGGCATCTCCAAGGTTACTGCATCCAGTTGTCTTCTGAAACAAGCCACTAAGTCATTAACCTGTGGTAAATGAACCCTGTTCTGCAATGTCTTAAAAGTAATTTGTTTGCTTCATGTCTCTGCTTCTCCTTTAGAAACCTACTTTCATCTAAAACGTATTCACACTTATTGTTATGCATATGTTTTGAACTGAAACTGTATTTAAATTTAAATAATTGCTTTCTTCCTGACAGTTTTCTTAACTTCTTATGAACTTCTTCTAACTTCTCTCAAGCTTACTTTCTTTACTCCTAGGCTTACTTTTAAAAATAAGCGTGCCTTCTCCTATTTTGCTTTCTTATGCATTTCTTTGGGATGGAAATAATCTTTTTTATCATAGGTGACTACAGCCGTGCACCGTATTGCACATGCAGTCTTACCAAGGACATGTTTGATAATGTTATCTCATCTCCCCTGGAGGACTTCTGATACATTGTGGTCAACATCACTTAGACAGCTATACTGTGGCTCATTGCACCCTATGTTTTTATGTTTCTCTCCTATTCTATGTATGATTATCATAACTTTTATTTTTCTAGTTTCTTTGATCACTAGAAAAGTCATGTCTTCCAGGCTATGCCCATTAGCAAAATGAAATTTCAAAGCTGGACTTTACGTTTTTTTTTCGGTATTACCCATATTTTTACAGCTGCTCATTGCTTATACTTATTAAAGGTCAGGTATTTGCCTAAATGGGGATTTAAAAGCCAATAACAGTGGTTCAGTAATGCGTTGTCTTTATCAGTGCTAAGGATACTCTTACCCTTTCCGTACTAGCAGCTGACTCCATGTCTCAACCATTGCTCCTTCAGTTGCAGTGAACACAGGCCATGAATGGTGCTGGAGAACTCTGCTTAAGAATAATCTTCTACTGTTCTGATTTTAGAAGATGCTGTTGAACCCCCAAATCACTTGAGCCTCCTCTGAGCATCTGGATCTAGACTACTATCTTTATTTCTTGCAGTGAGGAACTAACTTTGTTTCTGATGTACGAAGTTGCAGATTCTCTCTTAATACCGAAAGGCTTTTGCAAGTTTTGAATGGGATATTGACATCTGTTTTGACAGTCTTGGTTGAGTGTTTTCATAGTAATTACTCTTGAAAAAGGAAAAACAATTTAAAATGCTACTCTAGGCTGAATTCCAACTGGGATAATTCTATGCTACCTCCCTCTAATCCCCCTCCAACCTCACTGCTTACGATGTTCCTTAGTTGTTGTCTTTAAACTGTTGTTCACTGCTGGCCGGCAGAAGACACCCTTCCTTCCAGAAATGGATCTGGTTCTGTGCTGGGTGATGCAATCTTTGTATATGATTAGCTTAATCATAGATTTCCGAATTTTCAAAACTGCTTAGCTTTAGTCCACATCTCTTTGATCAAAACACAGCCAATCCAGAGCAAATCCTACTTTAGTTCTTCACACAGAGCTGGTGTGCTTTGCAGGTAGAGGTTTTTTGAGAGGTGAGAAGAAACTGGAGTAAACTCTTTAGGCTTTTTTGAAGCAATCCTACTGTTTTGTTCATTAGCTGTGGTCGCTTTTCCTAAGCTGATGACCTGGGAATCTGCTACTCCCAGACTGCTCTTGTCCAGGAAGGAAACCCAGCTGCTGATGGGTGCCAGTGTCACCGGTCTGAGGCAAGAGGTATAATCTGGTCAGAGAACTGCTTTATGTTGCCTGCTCAAAAATATCTGTAGCTCTTACGTCCTTCTTTACTCTGATGAAACGGTAACTCCTGACCACACTAGTGTCGAGTATATTTTGAGAAGTGGTGATATTAAACCTTTATAATAGCTCACACAAAAGTTAATATTACTATTACTATTATTGTTAATAATATTTAACAATATTATTGTTAAAAAGTATTACTTTTAACTTCTGAACTACGTGAGTAGTGTAGGAGAAAATGAAGCAACTTTCGGTCACTATGATTTAGCCTCTTTGTCAGTATGTGGTTCTCCAGAAACTATCGTATCCTTGGGTTTGTGGCACCTCCCCTCTGTTTCATGGTTGAGATGAGAGTCTAGTAGCTATCTCAGAGTGGGAAAGGCTGTTTTGTTTTCCTTAGCCAAATCAGTAGCCTTGTTTTCAGAACAAAATGTCACTGATGGGAATAACAGTTCCTTTTGGTGAGAACTGAACTGGTTCGCAGTATAACAATTGTGATAAATGTCGCCTCTGTGGTTTGACTGAACCAAAACAACTTGGCATTTCCAAGCAATTAAAATACAAGTGATGAAGATTACACTGGTGAAAAAAAAAATGAATGTAGATAACTGCATTGCAGCTGGGGCAGGTCAGATTCACAGCCTAAAACCTGAGCCACAATCCCATGTGAACCTAGAAGGGATGGGATAGCGACTGATAACGCAGAAAAAAAGGGGACACAATCTTCCCCACAGGAATTTAGATGACACTGATGTGGCATGGGCTCACTGCCTTGTCTCTTCCAGAAAGCCTAGCTGCCTTGCTATCTTTTTCCCTGTGCTATTTACTGAAGGTGAGGGAGAGCAAAACAGAGTTGAGAATAATACCAGGGATGGTGTGACGGCATGTGGAGGGCTTGCTGTTTCTGTTAGTGCTTGTCTGCAGCATTGCAGGTCCTTTGCAAATAGGCTGATAGTTCCAAAGAAAAAAAGCAACTTCCTCAGTACTTTGTCTTTCTACTGTCCCTTAAACCCTTCACTGAACTTGCTGGCCTCTTACAAGATTGTGAAATTACTTAAAGTGGTGCTGGTCACAATAATCAGCGTTATAACTTTGTACTTCATCTTTTTCTCTCTCACTTTGCCGCAGTTTTGCTGGGATAAGGTTTCCCAGGATTGTATTATAAAAAGCAGGGACCTTAGTGTAAGTCATGCTTATATTCCAGTGGTTTCTATGGAGCTACACTATTTTTTATGTTTGCTGAGGGCATGCTCTAGGTTCTCAAATAAAGGTGTTAGATGCTGAAGGATGCCGGAGAAAATGCAAGATTCATAGAGGAAGGAGGAAAGAGGAAAATGGGAAGGAATATGGAAGATGGGGCTTACTGCCTTTCAAGAGTAGCTGATTGAGGAATAGCATCTGGTGCCATTGAGAATGGAATTTAATATGCACAAAAATTACTCCTGGAAGACTGGTGAAAAAGGCCTAACCACATTAGTTATAGATTGCTGGGCCCTGTGAGAAAATGGACATTCTGCAGAGAATGTGCTGTTACAGAGAGGAAAAAGCAGCATGGGGTAGGAGACTAATTCCTAAATAAACTCCAAAACAGAAGAAAATCCTTGGAGAAGTGTATAATGAGTGCTACAGAAGCATAAAACATGTCAGAGAAAACTGACATGGCAGTAATGCTTTCTCTGTCAATTAAATGAGTCTGTGTGATGACTGTGAAGTTAGTGACATAACCTAGGAGTAATAAAGCCCTTAGCAGCTATTGATCTAAGTTTGCTGTATTTTAAAATATTTGTTTGATGTGTAACTTTTGCTTTATTTCAGTTTAAGATGTTGACAAGCCTTGCAAGAGGTTATCCAGAGAATGCAAAATGAATTTATTAGCTCCAGTCGTAATGCCTTACTTGTATACAAGCATAAAAACTTAGAGAAATATGTTCATAGATTTAAGATCAATGGTAAGGTTCTATATAAACCGTTTGGGTTTTAAATATGCTTATTCTTCGAGAGCTTTTAGCCTATGTAGTTTTAAATCTCCAAAATTTTGATTTTCATTCAGGACTTAAAGGGAAATGTTTTAATGAAAAGTTAACCAGGTGAGTTGCACTCTAAGCACAGTGTGTTTTATACAGCAGACTCATATAAGCATCATTATAAAGTATGTCACTTCCCAGACACTGGTGCTGAACACTGTTCATCCAGAGAAAACAATTAATTTTGCTATTAATTCACTGGGAAGTTCGTATGTTTGAACATTTCTGTATTCCAAGCAAAATTTATGCGTATACATATCCCCATGCGTATCTCTGTGCACGCACACGCCTCTCTACAACTGAGAATTTAAAAACTTGAGCCTTGCAGAAACTTTTGTGAGAGTAACATGGATATGCAGAGCTGGTCAAATGATTTGAGGGTTTTTTGTGTGTGTGTGTATTTTTTTTTACTCATCAGCCCAGAGCGTGTTTCCCATTCTAAGCAAAGGATTTTTTTTTAAAGCAGCTATGTAAAAGCCTATTATGATAATTTCTAAAGCAGATCTCATTATATTTAATTTGAAGTTGCTTTCATAGAAAGTAGTTCCATTTAAATGATTGAATCTTTTGTCAGAATTTTCTGCATGTTAAATGTTTAAATTTATATCCCATTTTCACCTAGGGAAACTGTTGAAATTCCAAGAATATGTGACAAAACCCAGTTTCCCACCTCGCTTTGGTGTCTGTTTTGAAATCATTGAAAGAAATGCGATATGTTTTTGAAGCAATCTGATTACTACACTGGGAGGACTGTCACAAAAATTCCTTTAATTTCAGTCTTACAGGACATGTTACTTAAATATAAGGCTTACAAATAATATTTGTGATATCCATGATCAATCTGCTGAAGCAAAACTAAATATCACTGTGCCAAGTTCAAAGTACATCTTCCAATAGCATATCAAAAGCAAAATTAAGATACCAGAAGAATTTGTGGATTGCTGCTTTACATTATCAACTTCAGCACAGGGCGCCTTTTACCCACAGCCAATTTTATTCTATTTACATTTTTGCATTTATTTTATTTACATTTTATTGTCTATATAGAAAAATGCAAAACTGGAACCCCATTCAAATCAATCCAGTCATCAGAATGCAGCAAACACACTAATTTGAAAGGGGATAATTGCATCCTGCTCCCACGGATAGACTATGTGGCAACAATGAACTTTTATCTCGTTAATCCTTATATTTCACCCTTCTGGTTATGTATATCTAGTGAGGAAGTAGTACTGTAAGGACAATAACAAGCAGATAAGCACAGGAAGAAAGTGCAGTTGCCGCACCTAATCTCCATAGGAAAGTACCTAAAAAGATGTGCAAACTAAAGCTAATTTCCAGTATTTTGGGGGCGTTTTTTGATAAATTCAAAACTCCATAAAGGAAGCTGAGTAGTAGCAAAGATTAGAAAAACTTAATTAGAAAAAAAATGTCTCTCTCATATATGTACTTTCTAGAGTGACACCTTCTAGAGTGCCACATCAGAAACAATTTAGGTTTTGCAGGATATGAGATATTTACATACTTTTAATAAGTGCAAGACAAGTCTGGGTCCCAGAGCACCCTAGAATTTTGCCTTTGGTTTCGTCGAGGTGATTTCAGGGAAGATCCACTGACTTAAATTGTCTACGGTCTGACTTATCACTGGCTTGTTCATACACTTAATATATTTAACTTTGGTAGCATTCAGAGCCACAACTTGCAGTGAGTAAATTGCTGTAACCCTATAAATGTGTACTGCACTTGTCCTCAGCAAAGCTCTTTGCAAACAGTATTTCTAAAACTGTATTCCTATATCCCAAACTGTATTTTTTCATCTTGCAGCATTTCAATAAAGTATAGAATATGGAAGCAAGACCCCCCAAAAATAAGGCGAGTTTGGGAGATTTCTTGGCGAGCTTGTTTCAAAGCAGTTGGAACTTCTACTTTAACATGAGTCTATTTAAGCTCAGCAATCTGCAAGTTCTAGCCTTTTTTCTAGGACTTTTTTTTTACATAAGGTTCTCCTTTTGTTAGTGGAATAAATCATGAAATTCCGCAGCCATTTAAAGGCTGGAGAACACTGGAATTAGCCTGGTGGGGACAGCACCCCACAAGGAGAGCACAGGGCTGTCTCAGTTGCAGCGTTCCTCGTGACCGAGGGCTGCTTCCCGGGGGACCTCGGTGTGCGCTGTGCCAACCCCTTCTGCAAACCTGGAGGTAGAAATTTTCTTATGAAATATTAATCTTAATGGACATTGACCAGCAGAGACAGATGGATAAGAAGGATATGTAGAAACTACAAGAGCCGCTATTTAGAAAAGATGACTGCTATAAATACAACACATTGAAAATTAATTTACAATGTTCAGCCTGTCTGTCCCACTTTTCTGTCTGGGACCTGTGTTAACATTATACACTAAAGACATATCATTATTCTTATTTTAGTGCATTTCATGCCTATAGATTTAATATAAACAGAGGTGCTGACAGGAGCTACAGTTTAAAGAGGTTTAAATGTGAATTTGACTTTATGATTTTCATCAGGGGAAAAAGACTAAACAAGTTAAGTTGATTAAATTTTCTTAAAGCTGCAGCTAAATATAATGAAAGCCATTTGTGCATTTTTTTGTAGGAAAACTGAGTGTCTAGCTGTTAGTGACTGACAGCTTCATGCAATGAATTCTTTTCTTGTGAAACAGAGTCAAAACAGTTCCATTTTTCACAAACTTTGGCAAGGTAGTTTTAGTTTTCTGATTTGTAGAGGAAGCCAAGCTTTCCAATTTAGGTGTTAGATTATTAGAGCAAACTGTGTATTTCAAATAACTAAATATATAAACCATTCTAATATTCCTTAAATGATATGTTTTCTTACAATATGGAATTCGCAGTGATCTTTTTCTTCCTTTCCCTTTCCCTTTCCCTCTCCCTTTTCCTTTTCTTTTTATAAAATTGTTCCTTTTTATAAAGTCATCTTTGAAATGTTCTGATTAGGAAAAGGTGGGGCTTTGTTTCACTATGAATAAGTGTGGACAAATTTCCAAGCATGCTCAGGCACATGACAAAAGCGGCGTTAATTGTGAATGCAGAGGCAGGTACTGCGTTCTACTACAATTCAGGCTCTAGCTAAAGTGGTAGAGTTTTTCTTTCATGTGAGAAGTGGAAGGTTCTAACAGCTTTAATTAGAAATGAAAAATGATGTCTCTTGACATTTGAGATGAAATTGTTAAAACATCATGTCAAATGTGCAAATACTTAGTGCTAGTTTTTATTGAGTGCTCTACTTCAAGCAGTTTGTATAGTGCTGCTCATGACAAGGGCTCCTCCTCAGATGTTTTGAGGGCAGACTAGATTAACAAGCAGTGGCTCTTTTCTCTTTTTAATGATTACTCTAAATCATTAATATTTGGGAAGCTGTTGAAGAAAGTTACAGCTGCCCGTTTTTACCCTCAATTCTTAAAGCAGACTGCGGCATGGGACAGTCCAACAGACCCCGGACTGCCCCAGCACAAACCAGTTTTCTTAGAAATGGAAATGTAGGAAAGCTTCAGCTTCATTTATATTCAGAAAGTGATTCATCCTTTTCTTGCAAATTATACAACTATGTTTGCTCAAACACTGGATCGTTTGTGACATGTTTTCAGGAATTATTTAATACTCCTGGCTCCAGTGTGCTCCTCTGCATGACTGGAACTCAGAGACAAATGCTGTGCATCCTTGCAGGGCTTTTTTTCTGAAGTTGCCTGAAAATGTAGATTACTCCTCATGGAGTGCATCACTTCTGCATCACTTTTCAGTGGACACTGTTAAACTTGCAACATTTTATTGTAAGTGTGTTTGACATCTTTTGCCCTGCTGGTGTTCAAAGTTGTCCAGTCTTCTGATGTTAACCTCAGAAAAGAAATTTCCATAATAAATCAGGTTCAGTGAAGATCCTGGATATTTTTACTGCATTGTAATTGATTACTTGGGTAGCTACTAGCTTAGAGTAGTTGATCGTGGTTTCTCTCTAGCGTGATGACAGGTCACATAAATGTTATGTGCCTTAGTTTCCTTCATCTCCCCATGAACTGATAAAGCCACACTTCATGTGTAAAAGAAAATTCAGAAACTTAGAAGAGCAAAATCATTTTATATAGAGTGTATACATATCAGTTGTTAAAAAGAGCTTCCTCTAAAGTCAGAGTTATGTAGAAATGAGAGAGAATCTCAGGTCTTATGTGTCAAGCTGAGTTCTGTTAGTGACCAAGAGTCTGTGTCCAGGTGGATGTTGAAATGTTCTCGGGGGACTTTTAAACTTTCTCTTCATCAACACAATCTGCCTACCAGCTACTGCATTGAGCAATGGTCTCTGAGCTGCATTTTCACCAGCCTAAAAACTTATGATTAACTCTGTCATCCACTAACATTTGAGGGCATATTTTTGGCAGCAGCTCCTTCACTTCTTAGACATTTTTTGAGAATAAAATAAGACTATAGAAGCTTCCATACTTGCCTGCCATAGGAAATATCCTTGGGGATAACTGCCTTGCAACATTTGGAAACATATCCCTTTTGTGTCACTAGACTGTGAGTTTCCAAGGATATCTTTGGATAGCTCCACTATTAGATTTATTGAGAAAGTCAGAAAGGTCAGTGAGTGCATGGGAAAGAGGATCAGTGGAAGCAGCAAAGGCAACCATATGTAATGACTCATTCCAATGAGATTTTGTCCTAATAAAAGTGACTCTGGAACCACGCCTTGGACAGTTGTTGCCTCACAGTTCTTTCAGGTGTTGAAACTACATAACTAACAAAGTTTTCCAGTCCCCTCATGCATCTAATTTAAAAGCCACACTATTTTACTGAAAATGATGCAGTTATAGCGTATCTTGAAGAGAAGATTTTCAGCAAGCATTTGCTCCACAACTGTTCCCCCTGTTTGGCTGGGCAGCATGAAGGCTGCAGGGCTAGAGATGCACAAGCAAGTGCAGGACCCGATGTCAGTGAGAGGATCTGCCCTCCCGGCTGCTCTACTGGGCGTCGTGGTGGCTGTTGTCACATAGCATGAGATACTGTCTAATACACATCTGTACCGTACACGAGTCATGTGCTTTCCGTTGGGGAGCAGAGATACTAAATACACACGTTTAATCGAGGCTTGTTCACTAATGGGACTGGTTTATGTGTTTGGTTATTACTGAAGACAGCGTGAAAAATCTGGCAAAGTAACTTAAGTGCTAAGTGGATTTTCTCCTGCATAAAATGACCATCTCTCTGTCAGCCATCAAAACTGGAAAGCTTGCTTGGAGACACACCAAATATGACATTGCTCTTGCTGTTAACGTCCTCTTCACTTAGCCCTAATTGCCTCATGAACTGGAAAGTACAGCTCAAACTGTCATGCTTAGGGACCAAATATACTCTGTTCTGGCTGTAGAAGAACTAATACATAGTACATAGAAGAAACCTTTCGAATTACAAGGAAGTTCCTCTTTCTGTGAAGACTATGTAGTGGAAAGTAATCGTTTTAAAAATGAGAGAGCTCACTAGTGGCCTGTGTCAAGACATTAAAAATATGAATTGAATCCAATCCACCCCCTCATTTGTGAAACACGCAGTTAACTAAATCTTAAACAAAAAGCAGTAAAGATAAACAGCTGGATGCTTAACAATTAGCTATAAAACTAGTCATGAATACTTTTTCCCCTTGTGTGCAGAATTATTGTGGAAGAGAATCATTCTGAGTGGCTTTTTTATGTATATTTTTAAATGCATTTACAGGAACATGCTATTCAAAAATGCTTTGGACAGCCTGCATGTTTGTATCTGCAGTATCTTCCATGATAAGCAAAGGCCACACAGGCTGTTTTGGGATTCATCTCTCTTCTTTCCAGATTTTTTTGCTTTTCTGTTTTTAAGTTGTTTTATAAATCTCATTTCTAAACCTGTGCTATACCAGTTGAAATCAAATAGGAGTTTGGAAGGACTACATATAGTATGGAAATAAATCACAGCCGTGGATTATTTGTATGTATTAACATACTAAAAGTCCAAAAATGGTGTCTAAACATGTCTTGGATGTTTTTGTCGGCATCTCCGCCCCCATAAAATCCTATGCAAATTAATGGAAAACTTCCCCAAAACTTCAGCAGGACTACATCAGATTGTAAATCCTTCAGGAATGGGGAATAGTCACATCCGCCTGTGGTACTTGATATTCAAAATAATCTTAGACTTCACTGCAGTTTAAGAGATGTTCCACGTTCTCTGCCTAAGCCAAGAAGATGTTCTCTCTCCAGCGTAAAGTTTTCAGACTCCTAAAGGTCTTGTTTTAAGAAAATGGTTAAGTTTGCCTGGCAGGTTGTTCTCTATTCAGTCCGTGTGTTCTGAGCACTCCAGGTACCCCTTGCTGTGGGGTCAGCTGTCCCAAGGTGGAGTCACCCTGCGTGCAAGGTGGGATCTCATCTGCCTTCCAGGGAAGAACATGAGTGGGATGTCTGAGCCGTTCATCTGTGTTTCCTTACAGTCGGTGGAGACAAATAGGCAGAGCAATCCATCTGTTTCGGATTCCCGCTTTAAGACAAGAGAATTTGTGCCCTAGAATGTGTGATTGTACTTGACTGTACATTTTGACTATACATATAGTTTGACTATGCATTTCCTCTCTGAGGAGGAAGCTTGGGATATCTGTGGGGAAGGGTATTTTGGGGTTTAAAAGAAATAACAAAACAGAAGGGGAAATGAGTAAAAAAATCCTGAACTTCTGGTGAAGACACTTACCTGAATTCGTTGTTCTACAGTTTGCCCTAATCCAGCAGTGAAAGCTGCACCGAGATGCAGGTGTGGTGATAAAATTATGTTGACAGCAGAAGCATTAAAAACATGATCAAGAAGAACCTTAAGACCTTCCATTGCTACAAGGACATGAGTCTATAACGGTATTTCAACAAATGTGGAAGGGAATAGCAAAAACAATTTAATAAAAACTTTCATATTTATGGCTAAAATGTCATCAATGTCAACAGTTTATCACAAGCTTCAGGCTAGAAACCTTATGAAGAACGACAAGATCATATACAGACATGTGATGCTCATAGCCATAGGGTTTTATTTTATAATCATTCACTTAACCAACACAACAGCAATGTAGCACTTCACTGTTGCTATTCTCACATTTCATAGCAGTGCACGTGTGAGAACTGCATTATTACGTTTTCCAGAATTTATGCAATATCTGCATTTAAGATGCACTCTGCTGCTGCCATGATGTAAATCATCACTTTTGGGTTTATTGCACTCAGGAACAACCTTTCTGAAAAGGACACCATGCTGATGTTTGTGCTGCATCAGGAAATGTGCTGTTACCTTTTGTCTTGAGAAAACAAAGAAAATAGGTGTATTTCTGGATTATTTTTTTCCCCAGCCAGACGTTTTTGGTGCGAGGTTTTCTAATATCCTTCTGAAGTAAGAAAACAATTCTTTTTTTTTGATGCTCTTTTCTTATTGGCTTGATGAGGTACATGTAAATCTCAGTTCTGCCATCTCCATGGGTGTAATGAAGATATGGGGTCTTCTCATGTAATCTATAGGGTAGGATGCTAATTTAGGACTTCCAGAGAGGGGTTTAAACCTTTCTTCTGAATAGGCTTCTATGCTTTGTATCACAAACTATCAAAAGTTTAAATTCTCAGGTTTATGACTCTGTCTGATCAGATAAACTACATTTCACTGTTTAACAAGCCTTCTTAAAAGTTTTCTCTTTTCTAAGGATCAGTTTCCATTTAAACTACTTAGATTTCAGACATAAACTTGGGTTCAGCCAAACGCAATTAGCTGCTCCTCAGCAGTTACTTCTTGGTGAGCTACGTGTCTCAGTTCTGCTGGGAGCCCCTGCTAAATTCTCCTTTGATTCACAACATAAAATCACAGGTGGTTTGAAGACTAGGTGAGTCTTTCTAAGTTTGACATGGGCTGAAGATGAGAGTTTTCTTGCTACAGGTCTCACTGATAATTCAGTGGTGCCAGTGAGTTGTATGGTAGCTGTGTATTTTTAATCAAACTCTCTGCACTCTCTAAGATTATTTTCAGAAATGATATGAATTTATGAATTCTATGAAACAAACTTTTTTGAAATTTCAAAGGTTTTTAAACAAGTGTGTTTCAAGCATTTGCTTTCAGACATAGGTTAAATTCTTTATACTTCACTAATAAAAATGAGCAAACAAAGAAAAAAAAGTAATTTTTCATCCACTTCTCTTCTGTCTTCTTAATTGTGTAATCTAGAATTCCCTCCCAAAATAAACCCAGGTCAACAACTTAATATATGTGTAAACTGTTTGTAGTGGTATATGTGCTTTATTTTTAATTCAGGAGCAGTTCTGTTAAAGATTAATTTCGGCCACAACGTAAATATGGAGAGAGTCTTTTATGCTTTTATTAAATTTCCTAAGTGAAGTCCTATAATTCTTCTGTCATTTAAGGTGAAGGTATTAGATCACTTCATGTAGTAATTTGTGGAAACATCTCCTTGTTCTTACATAAGACCGACTGCATGTAAATTCAGCATTTTTATAAATATTGACTGCCTCACAAAAAAAAAGAAAAGAAAGTATGGTTGTTGTAGATTGATTTGTTGTATTGCTTTCTGTTAGGAGAGTTTTAAAATATTTAGAGAGTTTAACTGAAAATAGTGTGGAAAGAACTCATCAGAGAATCAGGCTGCATTCAACCACAATGAGTAAAAACTTTTGCGCATTGAAAGTGTAAGTGCACCTCAGTATGTCTGAATATCAAATGTCAGTGGGCTTCTTTGTACATAAATCTGTTTGCAGGATCAGAGATTAAATACCTTAAAATGTTCATATTCCTTCAACTAGATAATACATTAAAGTCCATTTTTCTCTGTGGGGAATGCTGCCTACAACAACCTTTTGATGACGAGCAGAAGGTTGTTCAACGCCGCTCTTAAAGAGCTTCTAGAAAAATGTCTTGCGCCTGCATAAGCAAACAGCTTGTCAAGCAGGAGAGAAGAGTTTTGGTTCTGCGCCATCTGCCCATTTGAAATCTTGTCCCACTTGTTGCACAAAAGGCTTAATCCTGCACTTAACAGGGCAGAAGAAGTTGTTGCCAAAATTGCTATCTCAGTTGCCACATTATTTGTTTTTATTACCATAGTTCTGCAGTGAGGTTTTTCAGCTTTACTCTTTCCAAGAATATATATAAGTACAGGCTGCCACAATAAGGAGGGTGCAGGGAATCTGACAAGACTGAAGCAAAGCTTCTCATTTGCATATTATTGCTCTGAAAATCTGCATTTTTGTCTGCTAATGTAAAATTCCAATGGGGACAGACTGAGGAATTAACTGCCACACCAACGGGACATTCAGACAGAAGGGCAGAGGCTGAAAGTCTGGCTTTGCTGAGGTCTATAGGAAAATTCCCACTGGTTACAATAAATGCTAATTTTTATGACCGTTCAGGATCTGTTGTTCAGGGCCATTGTATGTAGAGCAGTGTACAAAAGAGCAAAGATGATCCCAGAGAATTACAATTTAAGTTTAAAAGAAGAGATGAGCGAATGTGTGAGATATTGCGAGTCAATACAGATGCAACCCACTCAGCATGCCATTCTTGGGAGCAGGTTTGCCTTTTTTCCCCTTTTTTATACCAATTCTCCTACAATAATTTTGTGGTAGATAATAATGCCCTCAGGAGAGAGGGAAAAGGTATTTCTAAGTATTAGAAATAGTCTTAATTAGGAAGAAAATATATTTGAAAATCTAATGACGGTCAGCAGCTCAGATGTTGGTGTTTCACCAAAGGTTGCTGCTGAGGACGGAATCATGAGTTGATCTCATGTTACAAGAATTTCTGGATGTGAGCAAAAAGGACGTCAAAATGTAGCAGGCCCTTTAGTAACCTGGAGCTGTTAGAGGACTTTATGCATAACATTAATGAATAGGTAAATGTTCTAAAAAATGTTCAAGATGGAGCTATCAGAGATGAGAAAGTTGGTCCTATGCTATTTTCTGAGCCCAGAAAAGGTATCTAGTATGGACTTTTTACTGAAATATGAATCTGCGCCTTTCTAGTAAACATTTTTCAGTACGACAATTTTGAGTACTGCCTTGAATACTTACTGTACTCATGTGCTTCTTTTCTATAATCTCTTTTTACCAGATTTTTTTTTATGGTCTGTGAATATGATGAACTGTGTGAAGGTTTTTAGACAGGATTTTATGATAACAAATTTTTGATTACTAAGTAATAGCCTTTCTTTGCTTTTTGGTAGAGTATGTAAAATGGCTTTGAGGGTCAGTGTGACACTCGATTCTGTTCCGCTTGGTATTCATTAAAAAAAAAGAAAAGAAAAATATAAACAGTCAACTACCATAAAATAATAACAAAACCTTGAATGCAAAATAAAATTTCATTTTGCCTGTTTTTTACACTCTGCTTCTCAGAAACACTGTGGTAAATAGCAAAAGCTTGGATTTCATGATGTGGAATTTTCAAAGTACCTGTAGCACTGCAATTCCCAATTGTGCAGTCTTGCATGTTCACTTTAAAGGAAAAGTCCTGCCTGTCAGTATCTTGTGTTGGTTAGGGATTTTAACAAAATTGGAGTTTGACTGAACCCATGGGAACTCATGGAGATTGGAGCTATTGCTGTTTCTCTTCTTTTTTAATTAACTGTAAAATGCAATTTCTGTCTCTGAAATTCATGCAGTTTCTCTCATGTGAGAGTGTTTTAATTTTTGGTTTCTTTTTTTAAATCTTCCAACAGGAAAGCAGTTATAGCCAAATAGTCCAGTTTAATAAATCTGAGAGTAACTACAAGCATTGATCATCTGATTAAGGCATTCCAAGAAAGACAGGTGTAAATGAAATTAATAAGTTAGCAAGTTGCATTTCTTTTTATTAAAGGCACATGGAAAATATTTGGAGTATTGGTTTATGCTTATATCTAGCGATATACAGAGCTTCACTGTTGTTAAAAAGACTGCTGTAGTCTCTACTAGAACTGACACATTCCTTTTTGTCAGGATTGAGCAGGATCAATTGTCAGTTGAAAATGCTGCCCTTTGCACTTAGGACTGTGTCGTGCAACAGCCCTTCAGGGTTTTCGGAGCAGCCTTGGAAAAGGCTCCAGCCTCTGACAAGGCAGAGTGATCAGGTTGTCCTAATTAGGACTTTGGTATCAAGTGCTCCGGAGGTTTGGCCCCATACCCATCCACTGCAGAAGACTGTATGCAGGCTCTTTACTATAGGAAACTCTGTGGTTCCATTGTCAGCGTTTCAGCATCTTCTTTTCTGTTCTTGATCTTGAATGCGGTTATAAAAGACTCATCAGACTTATTTCACTGAGTCACACACATCAGGTGTTCCCTCCCCTGAAATATTTTCCTGCTAAAGCTGCTCAATGACCATCTTTCTCTTGTTCCCTTGTTGCTTCCTCTTCTGATTTGTTTTTATCCCCCCACTCTGCTTTCCCTTCATTTCTTTAATGCAAGCAAAAAGCAGTGGATGATGACTAAAGCCACACGTTTTAGCAAACGCTGACCCCCCTCCTTGGCACTCAGCCCCCACAAGAGATTGAAAGGACCTCCCTGACTGTGAAATCAGAGACTATAGAGAGACCCCTGGACTTCATTATAGACGAGTTTGACTATAGTCTGCGTCTAAGGAAGCAAAATAATGGATCTTGGAAGCTGGGTGCTGTGTTGATCAACTGCCGCTTCTCTTAGCTTGCGCAGTTACTGCGCGGCACAGGCTGCGCCGTTCAGCGCACACCTTGAAATAAGCACCTCTGGTTCCACAGCAGCTCAGCAACCCTCCAACTTGGACTGGAGTCTGCCTTGTCCTTCCAGCAAAAGAGCCTTTACCATATTCAGTACTCGGATGTTAGGCAGCCTTACAGACGCTTCACGACTGCTGCATTAACAAGGAGGTCGCATATTCACTGCAGGCTGTAAAATCACCTCCCTGTAGGATGTGAAAACCCTGTGAGTATGATGACACTGCCATCCTCCTTCACGAGAGAGGGTGTTCGGAGCCTTTAGCTGAGAAGCAGCTGAAAACTTCTCTAACATTTCTGCATGTTGCTGAAGGGGTCAAGTGCTGCAAAAGAGCTAGCTAGTTTCTGAAGGACAAGTCCCAAAAGGCAGTTTCCTCTTATTTCTGCAATTCCAGGAAGGCAGAAAAACTAATTCAAAGAACAGGCTTTTAAGCAGGCTTATTCTCTGCTCTGAGTCCAGTCAAGCTTTGACTCTGTTTTATTTCCTTTGGGGAAGACGAGGTTTCCCAGTGCTGCCAGTGTGGCTTTGTACCTTTGGAGTCTTTTGTTCCATCTATAGAGATCTGTTACTTTTTCTTATGATGTGAATGTGCCTTGGAAAGTCAAAGGTGATGAGAAAACTTCTGAAACAGGCCAGTCCCTAGCTAAAAAAAGTAACGCCTATTGACTAATGACATGCCTTCACAAGGTGGGAAAACCTAATACTGTGCAACTCAAGGTAAAATAATGGGAATTTGCAATCCTGAAATAAAGAACGAGCCTTTTAGCTCAGCCGTGGCATGGATGTTTGACTGCGTATGGGATGTACCGCGAGTCACTAGGGATGTGATTACTGTGTGTTGCACATAGGCTTTCTGTAACCCTCTGCTTAAAATCTGTTGTTCTAATAGCCAAATTTGCAGGAGGATTCAGCATTCAGCAGTTCCCAGCTCCAACCATTGCCCAGCGTATGTGAATCTTAGCCCTTATGTGGGGTGTAACAGGGCAGAGTGACCCTGACCTCAACTTTAGGCAATAAGATTTCCAAATTTAGGTATAGTTTTCAGAGGCAGATCTTTTATGGTCTGCTCCTCAAAAGGATGATTCCTGCCAGTCATTGAGGAATGGTGTTTTTTAAGTGCCGTTTGCTTCATGTTGATGGCAAGTTTTCCAATGAGAATGATCCTTTCTTCTGAATTACACTGATACCGTGATTTGCTTTTAGAAAAGAAAGATGTAAACACTCATTAGCTATGATGCCGATTTTCAGAGGCTTGTGCCTAGTCCTATGTCTCGTGCTTTGTGATGACTTCATTTCTTACAGAAAAAAAAATGTAAAAAACCCAAGAGAGACCTCGGCTACACTAGTGATCAGGAGCTGTTACTGAGGAGGGGGCGCAGAGCGGGTGAGTGGCCCAGGGCTGTGCAGAGCTGCGCTCAGGGTTCAAGGTCTGCTCATGTCCAGCTCTCCAGATACTTCTGCTGCATTGTCTGCACTGAAGGGTGGCAACGACAAGAGTGTTGTGAGGAAAATAACAGTATTTGCACATTTTATGAGAAGCATACTCTCTATTACCCAGCTGTAAGATCACTGTATATTAAAATGCTGCTGAAATTGTTGATGTACACTGCAGATGTCTTTATAGACATGGCCTGAATGAACATTAATCCTATCTGAGGTCTCCTTCTCGCTGTTTGCTGCCATATGGGCATACCTGTGGCAGATGTGTCTTGAGAAGTGGTTGTGTTAGGTCTATCCAGTATAGAGCACAGACCCCCAGAAGTACTGGGATGGAGTGGGAAGGGGGTAGGGATAGATTTCTGCTGTAGCTGTTGTAGCCTAGATGTTAAAGTTGCAGGAAACAGGGAGAAACAGGGAAAAACAAAACCAAATAAATGTGGGGAAAATGCATTAACTGGCAAAACATAAGTGATTATTTCCCTGAAGCCATAGTGTCACTTTGTAAAGTTTAAGCTATTCTTTGATCTGAGATTTCAGGATTAGGTTTTTCTTTCTATTTTCCTGTTTATCACTTGGTAATTTTGATTTCTTTTTTTTTTTTTTTTTTTTTGAGGAAAATGTGTTGTATGTAAATATATTTAAATTGTGACCCCATAAAGACAAAGACAAATTGGCCCTTTCATTAGAAATAAAACAGGAGACTTCTCAAAGCATTTTTTAGTAAATTCTGTAAGAAAATTATAATTCAGGCAGCTACTGATCAAAATAGCAAAGCAGGAAAAGATCAAAATATTATACATCATCTCTTTTGTAGTGGACAAAATGAATAGAAAATAAATAAAATTTCCTTTAGAGAATGTTTTTGCCTCTCTTTACTCTACAATGTATCTGTTTTTTAAATAATTAACACAGAATACCAAAGCCTCCCTCTCCAAAACCAAAACACTCCTGTCTAAAAAAAACATTTATGAAGTTTGGTGTGAAGCCTTCAGCTTTTCAGACATGATCAACAAACAAGAAATATTTAACTTACGGGCCAGAAGAGGATAAGCTACTGATTTCTTTAGGTAGGATCCAAGAAATTTTAACCGTATATTATTTTCCTTAAACCTGCCTTTTACTTCTTGAGGGTTGGTAAACTTAAGCTTTTCCTTGCCACTGTATGGGTTAGAAATGTCCTTGAAAAAATGAAAGCTACAATTGTTCTCAGGCAAGAGATTGACTCCTAAACCTGGTGGGTTAGAGGAAAAATGAGTTGACAGCCCTGCTCTGGCTAATCCCTTGGCCAGAGGAAGTCAGGCTTTCACTGGGCCTTAGTCAAGATAGCTCTCGAACTGCTCCAGCTTTTTATATCAAGGGTCAAAGCTGGGACTGATCACTTTGCTTTTTAACTTTTATAAACAATTCCAAGAGCTAAGCTACCTTCCTTTGGGGTGCTATACCTGTAGGTGTCAGAAAGGCTAGTGTAAGGCATGGATGCACTAAATCCTGCCTGGGAGACCTGTCCCTGCCTGTCAGTATTGCAGCCCGTATAAATGCCTGTTATGGGAATTCCCGTGTCTGTCGCTGACTGCCAGGTGACCTTGAGCCGATCCCAACTCCGGCCTTCCGTGAGATTCCCCTGCGAAGCGCTGCCGCGGGGTACCTCTCCGTCAGCGACACGGGGCAAGGTCGTGTTCTTCTCTGAGAGGATTCTGGAAGTTGCTTTTCTGTTTCCTTTGCTCGTGCTGTAACCATATTGCAGTGCTCATACACCCTCTCCAGATTAAACAAACCAAAACACTCAGGTAATGTTTCTTAACAAGTACCATTGCAGTGGCTCTCTAGCAACTACGGGATATAAACGTGCTGCAGATAACAAGAGTCTAACTAATCATAGGCCAAAGTCTATTTGAGAGGCAGTTTGTATGAGAGGTGTGAGGCAAAAGAGCAAGAATTTTGTGCTGTCAAAGATCCAAATACTACTTAATTGCCTGCCTTTCTTTCATAGACGCTGTCTCTATTTAAAAATAGTTGAAAACAGTTTCCATAGGAGTGCTCTTCCCACCATTTCTGTGCTTCTTTCTGTGACATTAACCTGAGATAGTATGCTTATCTGGGTGTGGAAAACTCCATTAATTAATAACCACAGCAACTTTAATAGACAAACAAAGAGGACAGAGATTGCAACTGTGATTTTAGCTTAGACTTCAGCAGGAGTTTCTGAGTTAAATTTTTAGGCAGCCTGACAGTTGGACTGAGTTTTATCTTACTAGACTGCCCTTCTGTATAAATGCTTGTTCCTTGGTCTTTGTTTTTTTTTTAAGGTCCAGTTATACAACCGAGGAAAGACTTAGAAAATAGCATGCTTCTCTGTCATCTTTCTATGACTCTGATTTGCATTGATAAATGTTCCTTCCTGCCTAAGTTTCTGCCTCTGGAATACTAGAAAGTTTTGCATTATTTAATACCATCGAGAGTGAATCCTGGCTTCTTCCAGGAAGCAAAGAGACGAGGGAAATGTCTTCAACATGCAATGGAGAAGTAAACAAAGGTAGAAGAGAAAGAATGGTATTTCGGAGAAAGACCTTGACTGGAGGTGGAATGAATAGGAACGAAGCTTTAGCTTCTGTTCATACTGAATTTAGTGTAGCTTGAGCTATCGCCTAATTTGCGTGGCTAAGTTGCACGTCCCTAAAAATAAGTTAATATTCAGAAGAGCTGAAGATGAATCTGTTCATCTAGAAGAGGTGGTTACATTGAAACTGTTAGATTGATGCATATATAAGCAGAAAAATGATTGCAAACTTTAGCTAGACATTTGATTCTTGAATTTTCTCCCCTTGACAAGATCAGCTGAGTCAGGCATAATCATGTCACCAGTTATTACAAAGAGCATTAAAAAGAATTGTTATTTACATTTCTATTTGTATTTCACCAGCAAGTCTTTGTTATTAACATTATTACTATGGCTGTAGATATAAACTAAAATTCATTATTCTAGTCTGAAACTTATTTATATAATCTTATAATCATGAAAACCCAACATGTATATATACATTCAAAAATTTTGATATTAATTTGTCACTCTCCAGTTATATATTAGCTGCTGTCCTGTCTGTATTCCTGGTTCTTAATTCAGCCACCCACAGTACTGTAAGCATGCATAGCTCATGGTAACTAGCAACCATAAACTTCAGATAAGGATTTTCTTTTTGGACTGCATTCTGGAAGTGTGCTATAACTTGCTAAGACTTCATGAATTTGACTGCTTTTTAAGCCTACTCTTTTGGCAACTGAAGAAATATTATGGAGCTTCCTTAGGCCAGTGATAACTTCTACTGTATGGTCTTATTCCAAAATTTGTACCTAGTCTGAATGCATCCCCTCTTCATGCTTGGCAGCAGTGCGTGGCCAAGAACCCCCAAGCCGTTGTATGTAGCTCTGCCATCCGTCCCGGAGGCCTGTGGGGTTGCTTTCTGCTACACACACGGTTTGCAACGTGCGACACTTCTGTGCTACCCTCCTACCCCTGCGCAGGAGGCAGAATCCCTGCCGACATTCCTGAGGCACTACTCAAATTAAAGGAACACAAAATAGCTGTTACCTGGACCACACCTCTTGTTTAGTTCAGGATGGCTCTAAAATCATTAAATGTTTTGGATTGTAAAACACCGAAAAGTGATTGTTTAAAATAATATAGTACATAGAGCTATAGCTTTAAAATGAAACAATCTCCTCAAGCGACAAAAAAAGGAAGTTAAAAACTTTGCTTATTGGAATTAAATCTGAAGATCTCCTGGATTTGGAAGTAATTTGATATTATTCAAACTTTTTAAATCTGACACACTCACCAATATAGAACATATAGACATAGAACTAATTTAGGGAAGATTTGGGAGCATGATGCAATATCAGCTGCGTTTGCATAACTCCTCGCTGTTTACATTTGAAATCTCTCGTTAAGACTCATATTACTATTTGGAAACCTACTCTGTTCTATTCAGTGACTGGGCTAATTTGGTAGACTTCTAAGCATATTAAAAATACTGAATGTAAAAAAAGCTTAAGATCATACTAGATAAAAAATGGTAACATTATTCATATCGAAATGAAGACTTCAATCTTAAGATATTAATTGAAAATTACAGGTTTACAAGTAAAGAGAAGTGGTCTTTTGTACACAAATGATTAAGAACTTACAGAGTCCACATTATTTTCCTGCGCTTTGTTTCAAGGAGCCAATTCTTCTGAATCATTTCTTGTTAGAATTAAAATATTAGCACTTCAATTAAATGTCTTTAAACACCACCTACAAAGGTGTTATTATCGCTGCTTCATTTAAAAATGCGTAGATTTTACAATGCCTGAAGAACTTCACTGGCAAAAGGAAAACTGACTTTTTGCATAGCAACTTGTTTATTTTAAAAATCTCATATAATTCATATTCCCAGGCTTTCCGCGTCTACCTTTCTATTTGAATTTTGTCCCATACACTATTATATGAAATTCTATTCTAGTTCAAACAAAGGCAATCCACTTGTTTTCCATTAAAGGTATTGTAGAAGAAAAAAAAATGATGTAAATTAAATCATCTTTTATACATTTTCTCTTTGACTCTATTCAAGAAGTCATTTTAAAATCAGTAAAAGCCTAAAACACAACAATTATTTTTGAGAATGCTATGCTTAAAATGCACTTACTTAGCTATTACAATAGTTGACATTGCTGAGTTATACGTAAAATATTTCTAAAAGCTCCCATAAAATTCCATGCAAGTTAATTTTCAGAGGTGAGAACATTAGATACTGATTTCATAACATGCAACTAAGCAAAAGTGAAAACACAAGCATTACACTTGTTCTCTTTATGTATTAAAAATTTGTTTAATGACCATCTATCACAGAAAAAAGAGCTACAATATGTGCAATGCAATTAAGCATTTCTCTTAGATAGCTTTAACTGACTGCTAAGGCTGAGTCAATAGAGTTCCTACAAATTGAAATTCAGCAGTGTCTAGGGCAAATGTTAAGTCGAAATAGACAGTATTTTAAATCTGTTTTGCCATTCAGATGCATGTAATCCACTGAGTTCTGACAAACCTGGGCCTTGCAGACCTTACAGATTCAGGCCAGGGTTCGACCAGTCAGGTTAAATTTCCTGACCCACTTCTGCTCTGATCGTGACCGGTGCGCACAAAAAAAAAAAGAGAGGGGGATTCACTGACCTCAAAAAGCACCATCGGGAAAGTTCTATTTCTGTAGGAAAAAATTCTATTCAACCTGTTAAAAAAGAAAATCTTTAACAAAGAAAACACGAACCATGTCTTCTAATTAGTTATTTCTAATAGAAGATGAAAGGTGGTTTTGAGAACGCAAGCCAGTTTAGTTAGGTAACTACAGAATTTTGTTTGCCTTTAGAGAGATTTGATAGTTTTCTTCTTTCCCTAAATACCTGTATGAGTTATTCCTGTGAGGTAAGAAAGAAGCAGGGAGCCAGCGCGCAGCAAGCGGGGCCGGCAGCGCGTGCGCGGGGGCGCTGGGCCGCTCCGCCGAGCGCCTCCCCTCGCGGGACCTGCCGCGCGGTCCCCCCGGAGCTCCCGCTGCTGCCGCGGGGAAGACACGCAGCGGCGGCGGTGGCGGCGGCGGCAGCCCTCCTGCGCTCACATCCCGCAGCAGCCCACAGAGAAACGACATCTACCTTATATTTTCCTGGGGAAAAAAAAATGTAAAACTCATATGAAACTTCCATATTTCTTCACCTGACTGCTTTTAAATACATGTAATGTGCATATGGGATACCTTTGTTTTGAACATCTGTTGTGAGATTAAAATAAGATCTTAATTTCTGCTATGCTCTTGATGTTCAAAAAATGTAGGATAGAAAGCATTATTAGCTATCTGCTGGTTGACAAGAGGGCAGGATTAGGTTTCTTTAAGGGAATTACACTTTTGATGACCCCGCTACATATAAAACATGTTAGCTAATGGGGGTGCAGAGGGGGCAGATTTAAGTGTTTGATCAGGAAATCCTGCATGAGCATATTGGATGGAAATTTGATTAGTAACCTTAGTGACAAGGGGATCAGATCCACTCTCTCCATACAATCAGATCTGGCAGTACATGCTTTTTTGGCTCTTTGAAGGAAGGGAACATTTGTACGGAATCAAGACAGCGTATTGGATAATTTAAAAAGCTGTTACATATTGAAACCTGGAAAATCACCTTTTTTATTTTATTTTGGAAATATGCTTGCAGTTATCCTGATGTAATTTTTCTTTAAGAAAAAAAAAGAAGAAAAAAAAAGAAAAGAAAAGAAAAGAAAAGAAAAGAAAAGAAAAGAAAAGAAAAGAAAAGAAAAGAAAAGAAAGAAAAAAATTGAAAAAACCTTAAGGCTTTAACATTTACAAGAATTAGTTGTCTAAAAAGGAATAAACGTTTTTGTCTAGAGAAAGATGGATGAGGAAAATAGTAATTTTATCTATATTTATATTTGTGCAAATGTGTCATTATGCCTTTAATACTGATTGTAAGCATTAGATCTGTTGAGAAAGTTGATTCAGTTTTGAAAGCCTGTTTATTTTTTTAAATCATTAAAGAATGCTATCATGCTTCTAAGTCACGTGTTAAAAATAAATATTTCTCTGTTTAGATAGCTAAGCCCTTTTATTTGTATTTGATTTTTAAGGGAAGCTGAAATTGGCTGTAGGAATCAAAAGGCCTCCCGTTTCTTTGGTGGGAAGTGTAAATTGAGGACGATAATGCGGCAACGCAGATTGGTGCTAGCCAAGCATCTGGAGCCAACTGTTTGTTTTATAAAGAACGAGGGGAAAACAAACTACCTCCTACTCGTAGCTACCTTGTGCACAAAAGAGACCAACGCGGCGCGGAGCTGCACGGTGACTTTGAACTGGAGCAAAAGGAGCCTGGTCGCCTTTTGCTTAC
Organism: Tinamus guttatus; assembly: GCF_059628265.1. Lineage (NCBI taxonomy): Eukaryota > Metazoa > Chordata > Aves > Tinamiformes > Tinamidae > Tinamus > Tinamus guttatus. The sequence goes on from NW_028288898.1 coordinate 1,249,572, forward strand.
GGGGGTGGCTCTATACTTTTGGAATAAATTGACCCCTATAGCCTCCTCCGCGCAAGCATCCTCAGCTTGTAGCGAAAAGGCAGCAGGTCCAGGATGGGGAGCTCCCTGCTCTAACGCCCCCGAAGTCCTGGCATACAGGGCAGCAATCTGCTGGTGTGCTGCCCTATGGAGCAAGAACCAGCCTCTGATGCTGGCTCTGCTACTGACCTCAAATAAGGCATTTCCTACCTCTTTGCTCCCTCTTCTGCTCACCTACTGTTCTGACTGCCAGTTATGGAGGGCTTGGAGCATCCAGCACGTGTCAGTGCAGCATCAGCAGCTCTCAGGCTGCGGTGAGTGTCAGGATGCTACTGTAATATAAATAATTAGTTATCACAGGAAATCCTGGCACCCGGTAGAGCAGGCTGCTCCTCGGGTTAAACTGAGTGTGCACTTCAGCTCTCAGTTGCTTGGAGTTTTCACATTTTTAAGAACAATATGATGGAAAGTCAGGACGTGAAATCAGCCTTTAAGTCTGAAAAGGAAAAGCACGTCAAGTTTTCCAGTGTGTTGTGGAAAAAAATACTCAGAGTAACCTTTTTTATATAAAAGTCCACTGCTAGAAGTAATTAAGTAATAACATCTGATGACACAGGGACTGTCATCTGTTTAAACTCAAAAAACTGGAAAGCTCAAGGAGTGTAGATATCAGATAACAGGAGGGCCTGCGCATGGACTCCATAGTGACTCCACTCTCGGGGTGGTTGAGAATTAACCATTCAAAATGCCAGTTTCTAAAGAGCCCTGCGTTGAGGCAAAAGCAGACGAATGGCATGAGGGTGGTTCTGCACAGCCCAGCTCTCCCACTGGCGCAGCTCCTCTGAAGCCAGGGCGCTGCCTTTTTCTTTATAAACCCACCAGCTGCAAGAGAATCAGGCCCTGCGTGTGTTATCCGAACCCAGATGTACACACAGGCTTGGGGGGGGACATACTGCAGTTTGCAAGTTATTTCCTAAAAGGAGTTTAATGAGTATTAGCCTTTCCAATGAGGCTGATAACATTATTTTGCGCTTTGTTTGTACAATAGTCTCATGAGAACTGCCAATACTTTCATTGCAATTAATTTATCTGATACTTCAAAAATAACACACACTGCAGTTGAAGACCTCCTACCCTTAGGATACAGTAAATGTTTTTTTTTTTCTTCTAATTTTACTACTTGAAGTCAAAATATTTAACTGCTTTCTCCTTATTAAACAGTACTATTTTCTCTCTTTTTTAATATTATGTTCCTAATTGTAAAGAGTTATAAAGGAATGACAAAATATAGTGGAAAAAAAAAAGCGATTCTGATCAGATTATAAAGCCTAACAACTAACCAGCAAAGTGGAACTTTTTTTTTTTAACACCATCCAGTGATGTCACCAGCTTGAGGTTTCTCTGGGACTTTATTAAAATGTTTGTGACAGAGCCAATGTAAACCATCCTAAATCTAACACAGAGCTGAAAGGACTGATTTTAGGGAATGCAAAGATATGGATCATTGGGTCTGTCGAAGCGGCATCTTGAGCCAATTATTGGTGTCATCTTGAGCCAATTTAATCAATCCAAGGGGGACTCGAAGGGGGTGGAGGTGCAGGGTTGCAAGTGTTGGTCAAACATTCTGGCTAAAATGCATTTGTTGTAACAGTAACCAATCTCCAGCCCATTGACCTAGTTCCTATATGTCTTTTTTTTGTGTGTACTGTAAACAACTGATCACACGTTGGAACTTCTTTGAGGTTTTTAATTGTTGGTTAATCTTTAGATAATGTGACTGTATGTATATATGTGCAAGCTTAAATTTACTTAAGGCACTTCTAAGTGGAGGTAATTTAGCGTAAAAGAACCTGAAATACCATCCGCTGTTACTTTCAAAATAATAAAAGAGTAAGAATATATTTCTAAAGAGTAACATCTACTGACATTATCTGAGCTGAATCTTGTACACAAGTAAGCCCGCGAGTTGTAATTCGTATACGATGAACTGCTCATACAGCGTAGAGGCTACTCAGCTCAATAAAGGCAGCCTATGGTACATGAATGATTATTAGCGAACTAGAATTGAAATGAGGACTGTAGCTCTATAAATTTAATAACATAATTTTATTTTGTCCTGACAGATAAATGGCAGCAATTTACAGTTAGAAAATAGATGTGAAATATAATTTAATTTGAATTCTACTCACAGCCTCTTTTAAAGTTTTTTTTTCCTTTATTTTTGTTAGGATAACATAACATTGTGGTATGATTAAGAGAACTTGATATGAGTTAAAACCCTTCAAACTCTCCTCCCTGGAATAACTTTTACAAACCGGGGAATCCTCTTCATCACTGGTACCTCTCACACGGATGAACATTTGCAGGCCATAACGTGCTATGTGTATTCTCTGGCATAATTTACATACAGTTGTCATACATTATAAGGCATTGGTGCTTGGATATTATTGAAATATTATGGCACCGATATTTCTTAATAGTGTGTACTTTGCATTATTTTAACATCAGAGACATATTTAACCATTAAGTATTAGGAATTGAGAGAGTTAAATGTAAATAAATACAGGTGACAGTAAGGATAGTTAGTAAAGACAGCGTATAAATCCATGCATATTCAGATTAAAAATATATTTCTTCTATGTGATGCATTTAGTATGTATATTTTAAGTATGTCTTATAAGGATTATCAATGAATATTCAAACTAAACTAGTCAGAAGAGGATATTTGTTTTGGATAAAATGTCTTGGAAAAGCAATCTGCATGATTTGGAACTGTTAACACTGCAGCAAGTTATGTCACACTGCAGCACAGAAACTGAATGCAATGAGATGGAATGCGAGATGACCGATAAAAGAAAAGCTAAAATTTAAAGAAGTACACACTTAGCCTTGCCATCCTATGTTTGCTGTTAAATAAATGGTGTTTGTTTTGACATATCCCAGCAGACGAGGGACCAAATATATAGGTAAGTGTCTAAATACAACTTTTACGTTATTGCATTTACACAGTGGATCTGTTTTCTTCCTCAAAGTCATCATTCTTTCTTACTGTTAAATTAACTTTGCAAGAAAAACGATGAATGTAATATCAGGAACATTTGCAGTGTGCTTGCTTAGCTCTACACCTACACTACTTCTCTGCTGGCTCAGTAGTGTCAATGTGTGTTTCTTTTTAGAATGAACTATGGAAATCTTCACATGAGTAGACAGAGAAAAGGCCGGTTACTCTCTGTGAGCTGAGTGTATTTCAGGATGGGCACTTCAGTCTCTGCAGCAGCATCGGCTCCACATTTGCATATCCTGTGACTGTGCAGCAGCCCTGCTAATGTGGGAAGAAAAGCAAGGTAAATCAGCAATGAAATACTGAAATTATTTGAGCTTGGCTCTTTCAAATAAACATCTCCTTCTGCAAAAGTGCTGGGTTTTTTGACACTGGGTAAGTCCTGTATTTCAGCAACAGAAAGAAACAGATTTAAAATTTAAGAAGCAAGGCATGTCAGTTTACAAGCACCACATAAAATTCCTGCTCTTCAACACATTCACAGCTCAGAAAGTATTATTAGTGTTTAAGATGTCAGTAGAAAAACATTTCTGTTATATTTATAAACAATATTATACTTTTTATCACTGTTATTCAGTCTACATTTTCGCTTAGACTTAGCAACGTATTTATGATGGTTCAACTTCAGCTATAATATGCTGGCTCTAAGTCTGTAATTTATTATTTGCACTAAAAGATCAGGTCCAGAGTTTAAACGTCCCTAGCTGAAAGTTTATACCAGTCAGGATAGAAAATTATTCTCTATGCCTAGGTTGAAGTACATTACTTCTTTATTGAATTAATTATGATAAGGATCATAACTTTAAACTAGGGGTGAGGTGCTGGCTTTCTACTAGGATTGCTTGAAGCAATTTTCATCTGAACATTTTTGTAGAGTTATTGAGTCTGGCAGGTCTGAACTTTATGAGAGAGTAACTTTCTCCACAACTTAAAAGAGGTTGGACATTGATCCAGGCAAAGGTTTGCCATATCCCATGTCCGTAGCCAGAAAAATTTGCACTGCATACTGAACAAATAACTACGGAACCAAATTAAACACATCTTATGAGCTTTTAAAATAAAGCAATGCTGGCCCTTTCCCTGAGGGATCGATCAGGGAACTGAATTAATATGACAGCTTTACTTCTTCTTTGTTTGTTTGAAGTAGAAACCCTAAAAGATTTTTGGTCAAGAAGGGATTAGCCTACTAAATATGCATATATGAGGCTATTTAAACTTAACCGCAAATTTTATATCTCTCAGATTGGAGAAATATGGGTTTCAAATGCAGGTAAAGACGTTAATCCAACAATGACTGTTCCTTCTGGTTGAGACGAAAAGGGTATGCACAATGGAAGGAAATTACAGATATTTGAAAATCAAAAAAGCAATTATGAAAAGGGAAAAGCATTCAGATGGAGAAAAGTAGATTCCAGTAGTTGTCACCTTGAGTCGAACCCTGTGTTCTTATAAGACCATACCCAAAAGGTCCTCTGGGAAAACTGTGGGAGAAGTGACTTATCCAGCATCACAGAAGAATTCCGTAGCTCAAGGTGGATTAGGAATAATTTATCTTGGATAAAAGCCGGCTATTTATTTTTCATCTAGTTTTTGTTGCGCTACCTATATTGCACCTATTTTTTTCAGGCTGAGGGAAGCGACAAGCTCTCATCGAGCAGCTTTGGTCATAGAACTGCTCCAAAAAAAGTTAAAAAAAAAACTTGGCATAACATTTTTAAATTTCATAACTTGTTCTGATAAAAAAATAAAATTAAATCCAGTTTTGGAGAAATTACTGTGAAATTTTAAAACCAAATCTTGTAAATCTTCAGATTTTTCAGTGTTTTGTTTTCTATTTTGTGTTCTTTAAGACATTGAGTCCAATAACAGAAGTATCATTCAGGATATTCTTCCATTTTTTTTTTATTGCTTTACCTAATACTGCTGTGGAAAGTTTAGAGTAGCAAATGGAAAAAGTACAATCTGTAACATAGAACCTCTACATTTTCAAAACTTTCTGGCTATGGAAATGTTCATTTTTGCAGCCTTAATAACATTAATTCAAAATAGATTTTAGTTTCAGTTCTATACTACTACTTAGAAACTATTGCTACTTTGAAAAATGAAAATATCTAGTTCTTTTTATTATAAGCAAACAATCCACACCCACTTTAGCGTAATATATAGTATAGGCAATAATTTGAAAGGGGGGACACTGTAGTAGCAAAGACAACTACCTTTTTAATTTACAAATACGATTAAAACCTTTGTCTTGTATCAAGAATAGACAAAAAGAAAGAGGATAAGATGATTTCCTATAGAGAGGTAGAAGACCTCTATTATTATCTGAAACCTTGGTACTTGTGGGTGTGTGGGACCATCTGCAAAATGTTCTTTCCTTACTGAAATGTTAAAGTTAGTGGGAAAACTCTCGTCTTCTACAGTTTTACTGAGTGATACATTATAAGTGGAAGTCAATTTGGGTAGGTCAGGTGCTACTTGCATACATCTCAATATTTTAAAGTTCTGTCCTGTTATGCCTTGTGAAAATGCGACTGCAAAGCCTGTGTGCCGAAGCCAGTGTGTCCTGCAGGCTCCACAGGCGTGAAACAGCAGGTCTCTTCTCCACTAACAAAGGAACCAAAAATATCAGGCATTTGCTGTGCACACCAGAGAAAAACAGAGGAAAAGAAGTTATTCATACCTATTTGGGGGTCTTTCTGGATCATTGTTAACATTCTTAAATCTAACTGAATATATTGGAAGCAGCAGCTCAGTGCTCAACTGTAATCAGAAAGACAACTGTGCTACTAAGTGAGGGACTGTTGACAAAGCAGAGGACACTTTGCTGTTGTGGCATGATAACTTGTTGTATAGTGTATGCAGGTTTGGTCATCCCAGATTAATAATACTTAGCATGAAGACTTAATACTTAATATGTAAGTATTAAAAATACTTAAAATGTAAATACAGAAAAGGTGTGGAATAGAGTAGCAATGACGATCAAAGGTATGAAATATAATCCATCAAGGGAGCTAAACGGAATAGTTTGGGAGTGGGAGACATGCAATGTGACAAATATGACAGAGATGCATATAAAATATGAGGTCATATTTAATAAATATTATGGAGAGTTAGAAATGTTTATCCACTGTTTTTCCCCAAATAAAACCTATAGGCTATCCTGTGAAATTGTCAAACAGTAGATTTAAAACAGGAAGAACTTTTTTTTTAATGAAGTGAATAATTAGACTATATGCAGTTCAACATCCCATCTTTATAGTGCTCTGTTTAGACAGTTAATTATTTTGGCAACATTTTCCAGCAACCCTAGACAAGCAGAAGGACTGACCTCATTTCTGTTGACTTCCTAACGTGTCTCCTATATTTTAGAACTTTTGATTGATAGTATAGTTTCAAGTGTATCACTTCTGGTGCTGAATATGACCAAAATGACTTTAAGAGAATATGTTATCCCAAAAAGAAGATTTAATGTACGCAAAGACGTGCTGGAGCCTTACTTCCTTATCTTTACTTATGCTGTATAACAATACGTTTATTGCCTTCTTCCTATTTAAATGTATTTCTATTTGCAGTGTTCTCATTCCAATGAAGTGTGGCTGTGAGCTCCAATATCCAGTTAAACTCCAAGCCTGTTTTTGTGCCTGTGAGCTGAGGCCTCAGTTGTTGTCCACTGTGACATTGCCCTTTACTCTAAAACAGCAGTTTTGCTGCTCTCCTTTCTACCTGTGTAGTGAACCCTCTACTGCTGCTGACAACCTTTTCTGAAGTGATGTAATCCAATTTCTTTCATCTTTTTTTTTTCCCTACTGCCAGACATTGCCTTAGTTTGAATTGGTTGTTACAATGTTGTTGACATGTTTGGGTTAGTTTTGGTGAACTCTGTATGTATTCTGCCTTTTTTTCTTACAGTATTTGAATTCTGTTTAGGAAATACTGTATCAGAGCTGGCTGCCTCCACAAACTCCGTTCTTGGAGAGGGTAAATTTCTTTATTTGGCAAATGTTCGTTTCTGGGACTTGTTATATTTCCTTCCAAGTGTTTTGCCCTGGATTCCAATAACTATCAGATCTTTTGTTTAGGATTCATCTCTTCTCCATAATTGGCTTTTCTAGCTTATGATTAGCAAAGTCTTTTATCACCACCTTTTTCCACTTTGCTTAAAATAATGTTTTTCTTTGATTTTCTTTATATACTTGAGCTCAGGTCTCCTCATGCTTCTCTAATGCAATTAGTTAATAGCTGGCTTGCTCCTCCTGATTAACACAAGCACCTTCAAGCGCTTCCTATCAGAAACACGGATCAGTTGTGCCTGTTCTGGCTGTGGCTGCAGCCCAGGGGTTGCCGTTTCGGAGCACATCTGTGGGAACGCTCGCAGGCCGGCGGCTCGGCCTCCGCTCCACGCTCGGCAGGAGCTGTGTGGTGGTGGAGCTTGGAGCTGGACCTGCTCAGACTGAAGCATATCTTCAGTGTGTTCTTCTGGGCCTTCCCAAACCTCTTCTTTTATTCTGTGTCTAGTTCCAGCTGGCTTTGTATAGCAAAAGTCAGTCCTGCATCATCCCTGTCAGAACTGTCCACTTGGGAAGCCCAGCTATAAAAACACAGTCCACAAAGAAATCAGGGAATCCGGTTTCCTCACAGCCCTGCCCTTTCATCTCTGTCTGTCTCAAAATGTCACAGTCATTTAAGGCAGTTTAGATTTCCATTGTTTTTACTAACTTTGGGTGACTTTTGGTTTATGCAAACAAATTTTAAAATCAAAACAAAAACAGTTGTGCTTCATGATCGCTCGTCAAGATTTTGTTTTCTGTAAACTGTTTAGATGAGTAAGGAGACTTTTTATCTCCTTTTTTAACTGAATTGGTAAGGAAGCAATTGATAAAAACAGTGTGTTCAATAATAATGGCAATCATGGTGAGTGCTGCGAGGTGTAGCTGCAGTAGCAAATACTTCCCATCAAAGAAAGGAATCTTCTGTTTCCCAGTGCAGAGGTGCATCTGTCCAGATGGGGAAAGCAGAGCTCTCCACATGCCACTGAACAGTTCTGAACCTCCACGTTTTGATGACAAAAATGGAGTTGAATTGTCACCAATGTCCAGGCCTAGCTGCCAATTTGGAGTTATTACTGAAAATCAAGCTTCTTTACTTCCACTTTCTAAACACGTGCAAAATTTTCCCCACAGCTAATCTTCCTCGAGTCATTCTGCTGAGGATTCCCCTGCCTTTATGCCAGGGCAACTTATCTGGTGCACATTTATATGCGGAAGGGAGAGAAGGTTAAACCAGTGCATTGCCTCTGGTGCCCTACTAGTGCTTCTGCTTTTCAGGCCTTTGAAAAAGGAGGAAATTTTGATCCGTCTTGAATATTGTCCTAAGACAAAAAAAAAAAAGCGAGAAGACAACCAGAGCAGTGAGGAGGAGGGAGTTCATTCATTCCGGTTGTTTTTTTTATTTTTTCACTGTATAATGAGAGATAGATTCGTCTTTAAGAGAATTTTAATTTCCATTGTTTTACCACATGCTTTCCAATTTACCACAACAGGGTAAGATTTCTTCTAAGGTGGTTTCAATGCCTTTCTCGCAGACTAAGAAGAGATGCTCAATCCTGGTGTGCGAGACACTTGGAAACTCTGGGAAATTACAAGTATTCTTGTTGTATCCTATTCTTCTCACATCAAATAAATGAAAAGGTTTTTGGAAAGCCTCCTAGCACTTTACACAAAGAGCTTTGGCAGAAGTACTGCATATGCACTGGCTCTGACAATCAGTCTGTTTTTAGGCAAGGCAGTTAGCCTTTATCTTTATCTTGAACAAATATCCTTTCTCAATGGCCCGTAGTTAACTTTGCCAATAATATTTTTCTCCTAGCTCCATAGTGTATTTTGTACAGAGTACAGAAAGTCAGGTTCTTCTCTTGACAAATTTGTTACCATTTGGACTTTAATACTACCTTATTGGTGTTTGTAAGCCCGTTGTTTGCGTTTGGAAGTTGCAATTGTTGCAGTTGATTTTCATATTGCTTTGCTTATTGCTCTGTATTAGAGATTAATGCAGTGTTTAAAAGAGATGGCAAGTTAGTTTAATGACATTCTTAAGTCTTGGGCCAGATTAATTATAGCACAGTAACATTTTTGCCATAGTAACAGCTGAAGTTGCTTGTGTCAACAGGACAGAATTTGACTCACTTAGGCTGTAGCACCCATTTTTAGGACTGCATGTGAATAATTGCAGTTACAGAGAACATGTGGATAGTGCGTGTGCATTACTTTCATTTCAGCAGTGGATGAAAAACAGTTGCCTTATTAAGCATCCTTTTAGAGATAGGCTGTTTGAAGTCAGCACTCTTGATTTCTTGCATTAAAGTAGGCATAGCCTTAGACTTCCCAAGAAACCGTTCTGAGGTGTGATGTGGCCAAGAGCTCTTGCTGCTCACTGGTGGCTTCGCTGTTTTCATGTGCATTCTGTGACTCGTGTTTCATGTTAACATGTCCCCAGGGCAGTGCTGGTGAGCAAGCAAGCTTTGCCCAAGCCCTGCCCAAAGGCCTGTACTTCAATTTTTGCACCGTTTGTTTGGAAATTACAATCTCTGTCTCTTGGTAAGACTAAGGAACCTGAGGTTCAGCAAACACAAACTATGGCAACTGGTGCAGAGCATAGTGAGGGTGACCTTGCATCTGCTTGGGAAAGACAACGGTGAGAGAGGCCACCTTTCACAGCATCTCTCAGTGTCCAGGCAGGTCTACACTCCCAAGAGACTAGTGAGTATTTAGCTAAATCACCACTGACTAATCCCTAGCCTATAAACAAAGGGATTTTTAGAATGATGATGGGAGGAATTGAAACACCTCTAAGAATGTGTTTAGGTGTGCGTCTCTACCTGAAAACTGAACGCATCTTCAACTGTGACAGCACTTTTACACCTGTTACCCTGAATGATTTCCTGAAGCTCCACAGAAGGTTTGAACTGCAGCGCCAGGCTTGAAGTGGAAGAGAGCTTCCCTTTTTTCATTCTTTGCACCAGTTTTGATACTAATAATTTAAACTCACTATAAACTAGTCAAACAAAATGCCCATGAATGTTTCCTTTGAATATTATTGTTTCTTGGATTTCTCTTATGGGTAAAAGTAGGGCTGAATGCAAGTGACCCTGAAATCCAATTTAAAACAGTTTTCAAAATCAGCAAGAAGTTTGATTCAAAATGGCACAGTGTGGTGAGAAAATACTTGTGATTTGCCCACGATGTAAATCCCTGACGCCTTATCACCATTAACAGAAGATCCTGTTCGAGGACATTGCAAAATGTTTACATTTCTTATAAAAACAACTGATAGAATGAATTTGAAATTTATCTTGCATTCTAAGGACAAGCCTCAACAATGTCAGCATGTTCTCACATATAAACTCTTGCAAGAAATAGATATAAAATAATAATATGAACTTTTACAAAATAAAGTATTTTGGTTTGCATGTTCCAATTCTCTTTGATCCCAGTTGTGAGACTTTAATGCATACTTATTCATACACAGCTTATTTGAAGTCAGTAAGATTTCTGCACAGGGGAAAAGACTGTAGTTTATCAAACCTTCTTAAGATCGTGTTTAAACTAGCACTGAGTTGAGTATGCAGTGTTAAATACACACTTAAATGCTCTGCTGGGGTCTAAATCCTGAGCAGAAACCTGCTCTATTGTAGGACTTAGTAGGCAATGAACTTCTGCACCATATTAATTTGGTTTGATTTGTATTTATACTATAGTCTATAGCTGTATATATCAAATTGAATCTGATTTGTGTTTATACTATAGTCTATACTGTCCCAGTTCTTGCACATCAATCTGTAGGAAGGTGTTTCTACTGCGGCATTTCTGATAGCAAAGCACAGTATTCCTGAGAATGCAAAAATATCTTTAGTTGCTTCCAAGCAGAGATCTATAGTATTTTAATGGTGAATATTACGAAGACCCAGAAGTTGAAGGTCCTGGCTGAGGGTCTTTTATGAGAAGAGCTGATCTTGTGAAATATTTTTACTAATATGGTTTGGAGTCTCCTGAGAACAGCGTATTTAAGTTCTACACTAATAAGGAAGTGCTTATTCTAAAACAGGAGTAAACTCTATTCAGTGCTAGATATTTCCAACCACCTGAAGCGAACAAGTTGTGTTTGTTGCTGTTGTGCCAGCGCAGAGAATGTGTGAGAGCCAACTCTTTTAATCCAAGAAGGCAGTTAAGAGTGAACAGGCTGAAGAGTGCCCAGGTGTCAGTGGTGTCTCCAGATTCATCACCTCTGTGCCAGAGTCCCTGGCACAAGTCTCTCAAGCTCTAGCTTAAAAGTTGCTTCAGCAAGAGTATTGGAGCTGGACATTTTTGCTAGAGTTGAACTCTTAAGGAAAGAGTCTGTGAATCAGAAGAAAATAATACAGAAGTGTTGTTTTCAAGATCTCAGTTTCTTTTAACAGAAAAATCACCTGGGGAGATAGAGAAATGAAGGCAGAATAACGGACCTTCCAGATTTAACACCCAAAAACTTGCTCCGAGCCACAGGGAAGTAAAGCTGCCTTTGTGTTTGTGTTTTCAGGATCAGCCTGTGAAATGTTTCAGTGGCTACTTGAGGCTTATCCAGTGTAACTTACTCGGATACCTGAGAGAGAAACAGACCTGAGTTTTCTGAATGACTTTACAAGTGAGTGACAGGAACACGCGGCCGTAACCCTAAACAGTCTTGTGGAGGCCTTTATCCAGAAGCCAAGTTTACAGATTTTGCAAAGACATTAAACAAACATTGTAACTTTTTAACATAAACACAATTAACTAACATAAATATTTATGCAATTTGCCTTTTATTTCACTCAATACATATACCTCACATGATTCAGAGTTTACACTTGAATAGTTGGCTTTAGGACATTACTGTCATTCTTATCAATAATTAAACTTCTCTGGAGTCAGCAACTTCCTTGTTCAGCACAAAGACATTTCCTGAACTTAGTACCTGCTTCAAAGAATTGGATGACTAAATATATATATATAAGTATATATATAAATATGTTTCAGTTTACATCTGTTACAGTTCTTCATTCTTTACATATAGGTCAGATTCAATGTATCCTATCTGTGAATGCTGGTTTTCTTATATGCTGTCAAAAGGTTTTATAGCCAGTCACCAGGCAGTATGTTTAGAATCAGAGGAATGACCAAGAAACAAGGTTAGAGGGTGCAGAGAAATATAAGGAATATATGGCATATCTGTTTTCAAAAGCTAAAGTATATTTCTATTTAATTGCATTGTGTTTCAATCTTGTGCAATACAGATTCCCTCCAAATGTGAAAAGAAACAAGCTGGAATATATTTAAATGTGGTCATCTGGTGTCAGTGTTTTAGGCAATGTATTTTCGCCATTATGATTACTTTCCATTCTAACATGCCATTTAATTTTGCAGGAAACAAAATAGTTCTGTGTGGCTGTAGTCTATCCAATATCAGTGTGTTACTGGGAAGTTGAAATCTCATCTAAGCCAGAAGTGTAAATCTGCCAGACCTCCCAAGAATACCGAAAGCTTCTTTTTCCCTCTCTGTTCTTTAAAGGGTGGAAAAGATAATATCATGTCTGTTCTATCTGGGAGATCAGTCCTTCTTCTTATTTCTAAAATGCTATCCCTCTTTCAGCACCATCTTCAAAGGCGAATAGGTTTTCTGGACCCTCCTGGTTCTTTGTACTTTCCTCGTGAAGTAAAAACTTCAGGTGTGCAGACCCAGCAATTATGTAGGGTCTCAGTATTTTATCTGGAGTCTTCTAAAAATCTTTTTTGAGGTAGTGACCTTTTAAATTAAAATAAATGAAAATGTCTGAAGATTTTTTTTTTTTGGCAAGCATCATATGCACCTCAGTTTACCTGGTAATGGTATCCTGTTTGGCTTTATGGAGTTAAGTTAAGAAAGACTGGGTAGGGGAAATCAAAGAAGGGCAATGGAAAGGTCATGTCCTAATGTATGTTCAAGTGCTCGTGGAGCCTGTGTCTAAGCAAACTGGCAAGCTTAGGACTCTCAGACTGGACAAAGAAAATGCAAAACTTTAAATACATTGTTCTAGGAAAGAAGAGGATTGAAGAGATCAAGTAAAGTTCCTCATAGGAATGCCAGGGGCATGTTATGGTGAAATAGTTTGCATCTTCGTACCATAAGCACTAATAATAAGCCTGTTAGCCTATTTCAGAATAAATGAGCCATTTGGTTTTGGCCACAAAAGCCATCCTCAGAGGAAGATGCACTTGAAGAAGACAGAAGGAGAGCTTAAACTAACTGTGGTGGCTCTGCTACTGTTGCTCTGTAAGGACCAGCAAGGATTTTGTAAGCAAAATGATACAAATTCCCAATGATAGGTATTGGTTTTAGTTCTTTAGAGAAAATTTAAACTTGCATATTGACAATTACTAGTGTCTCAATCAAGTCTGTGTAGACAGTTCTTAAAATATTAGGAATAAACAGTCTAATTTGCCCCCAAGAACCTGTGGTAGCTTTTAAAAATATATTCTGAAGTAAGGCATAAACCAGCTCCAAGCCTGCTGTGACTCATCACTGCTTCCATGCAGGGAGCAGACCACACGGGCTTGTGGCTTCCCGTGCAATTGCTGGGTTTAGGGCTGTGTTTCTTCTGTGGACCAATGGGCGAATTAATGTCTTATGTGATAATTCCATTAAGGACTTATTATTTTGATAAATCACAAGAGGCAAAGGTCATGATCCCTTGGGAAGTCTGATTTTGAATTATTTTGCTTGGGATTTCTATATTTAGCTTTGCTGTTGGGTTAGTACAGAACTTCAAGTTTTGTTCTTTTTTAACAGTGATTTTTGAAGACATATTCGGGAACCTATTCTGAAGTATCTCACCCAGTGAATTATCTTTTCTAATTTATTTTTTCACCTGACCAGTATACATTAGGGAGGAAATATGAATCGGAGTATAAATTCTTCAAGCTCTTTCCATATGTATTCTGGACTACGACTGCTTAATGAGAAGATACTGCTTAGAGCTGAAGAGTGACCTCAATAAATGCCATGACTGAAACTTGGAGACCATGTGAAGTTAAATAGAAGATTGGTGTTGGAGGAACACTGTCTAAAATTTGACATTCTGGTAACTTGTTCCTTGCTCACAAAATGCAAGCAACTAGATTTCCTTTACAACAGTTGCTGGTCTTAAGAAGGTGGGCCCTAGCTGTGTGTTGCGTGCTGGGAGTTACCGCAGCTTCCAGAGCTCATCCTTCCCCAAACACCTCTTCAGCTCCGACTGTACAAAGCTGTGCGTGCCTGGAGGGCACATGGTTTAAGATGATATTTCCTTATACCATGGCTAATGGTGGCTAATCCAACAGGAGAATACAGGCCTGATGGCAAAGTAAGACTTTATTTTGAGGTGAACTTTCACCTGAGGGCTTCACATCTCTGCTTAACAAAGCTGTGCTTACAACAACAACAACAAGGAGACGTTTGTTGGTACTGGGTATTTCATTTCCCTCAGCCCTGGGAGCAGGGCTGTGGGTCCCAACGTGAGCAGGGCAGGCCCAGGCCCTCCCCAGGGTGGGAGTCACAGGCAGCACAACCCTTAGCATGAGAGGAAAGGCACAAGCAGGGTTGGCAATTGGGAAGCTGCCTAGAGGGACCAGCTGCCATTTGAGCAGGTTAAAGCCGTATCAGCCTGTGTCCAGCACTGCCTTGTCCCTGGGGCCTGGCCAAAACAGATTTAGCCCCTTTAAGGGCAAAGAAAGGGCAGGCCTTGCTACAGGAGCTTAGTGCTTTCCCAGAGTCCCAAGCACAGGTGGGACTTATTTTTTATTTAAGTCTCCAGCTAAGCTTTGCTGAGAGGTGCCCTAACTCTTCTAAAGCCTGGTTCCTGTCTGGAATAGTATTTAAGATGAAGACTGAGCTTTTCTTCTGGTTTCTTCCTACAGACCAAAAGGATGTTTTCAGAATAAACCACCCTTAACTTGGAGATAAATATAATTCCTATTCCTGTGACTTTTGTGATGACTAATGTTGGCTCCTGCTTGCAGGTAACAGGTTTTTTTATGTCATTTAAACCTGCACACTTCTCTTTCACTTTCATTGTGTCCCAGATGAATTAGACCTTTTTTGTCATGTGCTTTTTCTTGGGTCTTAGTGTGGTATTGTGGATAAGTAAATGCCCGTTTGAATTAGTAAATTAGTATTACTTCTGCAATGTATTTACTTGGCAATGGTCTTACAGCTTGTTCAATTATTAAATGAAAGGCTGTTTCAATACCTGTCTTAGCACGTAAAGGATCAAAGCCTGTAGAAGTATGTATGCATGTATTTAATATTCTACTACTCCTCATTATGTTAATTGCTTAAAGATAATTTCAAGGTATATATCAGTAGAGATTCTTTTCACAATAAGACAATCTAATGCTTATTGGAATCGGTGGAAAAAATGTAGGCTTCAGAGAATGCCAGGCTTAGCCTTTGGGGGCATATTATTTGTATTAACTGGCTGTAAAATAAGCTATATCCTCTAACAGCATGATTTCTTTGTAAGAGACTTTATAGTCTGATGAGTAATCATTATCTTCCTATTTATCATCCAGTTATTGGATTGATAATGCATAATTAAACAAGAACAGAGAAAAACAGTGTTTTAATGTTGACTAACATCCCTTCCCCACTTGCATGCTCTTGTTAATTGGGCCATTGATTAAAAGGCACGTTTTTTTTCCCACCCATCTGGCTTGTAATGTTTCCCTCGCAATGATTTCTTTGCTTGTCTTAAAGCTGTGACGGCTGAAATGTTGTTTATGAATTAGTCTCAATGCCAGTTGTACTTGTCAACTTTGAAATTACTGGGTTCATTATTTATATTTTTTAAAAATTATGTAATATGACCTGTAAACTTTAAGAAAATTCAGAGCTGTTTTGTATAAGGGCATTTTACTGTCTCTTCTGCCCTCTTATGGAACTGCTCATGCATATTAAGAACTTAGTCTAATTCCTATTCTGTTCAGGGGGCATTTGTTTAATTTTGATCAGGTGGAGGGGGTATGTTGTAGAATTTAGTAGGGATTAAATTATACAAATTGACAGGTATTAGTATAATTTATGCTAACTATTTATCAAATATAACAGGCAGCTGATACTTTTCTGGAGTTGATACTTTTCTGGAGCTTGCTTTCTTTTTTGTCAGTTATAATTTGAGTGCAATATTTTGATAAAATCTTAATCCTATAAAATGGCTTAAAGTAGATGTTTTCTTGTTAAATTTCACAAGACAAATAGAAAATTGACTGTTGTTAGACATTCGTGTTGTACTGAGACTTTTTTGGACATAAATGCTAGCCTTGCTGATCAGTAGGCAAGTGCCTAACGCTAAGCGTGCAACTGGACTGTTGAGCTGAGCTGAACTTTTTACAGTAACTGCTAAATCAAGCACGTGCATAAGTTTTTGCAAGATCAGCACCTATGATTTAAAGACCTCTGTGTAGAGCCAGATAATCTTACAAAATGGTCAGTAAAAATGAGGTGCATGAGTACAGCCATAAATCTATAGTGGTTTCCTGTATTTCATATCACATGATAGTCTTGACTAACCACAAATCCCTGCAATAATATTTCTGTTCTCTGAAATCCTTGTCCCACCCAAACACAGACATCCATTATAACAGTAGAGTTTCTGAACTCATTCTGATCTTTATCTCTCTTCCTCGTTTGATATAACTAGGCGTAGAGCTTATTGGAGTTACAGACATAAAGATTTCTTGAAAAGGAACGCGTGTTTTTCTCGTATGTTCAGTGGATTTTGGTGGGGGGTAGGGTTAGCTTTTGTTTGTTTTGCTGTTACATCAAGAACATCTTACCTGTATTTGAAGCATCTTACCCATATCACTGATTTCTTATGCTGATGCCATGAGGCCTCAAATACTGGTTATCCATGCAATGGCTATCAAAGGGGCATTGGGGTAGACTGGAGCCAGAAGAGTGAATTGTTTCTCCAGTGCAATAAACTGTTGATGCTTCTAGACATTTTCATTTGTTTTCTCTCTGCATGTGATGTAGAAAATGGGAGCATGAAATGAAAATATTCTGTTTGGAAATGTTGAGGATTCTGTTTGATAAACAGAACTAAAGCATTCGTCAAAGTTGAACATTTCCTTTTTGGGTCAACTCCTTGTCATTTTCTTCCTTGGGCTACAGTCTTGGTATGTTCTCTGGCATTCAACCCATGTCCTGAACTCACATAAGAAGAATGAGAAGATGGGTTTGATAGCATGGCTGTTGCTTCTTCTACCTACCTACCTGTCCGGTTACACAGTTGTCCTTCATTTCTATACTTGGCCCTCCAGCAAAAGACCAATACATGAGGTATTTTGCTCTTTGCTCTCTTTCCTTCTATATGAGACTGAGTTTAGTCGGTCGAAAGCCATTGGCATTCAGATTCTAGCCCTACTTCCCATATTTGATGATGTAGTGGAAACAAAGAAAGTCATAGAGAGATTGTCCTCATCTCTGCTTCCATCCCACTGTCCTCCCTCCTTTTCCTACTCCTTCAAAACTTTTGGCAATGGCCCTATCCAAATTTGGAGATCCAGAGAAGAAAGATGGATAACTTTGTTAGAAGCATTTTATCCCCTGTGGATTTTTGACTGCCAGATAGCCTGTGAAAAGCAGCCAGGGCTTCAAGTCCAAAGAGGAGGTCAGAGCCGGGCACAGCGTTGTCTCTCCCCTGCTTCCACGCAGGGAAGGCCAGGGGTGTTTGCTCCCTCCTGTGATGAGGTTAAGCCCCCCACCCTTACATGAGTATCTGCTATGGAAGGGCCCAGAGCTTTAGCAGCAAATTGGTGTCAGATTAGGGCTTAGGGCAGTAGCTGAACCTATAAAGTATTAGTCTGTTTTCTTGAGAACTTAATTTACTTAATTTTCCTTCTTCATGGACCACATCATTTGAAGAGTATTATTTGGATGCATACTGGGTGATCAAGAGGCTGTTCAGGCAGTCTGGTCTGGGACCTATCAAGTGCAGTGGGCAGAATAGTTACTCTTGCTTTGGTTCCTACCACTTCCCTCTGATTAGTCATTTACACTGACAACAGGCCTCTTGTCCTGGGTGCAATGAGTAGATCATGGTCTTGGTCGAGATGACTAGAAAACAGCCTAAATATTTGGCTTTGAGATAACTGGAAGGAAGTGAGGTAGGGAGAAAGGGGAGAAGTTCCAGTGGCGTGTGTTATTGGATTCCAAGGAAAAAAATCTGTACACCTGATGTCTTTCTGCAGTGTGAAAATAGCAGTGAGATACCCAAGGGCTGAATATCAGGTCTTTAGAAATCCACAGAGCTAGGTGCGCAGTGTCTGACCTATGTGATCTGAATATATGGCTGTGGTATCACTCTGAGATTTGCAGTAAGCGGACTTCACTGGGTGGCTTGAATATTGGCATTTTATCCAGAGGAGACTAAATTGGAACTCACTGAGTATAAACAAAATAATACGAACAACTTATAATTTATCTAACTAAAGATTTGTATTTAGAAGCTTACGATATTTTCAGCTGATGCTTTAGCTGTAGTGAAATTGAACTGAGTAGTCTCACAAAATATACTGAGACTCACAACTTACTGTCTTTCAGGAATACAAAATGATGCCTGTAATTTTCTAAATATATTCATCTTTCCTCTGTGGGCTTTCTTTTATTCCCTTAGACAGAAACTTCTTTACAGCTATATTATGCAGCAGATGAAGCTTTCCTCGTTCCTGCCTGCTTTCAAAGCAGTCTGTCACTTGTGATCAGACATGCTGCGTGCCGCAAAGCACAAAACTCGACCTGATGCCTTCCAAGCGGGAAAGCAATCGGCAGGAAGTTCCAGCTGAGGTTCACAGTTCCAAAGTCCGCAACCTTCTAATATTTTCAAGGTTTCATGTGTTTTGCACAGGTCAACACATGGTCTGCCTCCCTTAAAAGTTCACCAACAGTTTAGTAACATCAAGAGCTGCAGGGTTAGGAGAGAGGAAAGTACCTTTATGTACAAAGCTATTGTTATTATAATTTATATAGTGTAGACACTTAAGTAAAATCCCAGGAGGGATCAAATGCTCAGTTGCAAGAGATATACAGGGTTCCATTCAAATGAGTGAAGCATCTAATTTACACCAGGGGAAGGATCTGACCTAAATTTGTTTTAACTCTGATTTGCTAGTGTATATGCTGCATTACTCTCACATATGGAATCCTATCACTGCTGTATAAAAGATGTAATTAAAAACCTGCCATAACAAATGTGCACTATGCCCTACCAAGTTTTTGCTCTGCAAAACGGCTGGAGGGGAAGAGTTTGATCTTTTACTCGGTGTGAGTTGCCTCTGGTCCTAAAGGTTTTATCAAAGAACTTGAGAGAAGCAAGCCCTGGTGGAGCAGAGGGGAGAGAAAGCTTCAAGTAATCGGTTGCCAGCCCATCCGGCCTTCTTGAGTACAACTTGCACACTGTCGTAGCACCAAGCAAAAGATATGCAGAGCAAAACACTGAGCACAGTTTGTTTTACGGCGATAGCAGCGCCTTTCTGCTAAGAATGTGAGTAGCAGAGCTCTGCACCAGCTGGTACTTCTGGGTGGTCTTCAAGGCTGACTTCAAATACACACCAGTGCAGTGAAACAGTGTAGAAGTGTCGAAGACAAAAGTATTCCTGGTAAGAGCCTTATCAGCAGAGAGGCCTTCAGCTTTTGACCAGTTGCACATTGAAAAAGGGCACATTAAGGCATTTTTACATAAAAGTCCTGGGGCGAGGAAGTGGAGTGTGCTGGGTGTTTCTTTGAATAAATGAGATATCAGACTGAGCCCCAAAATGTAATGATCACATGTTAATACATATCTTCCTTTACTTGCCAAATTCATTCATCTTCCATGAAAATGTAGCTGATGAAAACATGCTAGATTTGAGTGGTGGCAGGCAGGAGGATGGTCAAAGAAATTATTTACTTATAGGAAACATCTAGTTCATTTCTTCAATTCTTTTTGTTTGTATTCATGTAAAAGTTTTCAGTTTATCTCTCGATGCCACCACTCAAATTCCTACATAACCATAATTCCCATAATTTAATAAACAAAGCTGAAAGCAAACCTAATTGGGATAAGTACAAAAGAACCCTTGATATTACCTTGCAGGGCAACTTTAACAAAATTCTAAAACAGTTTTGCCTAAGGACCATATCCAGCACCCCCAGAAATTAATGGGAATATTTCTGTGACTCAGTAGGATTTACATCAGTCCATAAATGACCAGCATGTTTTACAAAACAGCAGGCAGAAATTTTTCTTTGCATGGAATTAATATATTTTTTCAAGAACACATGGAAGATGGCTGTCTCTTAGTGTGGGAAAACTTTAAAGTTTTAAAGATGTTGTATACTCAGTCCTTGATGAATAAAATCAATAGAAAGCTCCACTGCTAATTTAAATAGGCACAAGATCCAAGGTCATATTAGTGATAGATATCTGAAGTGATAGCAAAGATGAAATGCTTCTGTTTAAATACCATATGTAAAATCTCAAAGTTTTAAAGTCACCTTTTATTTTGATGCTATTTGAAAATCATTCAATTTAAAAAGAAACTTGTTTTAAAAAAATATTGCGTTCGTCTAATGAAAAGTATTTTATTTTTCTTAACTGGAGAACTTAAAAGATTTAGGGAAGTGTCAGCTAGGCCTGGTTGTTTATGGTGTTTTGTAAGTGGGGGAAAAAAATGAATATGTTTAAAGCTCAGACCTAAGAAATCAAAGTTCAGTCTAAGAAACCTAAGTTTTCCAGGAGGAAAAGAGTGAGAGGTTTGTTTATGTACAGTTCTGGGAGTCCAGATCTCTTTCTACACCAAAGGCTAATATCAAAAAAAAAAAAAAAATCACCTGGGAACATTAAAATTCAAAGACCTGAATGTATCTATGACATATTCCAGCTGGATACAAAATGCACTCAGTTGTCTCTGGAGAACTTGGCATCCAAACCAACAGCCCTAATAAACAGAGCTGCGTGTTGCTCTGGGGGCCCTTCACTTGTGCCTGCTGAGGGGAGGTTGGTTTCAAGACGAAGCTTTTGCCGGGCGGAATAGCAGAGCTCACGCTGTCAGCGCTATCGGTGTCTTTAAATGTGGAACACATTTAACTTGACATAGAAGTAAAAAGAAAATGGAAATAAGACTTGTGACCTGAAGTGAAAGTATTGAGATGTATTAGGTCTCTCGGGAACGGGGAGGTTGAAGGGAGGCAGTGGCACTTTCGGTGTCCCACAGCATACAGGGAAATAATTTCTGTGAAAATACACAAGGGAAAGGTCTGAATTCTCAAAGGAGCCCAAAAGATTTGGATATCTAGAACCTTTATACACCTGAAAGCAGCCTAATGTAAAAAAAACCTTTACCAATACCAACATCCAGCAAGAGAGCAAATTGCGTACTTGTCAACTAGACTCTGCTTCTCTTTTGTGAGACCTACAGTGTGCTGCAGCTCCTCACTAAATATTTGTTTGCATGTTATGTTTGCAAGTAGCATTTAAATTTATTTTATCATGTAAATTTTATCATGCAGGAAGACAATAATATTTGGGTTAAAAAAGTAGAAAACAAAAGTGGCCAAATTCAAATGAGACACTTGAGTATCTCCGAATCTGTTTCATATTGGAGACTTAACCATTCCCATGGACTAGCTGTTAAGGATGTTTTTCCTTGGCCAGAGCATAAATGCCCTTGGCATTTGCCCGTGGCGAGGTGCGTGTGTTCCTGGGGGGCTGAGGGAGCAGGCTGCTCTTTGCAGGTGCTGGATGCAGGGCTGCTACGCTGCGGTCTGCACGCTGCTTTCCTGGGGTGCTGGACTAAGTGACGTTAGTATAAGGTAACAATTAGCAGTGGAGAGGGAAGTGTTGACAGCAGTTCCTAGAGGAGATGATTTACTCCTCAGGCTGAGCTGTCAGTAAACAATGATGAACTTCACCAAGAAACAACAAGGTTTTAATGTGTAAGTGCTTTTGTTGGTGAATGCTGCCGAATTTTCCTTTGCATCTGGCCCAGGTCCTGGGGGCTTTATGGTTATGCCTATTGATAAAGGCCAGGTGGTCGGGTTTTGGGAGCTGTCTGTCACCTGGGCAGAAACGAGACGTAGCTGCAGTTGAGAGAAACTAGAGAAACAAAAGGCAGTGGCAGCTGGGGCGGGCAGCGGCGCAGGATTCCTCTCATTCCCGGCCCCTTCTCCTGCTCAAGCTCAGCAACACCTGGATGGTCCTTTGGTAACAGCTGCTCTGAGGATTCCTGTGAGGCTGCTCAGAAAAGGGGTGGTTGCTTTTATCAGGCTGTGTCCTCAGAGTGCTGGTGAATGCGTTATACCGCTTGCAGGGCTATGTGAAGTCTTTTGGTGACAGAGCTGTTCTGCCAAGAAAAGGGTTTGCTGTTTTCTGTCTGGTGAACTGCTAGTTTTTGAGAGCCTAGCTCTAAAGTGATTCCTTCTCCTTTTCAGGAAAGGGATGTTGCTGGCTATGCCACCTTGTTAGTCTCGTGCCCTAATAACTTAAAGCCAGGCCGTTAGCTCAGTGCATGAGCTCCCTTGTCGAATGCGCATCCCCACTTCCTTCCTTACCCGGGAGGAACTGTGCAGGCCCAAGGCCCCTGTGCTCGTTGTCACACAGTGTCCTATGAAACCTAGAAGAGCTGTAAGGAGGGCATAAAGCGCAGATGTCCTGTCTTGCACTGACTTGCTACTGTCCTTATAGCCTTCACATTAGTGAAATCCATGTTCTCTTGAACAAAAAAGGAACAAAAACATTCTTCAATGTAGTAGCAAACAGAATGCAACTTCAATGAGGACTTGGATATAAATTTTATTGAAATGTATGTAGTCACTGCATCAGGGGTACTAGCAAAGTTTTCTAAAGGCAAATAAGGTCAAACCTATTTAACAGGTCTGAAGACAGTGATAATGTAATTGAAGAGCATTAGTTGGTATTTAGCTTTTTCCATGTCATTCCAGTGAGCAGGTGACTATTTACAATAGTGTTTGCTAAAGAGGTACTTAGGATAATATTTACCAAGAGAGCAGTGGAAAGGGAAAGCAGTGAGTTATGTTTTGGTTACTCTGGAATTCATCCTCCTGTCAGCGCGGGAGGGCAATGGCCCTACAGAGCATGGACTGCAACTGCTTTTCTTCCATCCAGCCTTCTTCCTTCAGCCCTTGCCAGGGCAAAAACAAGAGCTTTTCCTCTAGCCTGGTGAGTGGATCTTCTGCCCGTCAGCTGCTGTGCAGGGCACAAGATGGTTGCGCTTGATGTG
This sequence comes from Tinamus guttatus, assembly GCF_059628265.1. Taxonomy (NCBI): domain Eukaryota; kingdom Metazoa; phylum Chordata; class Aves; order Tinamiformes; family Tinamidae; genus Tinamus; species Tinamus guttatus. The sequence continues at coordinate 1,272,957 of NW_028288898.1, forward strand.
ATGAAGCCTTATGTGATTTCACCAAGGGCTGAATTGAGCTCAGTTGCTATGTGCTGTTTATTTACTACACTGGTCTTGGAAAGATTGTTGCTATCAGCTTTCCTTTTTATATTGACTTTTATCCAAAAGAAAAAGTATTTTTCAGGTGTTGCAGAGGTATTGGAAATAAAATGGGAACCTGTGTGTGGTGATCACCACACTGGAGATGATATTGAGGGTTGGGAGATAAAGCTGGGAGCTCCGAGTAAAGCAGCACCACAGAGGGCATCCCAAAGGAGATGGGAGGCTCCACTGAGATCCCTCCCATGACAACTTCTCTTGATGGCCGCATCACAGATTCTGTCTTGGATTAGGGGCTTCAGGAAAAGCGTCTTAAGGCTCTGGCAAGCTTGAGGGACTCTGCTGTGATTTCAGTGCTTAAGTGATCCAGGAGGCTTCCTTTGTGTTCTTTGGTTGTGAAAGCAATTTTGGGACAGTGGTTCATATTTGTTCCCTGGTGGAATTGATTCATGAATGTTACATCTTTCTCCAGTATCAAATACTGACCATTAGCCTTAATTCTCTTAGCTTTGAAATAACATCTAAACGGTACCTCTAAGTGAAAATTTCTGTAATTTTTCCTTTCTGATAAATGAAAAACACATTTAGCAGTTTCCTTGTTCAAAATATGAATGTTCTAAAATTATACACTTTATTTTCGTATTTTTATTAACACTTCACTGTTCCATGCTTTTCTAAAAGCTTGAATCTTTCCTTATAGTGCATGGGACATGGTACTATGTTTGACTTTTATTTTGAGCTGTTGGGAACCTTATATAGCACCATCAAATCCGTAAGAAGCTTCCGTTGCTTCCTTTTAGGAAATGAATGAGTTCAGTAGTTTGCATCCTTACTTCCTTGGGACTTAAAGGACTTTCAAGACTTATTCATGTAGGGCACTGAATAGAGTCAAAGTGTGCTGACTGGGTGTCACTTGGGCCTAATGCCTAATAGGTGTCAACACAGAGAATCTTTGTGTCAAGAGCTTCTGGAAAATGTCTCAATTCTGACCATCTTGATAATTGCCCATTTGACTATTCATTTATTTCTTAGACTTTCTTGGTGGTTTTTTAGCAACAGGATCTGCTTTGCGGAAGGTATAAGAACAGCTCAAATACACAGTCTTTGTAATCCTCGTATCTGAGTCATGGCTTTCGAGTAATATATATGCAGCAAGCCTAGGGAGGAAAAACACCTAGAACAACAACTGTTTTAATTACTATTTTTGTAAAGCAGGGAGATGAATTCAGAATGAAGTGCCTGGTGTTCTCATACATATTTTCCTTCACTTCTCTAGCTATGGCTGTCCTATATATTATGTTAAGAATATATAAAACAAAAGTGGTACCAATGCTTGCTTATGAGATTGATTATTTCAACGTTTGAGTTATTTTATGTGGTTGTAGTGCTTAGTTAACTCTCTTCCCTTGATAAGAAATATGAAAACATTTGATAGATATTTCCTTTATATTCCAGTTCAAATTTTGTATCTGTTGACTTCTATAAAGTGTATTTGTGTAATTAAAAAGCAAGATAATTTCATGAAAACCTATGGTTTGAGCATACTGTATAGGCACATTGACAGGGTTGGCTTCTGGAATAAACATGGGAGCAGCTTAGGAATGTTTTGCTCTCTATTAGTTCATATAACTAGCTAATATAAGAGAAATATTGTGAAATAGGCTTGTAGCATTATGCCTATGAAACAGCAGATCTACCTTTAATCTTAGACACTCAAATAAATCCCATATAAAATAAAATTAAAGGTTCTTCTTGAGCAAAAAATAATATGAATAAGATGGCATGATGCTGATCCTGCCTTTTGTTTTAATGATTATATATGAACATGCCTCTTACTGACTCAGTCCCATTATTCCTGGAGACAGAGGACAGCCTCGTTTTAAAGATGGACTCTTTAGTAAGTGTTTTCTTTTAAAAGTCTGAAAAATCTATCTTGCAAGATCTGTATGAATACTGTCAGTTACACAGTCTTGGCATGAGCTTCATTTCAGTTTTGTATTTATAGAAAGCAAAGAAGCAGAAAGAAGGGTTTGGTATAAAGATATGAATGACTACTTGTTACCAGTGTGCTTATTGAGAAATATGGTGGTGTTTAAGATGATGCATAAGAAATCTAGTACAGGATGTAATAATACCAGCATTCTGCAGTTAATCCAACACTTGCCAATATTCAATAGAAAATGAGCAGATTTATGCATAGAGGTGACTTTAAACACGGAAAATTACTAGTGTACATAATCTCAGTTTGATTGGGAACAAAGAAGTAAAATCAAAAGCAAACAGGGTTTATTGTTATTTCACATACTAGCCATTTCTTTAATTTCATATTCATGATGGAATGATTATAAGTTTCTACAGTGTTGGCTTGCAGGATCAGAAAGACACTGTATTCCTCCTGCTGAAATTTAGACAAACCTACCCTTGACATGAAGAGGGCAGGACTGGTTTGGAAGCAAAATCCTTACAAAGCTAGGATAAAAACAAGAGACTATTAGCAAATGTGAAACATACTGTTAGATTTTGGACCTTTCAAAGAAATGAATTTTGAGATAAATGTGCAATAAAGCCTGTGTTTAATCTAGGAAGAGGAGCAGCATTCTACTGGTAGAAAGCAGAAGGAAAATAAATTGCATCATCTATAACCTTTGCAGACATAGGCTCAGTGAACAGAACATCAAAACCAAATGTAAGGAAAACAAGCCTCTGTATTCAATTTACCTCGTGATATCCAGTCTTATAAGAAGCTTTAAGTCCATTCATTCTTTTAGTTGCAGTGTGAAAAAAAGAGTTCTGAGCTCACTCTTCAATGGATGAGTATATCCAGAAAGAAGAACCACTCAGACCTTGATTCGAAGTCTGTCCAAGTCACTGGAAAGAGTCCCACAGACTAAGGGCTATGGATCAGACTCTTCAAAAAAAAATAAATAAATAAAACCATGTTTGATTGCTTTGGGTGAGCAATATTCCTGTTAATCATCCAGCAGAATATATCTGATTATTTGGAAAAGCAAATAGCATTTGGTTTCTGACAGAACACAATGCATGTTTAAGCATATAAAATGTGTTTGGAGTTAGTGAAGGAAGAATCTCAAAATGTTTGGGTTTGGTTTGGACACACATCCAAAATGTTCATGCTTAGCTAAAACTCTTCAGTCTGCAGCAAGACTTTCCTGAAAGATCGGTGTTCTTGCTGGGCTTTTTTTAGTGCCATGGAGCCAAAAGTGCCAGAACAGCCAGGGTGTTGACAGCAGGAAGAAAAAATCACCATTTTTCTAACCAGCAGGGTTAGAAATTGGGGGGCATTTACCTATCTTTAAAGTACTTCTGTTTTCCAAGGTGTTGGTGCCAAGGTGGTAATGTTACCCTCCGTTTGCATGAATGGACGTGGCTCTTGGGTGTCCTGAGGTTTTTAGTGGTCTTGGGGCTTGGCTGGCAACAGTGATGTTTGCCGTTTAGAGAAGGGTATGGAAGCCTTGATCCATGATCTCCCTTCTCCAGCTGTGCCTCTGGGCATGGGGGCACCGCGGGTGGGTTGGTGCTAAGCGCTTCGCCTCTGAGCTTGATCCGGGTCAGAGCATGCCCTAGTCGTGGCTGCAGTGCGGCTGACGGACCCAAGGAACCTGCAGCACGGAGTAACTGCGGCCTCTTCTGCACCCTTCCCTCTTAGGGACAGAGCAAGGCCAGCGTTGGCCCCACAGAGCGTGGTTTACTCTGTCGGGCGCTTGATTGAGGCGAGAGGGAGGAGAGATGCCACAAACCCAGAGTTTCTCACCATGTAGCTTCTCCTGCCCACGACGTAGCGCAGCTTGCAAGAGACTGTACCTGACACAAACTGTGTTGGAGAAATGTCTGAACGTTTAAAGAGCCACCATGGTTCCTCTGGTGCTTCGGGTAGTGGTGGTGGAGCTCTGATGTGCAGCTCAAACCTCACTGACAGAAGTTTGCTGCTCTGAGTTTCCTCTGAGTCCTCCAAATTCACTCCATGCAATAGCTAATTGGGATTAGAATGTTAAACAGGTGTATGCATCTAATGCGTATGTACATCACTGGACCATGGAGTGACCTGAGTAATTTAAATGACAAAGCAGATCCTAGTTTCTTTTAGAAAAGAACCATATAAGTATCATTTTGAGGCCATCTGACAGCTTTTATTGGCCTGTGTGTTTTTTTGTTTGCTGTTGTTTTTTCTTTAGGGGAAGGAGTAGAAGTCATTTTTGGCAAGATTTCCTTTTCCAAGACTTGGCTTATGAATGTTGTACTTGAGCTGTTCTCCATCCCTGGTTCTGTGCCAGGATTTATCAGTATGGAGGATGTTCTCAGTGGTGGTGCACTTTTTGCCACTAGCAATGTTTTTTCCTAATAGGGCAAGTTTAAAAGACTCATTACCAAGAAGGGAATAATGGGAAAGGAAGTTTGAATGTAATTTAAAAAAAAAAAGAAAAAAAAAGACACAGGCAAAGGATGGAGTTAATAAAAAATCCTGCTTTCCAGTTAGCTAAAAGATGACCTGCAGTTTTTGGAATTACGGTATGTTCAAAGATATGTCACTGAAATAATGTAATGCCACAGACATTAGGCCATAATGACCTAAAAAAGTATGTGTTTAGTAGTTTGCAGCTGGAGTCAAGGAAGGAGCAAAACCGCTTGAAGTGAGCCAGACCCACACGTTCTGAAAACCATTATTACATTTAGAGCCCTGGCTAGGAAGAATATTCGTAGCAAACAGTTTGCCTTTGGTTTAGATTAACTGTCACGTGATTAGCAGCTTGCAGTGGTGGGGAAGAGCTTTTTGAGAAGATCTCTCTGAATTTTCTCTAATTTTTTTTTTTAATGTCACTATCGGAAAGATCATTGGGAGTGCGGTCCCAATCCATGATTTGCATTTCTGGAGGATGCTTCTTTTGTACCAAAGAAATAAGGCTTATGAAAAAATTGAAGTTAATATGGACCACTTAAAACAGGTTAAACATCATCTGGGTGTCTTAATCCTTTTTGATGCTCAGAAGCTCCAAATAAACAAGGTATCCAGTTAGGAGTTCAATAGTTTACTGAGCTAGATAGTAACATTTTAGAAGTTTAACTGCCAAGAGTTTAATGAGGCTTTACTAAACTTTGTATTTTTGTCTGCACTCTTACTAGCCTGAAATCCTCATGGTGCAGGTGGCAACATGAAGGAGGAGGTCAAATGACTCGGTAATTAATAATTTGTTGCCACTGGGCTAGGGCATAGACTTTACAAGTCTTAAACACAGGATTTTCCCTGGGAGGACACACTTTGCTTTCTAATTCACCAGTGCATGATGGATATACCCAAGTTTTAACGTGACAAGGAAGCTCTCAGGTTATCTCTATTTAGTTACCCTTCCTCAAAGTAGGTTTAATCACTCACCCAACTGCTGAAAATTCTTGTGTTTTGAACTGCAATACTCCATTTCCAAAATAACTGCTTAGTAAAAACAACGTCCACTCAGAGCAAGTGGCTGTAAGGCCAACAGGAATGCTTCTGATGGAAGCAATCAACAGCAAGGCTATAGATGACTTTGGGGATCCCTCTTTTCCACACTCTGTTTCAGTGCTTTCCATCAGAATTATAAAGCATTATTGATACCTGGATTTGAACCTGAGTCTCCCAGAGGACCAGGTAGCAGAGCTGGCCTGTAGCCAGTCCCTGTTCACCTTGGGAGATAAATGCTTTCTGCTGTTCTTTCTCTTTCCTGGATGTTCAGCCTCTCTAGAAAATGTTTCTCGATGAGTATTTCATGGTGGTTTTCATTGATGGGCCTTGATATTAAGAAAAAAGTAACATTTCCTACTCGGTCTAACATTTGATTTGGGAGAACATAGCACAATTAGTATATATTAAAAAAATATATCCTTACTGCGGGGCGGGGGGTGGGTCACACAGAAGATAACATTCAGCTGAATGGAGAGAAAGCAACTGTGATGGTGTTACTATTGAAAGGCAGAATTGTTAACCTGTTTTTCCCCCATCCATGAAAGGAAGAGCTCACTTGTTCTAGCAGGCATGCCAGTAGTCCTGTGAAACATGGCACTAAGTTAACCTAGACCTCAATATCCCAGTTCAATACATTTGTTTGGGTATTGAATGCAATTCAGTGGACAAGCGCTGTTTTTGTTCAAATGTCAAATAAAATCTTGCCTGAAATGTCTTGCTTGCTCTGAAGGGACCCTCTGGGTATGAAATAATGTGGGGTGCTTGATTACTGTAGCCACTGCAAAGGTGTATTGCTGGGAGAGTAAAAAATCCATCTGTTTGATTGCCTGTGAAGGCTGAGGATAAGCACCCAAAGCTTGTTACATGCACTGGAAAATTTGGTGCTAATGCTGTAGTTAAACTACACTAACTACCAATGTAAGGAGGTAGCAGTAGACTCTCTCCAGAGCAGGTGATGATGGTGCTGGCATTAGCATCATACTAGAGGGGTTAATTGAAGCACTTAAGTGTGCTACCATCTCACACTACAGTCTAACATGAACGGATGCAAACATGACTGTATTATGTGAAGGATGTTCCCTTTACTGGTGCAAGCCAGCATCACTGGAGCTGCCGGATTTCAGCTTGCTGCACAAGGTGGTTTCAGAAGCTACTGAGAGCAACTGTTCAGAGCCTGCTATGGTAGGATCTTACTAATGTATGTCTAGACATATGGCAAAGCTTGCTCATCAGTTCATCTTTAAGGTACAGCTATTACATAAATAGTGACTTTGATAACCTACAGCTGAGAGAAGCCTTTTAAATTACCTGGGATGGCCTAGAGAAATAGAGTTTAGTATCGACCACATTCTGGCACCTTTTGTGAAGCTTGAAATGCAGGTCAAAAGGTAAAACTCAATTTTGATATCACTTTCTCTGTTGTGTGTGTTGTGTGGAACGTAACATAGCACTCTGATTCATCATTAATGATGCATACCAAGTCATGTGTAGCGTGTTGAGGTGGAAGGGAAGGCTGGCAGGACTGAGATGTTGGTGTTAGTAAATACGTCTCAAGGTCTGTCACGTCCAGGCAGGTAACTGGGAAATCTGGAGATGCTGCGTTAGGTGACCAGGATTAAATCAGCCCTTGCACCTTCTGACAACTTAACTGGAGAGCAAGTAGAAAGCGAAGTACTTTGTTACAAATTAAAATTTTAGACAGCTTTTGGGTAATCTCAATTAAATGACTTTACAGCAAAGCTTGGTGTTTTCCTTGCCCTGTTGCACCAGTTTGTGGTGAGTGACCCACGGTGCGTTGGCTCCTGGTCCCTGGAGGTGAAGGAGGCTTCTCTCTGTGTCGCAGCCCATTCCCAGGGCTCCTTCTGGGGCAGCGCCTCTTACACAAGGCTGAGGCAAAACTGTTCAGTCTTACCCTACAGCAGGAGAGCTCTAAATCTGAGTCTTTATAACCTTTATTAAGGCAACTCCTCTCCTATCAATCAACTGCTTTGCAAGAGTTTTGTTTAGCCTGTGAATATGTAAAAGTGAAAGGAAAGAACACTCTGAAGTACACACATTTCTGGTAATCAATGAGTAATGTCCTCCATGCTTTTTTCCTTCACTAGCAGAGAATTCCTGAAATTTCATCTTTCTTACTCAGTGCTCTAGGCAGTGATTATTCACAGTAACTTTGCTGCTTTCTTCCCATCTCCCAGACTGGTTGATGCAGATCATTTGTAGGAGGGCTGTTGTCACCTTTAATCCACAGTATATAGTTGCAGGAAGGTAGCAGAAAAGTGCACAAGCCAACTTCAAAAGGTTGTCACTCCAAGAAAAAAATCAGTGGTCTTCATAGCAATTAGTTACAATAGAGGCATGCACCTGTGGGGAGGAACTTTGACTTGAAGAAGCTGATCTAAGGACCTTTAAGCACTATGGATTCCTACACTAAGTTTTGAGGGGCAGGAAAAAAAAAAAAAAAGAGTTGACCTGTTCACCTCTGAACTGGTGACCTACAGGTGGGAACAAGTATTGTTAGCGGCATGTAAGCAGAATGTAAGGCTGTGTTGTTTTGATGTTCAAGGTATCCATTTCGTCTTGGTGCAAAGAATAATAAAGAGACGGTCTGGTTGATGAAAGGTAAAACTGCACTTGAGTTAATTCAGCTAGAAAGTTAACGTCTAAAATATTTTTTCAATCTACACAGCTACAGACATGCTAATTCATTTGTACTTAGAAAAATTGAATCAAGGGTTTTAAGACTTCTACTGTCTTTAACTATACATACATTTTCTAGCATTTCTAGAATTTAACAAGGTGTCTTGTTAAATAACAAGCTTTTGTTTTAAGAATTAATGATGCAAAGCTCTTTGCTATTGATTTCAACATCAGGAGTTGCAAGACCTAATGTTGTTCAAGAACCTTGATTCTTGTGACAGCTCCCTTCCTTTATCAGCACAGGAGGCAATACCTTGTGGGTTGCAATAGCAGCATCCAGTGTGAGATGGTGCCAAGGAAAGCCCCTGGCAACTAAGCACATCACAAGATGGTTGATTTAGGAGCTGTGTTGCTCACTAGGAAGCTAGTGACAACCAAAAACCAGTTTAGTGTCACAAGCTGTTTTTTGAGTTTGAAGCAGATGTGCTCCCTATAATTTTAGGTCCTCTGTGAAGGAGTAAGAGGAGAAATTATAGCAGAGTTTGTAAAGTGACAAACTTTACATGTGAGCATGTAGGACAGTATTGCTGAAATTCTTTGAATGGAGAAGCTTGGTGTTCGTTGCTTTGCTCATGCTCCTTTGGACAGCCTGTATATAGCTGATACAGTTAAGATGTTTTTTGCTCTGCACAGTCTTGATTTCTTAAGCCTCTGCACGAGCCTGCTGTGCTAAACAACAGAGGAGCTGGGAGCAGTCAGCTGCGGCAATGCAGCGTGTTCCTGCTAGATGTGACTGTCACCAGGAGGGACTAAAGGAGAGAACAGGGAGTGCTCCGAATAAAATGTGCATCTCTATAGAGTAACAAGTGCACTCGACATCAGTTAAGGCCCCATCAAAGCAAAATTCTCGGTGATGGGCTTCTACACCCGGGAGGAGAAAGTGAGATCAAGCATGTGATTAATGCTGGTCACATGTTTTAATGCAGGACTGGAAGGTGATGATATAAGACTGAGCACTATCCACAGAAGGACTATATGAAACAGCAATTACCTGAAGTATATTTGAGAAGTTGAGCAGCATAGGCAATCACTGCTTCATCCATACTCTGGTTTATATAATCCTTGTCAGATTGAACAAGTAAAATGTTATAAGCACGACAAGAATATATTTGTAGTAAAGAGCAAAATCATCTTGAATATGCTGTCAGTATGCAGTAGTTTTCAGAATGATAAGCTCTTGCAAAAAATATTGGGTATTTTCTAGAGCAGAAGGCCATCTGTTATGGGTGACAGTTCATTGGAAAGGGTAGAAGGCGGTGCACAAATGAGTGTGTGTATTAGGGGAAAAATCAACCTAATGTAAGCATTAGCTTATAGTCACTGCTTAGAAATCAAATCCCACACTGAATTAAAATGGCAAAAATCTACACCACCTGTCTTCCCAAAGACTCCCCAAGTTTTATAGGATATACAAAAAAGTCACCTGAAACTGGAGTAGCTCATTTCAAAATCATTTTAATAATGACTGGTCTGTTCGAATTTGAGCAGATGAAGGATAAGCTGAGGCAGGGATCAACTGAAAAGGCCATGTGCTGAGTCCCTTCATTATCTACGTGACTAGAAACTACTGCACTTTATCATCTGCTGTCTCTTTTTGCTATCTCCCTCTTTAATTTTCCTAAATGGCTGGTGCACTGCTGTTGAGATAAGTTATTTAATAAGGGAAAGGATTTAGATGTTCCTACAAGACCAGTCTAGGCTCCTTTTTTTAAATGTCATCTTGATTTGTGCTTTTTTCTTCTCTCTAAGTAATAGGCATAGAGATTATGAAGTGAATCTGGAAGCTAAATTCCACTAACAAAATCATTGTATCCACAGGTAACATAAATAACAATTGGTTCATAGTACAGTAATCCCAGAGAGTAACTGTTATGAGAAGACATAAATTGAACTGTGTTTTAGGAGGAATACTTCAAAATAAAAAATTTCAGAAACCTTGAAACTATATTTTATTTGGACAAAACAAGTCTTAGTTAATTTATGATTTGTATTATTCTCCCTACATTGTCAGGAACTTCTGTTGTCCTGGTCAGGACAGTTGGGCATGACCAGTCCCTGAGATGGCCATGTAGAACATACCTCCGCTGCTAAGTAAGCGCAGTTTCTGTTTTCAACTTAAAAGGGTACTTTGCTTTGCCAGCTGTTATTCTTCTTCCTGTAAAATTAGACTGGCGTTTGCTTTTGTAAGTTAAGGCTCGACAACTTGAAAATTCATTAGCAAGTTGTTTTTTTATATTTAGTACATGGAGATTCCAATTTACCTCCACCATGGAAGGTGATGCACAATACAGTCCTTCATAAGGGGGTATCTTAGCTCTTTCAAGTAACTAAATGGTTGGAGAGTGGGAGAAAAAGAAATCTTGTTTCTCTTTTTGAATAGAAGACTGAGATAAAGAAATTGAAGTGACTGACCCAAGATTTCAATTTGTTGAAGTAAACAGAAATCAGATCATCTGAGATTGGGGTGTATCCGCGTTCTTCTCAATATAAGTTTGCACCAATTCTCGTGAGTGCCATTCAGGGCTGTTCAGAACTAGCTGAGCCTACTCAGAAACACAGCGTACGCCAGCAAGGTGGATATTGCGGCTCTGGGCCTGTGCCAGCCAGTCGCTCTCTCCGCCAGGCCGTAGCTGTTGCAGGCCAACGGAGCGCAGCCGTGGCGCGCTTCCTGGCCGGAGGATGTTCCGTGGGCACCCGCACCACGAGGCTGGCCCTTCCTGCTCTTCACCCTGAGCAGACATTACACATGAACAGAGGAGACAGTGTTATATTACCCAAGTTAACTTGTTTTTTGTATCCCTAGATCAGAAAAGCAGTTCTAAAGTTGACAGGTGTGTAGCATGCCACATACCACAAATGGTGCATAACAACTCCAGCGACCATAGGGGTACGTTGAAGTATTTATATGGAGAATGTCCAAAGGGAAGAGTTCATTCCAGATGATTACCAACAGCATGACTTGGTTCTGTGCTATAATTACTTATGAGAAAGCTTTCTGATACTGTGGAACTGCACCAAGGATGCCAGTTGGACTGTTAAATTTTGAGGGAAGGGAGTAGGTATTCCTCTACTGCAGACTATAATCTTGTGGTGTTAAACGGCAAACTTTATTTCAACATTAGGCTTAGATTTTTATGAAGATAGCTGTCAATAGCCTACTTGGTTGAATGAAATGCCTATATACACATACATATATATATATATATATATATATATATATATATATATCAAAAAAAGTAAATAAGCCCAGGTTATAAGGATCTTTTCTGAGCCAAAACTGTTTCCATTCCCCTTCAAGGGTGCATTGGCACTGCAAGTCAAAGCGGCTAGTTCAGGTTATGTTGTACATAGATGAACTCAGACTGATGTCTATAACACTTATGTATCCTATAATTAGATTGAACTAAATGAAATTAATGCTGAAAAAATCATATACATAGCTTTATTTGAGGATGGTTCATCTACTTCCTGACTGCAATGAAGGATCTACTTCTAAAATGCTGCAAGCCACTGCTGGAGAAGAGCTTGGTTGCCTGCAGAGGTGTGCAGAATGTTGCACAAGCCTTTCCTGGCTCCAGGAGTCAGTGTCTTTATTTCTGTACACCATGGTAGGGCTCTTAACTGCTTCACAAAACTTGAGTACCACTAGAACTACCTATACCCACATTTACTGTTGTAACCTCAATCCTGGGAAGCAAGAGTTGAATAACAGTGCAAGCAAGAGGGGAGTTGTGCACGTCTTGCAGCAGATGAAGGACAGTGCTGGGAGTGCAGTCCAGGTCCTTGTGCTGGAGCACGCTGCCCCTTGCACTCCTCCGTGCTGATTTCAGCTTTGTGCCAAGCGAAAAAATTCAATATTATCTCTTCACCTGAAGAGTATTTGATTTATGATGCCATTTGGGCTGTGTTAATGGAAATAATTAAAGAACACCTGAATATTACAGGCTGTAGGCCTCCAGCTGAGTTTGATTGCAATAAGGTGAACTGCTAGGCAGCATGATTTCTTTGGAAAGTTTATAAAAATCAGAGCTTCATGTTTTGAATGTTATAGATATTTAAAGGCAGCTCAGCTGACTGGGGTTTCTACAAGTGGAGAATGCATTCTACACATTCCTGAAAATATGTTTTAAAGGTGTCATATACTAATCACAAGAAGGCTCTATTTAAAGAGATACAGGAGAGGTGAACCAAGTGGTTGACTGGAATTGCCACTTGGTGTCTGCGTTTGTGTGAGGTTATTATCATAGGCAATCAGCCATCTCCTTGGCTTTAAGATAAGAATGTTTTGAGACAAGTATTAAAAGTTAACCCTGGAGGTAAGCACTGGCAGATTTCATTTATACTTGCCTTGGAGCTGGAGGATGCATGTGCTGTAAGGAAAGAAAACAAAAGAAGAGTGGAAGGTAAAACATGAGGTTGTTGGGGAAAATTAGAGATATAGAAGATTACCCAACCAAATCTTGTTGTGCTGGTATAATACAGCAAGTATGAAGCATGGCATGTTCTAAAGCCTCCTTCATTGTAATTCTACACCATATGCTGAATTTTCATTTTGGTGGCTGGAGTCAGCTCACCTGCATCTACTTTGCTTCTTTACCCACAGTGTGTTATGTAGCTTTGTGTCTTTGTTTTTATCCCTCTGTGATGGTGGAGATAGCGTGCCCCATCTGTTGGCAGAGAACATATAACTTGAAACAAGGTGTGCACTCAGTCTCTATGGAAACTTCAGATCATTTTTGCTTTTGCTGCAAACTAGTGGGAGAATCATTCAAAAGACAATATACAGGGCTGAATGTCTTTAAAGCATCTTCACTTCTCTTGAACTGATAAACAAAGAAAAAGTGAGTATGCTTTCAGTTTTTCTCCTTGCTGCCATTTCAGGGGCAATGCTGTATTGCATACGAATATGTGGAATGAATTTTCAGTGAAAGAATTTTACTTTGAAACTTTCTAACCTTGCTTAAAGCAAGAAAACAGTTTGTCAGGATTCTAAGATGAGATTTGTGTTAATGTTTTGGGGCTGTGTGTTGCCTTATTGCTGTTGGAATCGGTGAAGCCAGGACGTTTCGTAACAGACAAACCTCAGCTACTTCTAATGTTGAAAATATTTCCCTGTAATGAATAAGAAAAAGCATTGAAGAAAAATGCATTGAATATGCTAACATAACAAGGAGCTAAGTTTTGAAATGGAGTAGCATCAGATTTTTCAAAATGAATATTGTATTATAATAGTGTTAGGGAGTTGTAATGCAGAAGAATTGGACACTGACCTTTTCTAGATGTAGTAATTAGTGAGTGTAAGGACTATGTAGGAAATAAAAAGGGGACATGAGCAGTTTTGTTTAAAAGGTGGAGGGGGTGAAGAGGAAGGAAGAACTACCAGAGTAATGAAAACTGGTGTGGAGGCCAGGCCTATGATTATTAGTTTAGAGTATACGTTAGAGAGAGTCTTCTCATTAAAGAACAGAAAGTGCTAAATATCTGGTAATTTGCTCTTAAATTAGTACAGAGCAATGGTGCCCTTTTCTGATCAAGTACCTCACTAAAACGGTCGGGAGCAGAGGTGACGATAAAAATGGAATCGCTGCAGTGCTGTGAATGAGTCCGAGCTGTGTTAACTTGCGTTTCATGGGTTAAATTTCAACCTTTAAATGAATTTCTAAAGCGTGTGGATTACATCCATCCTTCAACACAAACAGCTTGGGTGCGGGAGGCTGAAGCAGAAAAAGCCAAGCTGTTCTCTTCACAGGTAATACGGCTTCAGCTCTATCCTTATGCTGACAGGAATAATAACTCGATCATAGCCCAAGAAACTTGGGGTGTTTGTTGAAATCTTGCGTTTTCTTTCCTGGAAAAATGGCTTAAATATGTATTTTGTAAAACAATGATAGTGTTAGAAGGTATATCCAATCATATCCTCTACCTCTTTCTATTTGTGAGATGCCTCCCCCCGCCCCTTGAAAACCAGACTATTAATCTCTTGTTTAAATTTTTGTTTGTGAGGTTAGAACAAATTCATTGAAGAGGACTTCTGATGGTCAACTAATATTCGTACACTGCTGGCTCTGATATTACTAGCCTCACTGATGAGGTCACTTTTCAGCAAGCTGTTTCCAGGAGGTTGCAAAATGTCACTTGTATTTAGAGCTTTTATATTTCGCCTAGTCTTGAGGAGCATGTGGGTTTTCAAAGTGCAACACAAATCAGACAAGGGCTCTCTAGCTGTTGCTATTATCTTACCTGGGATTTCTCAGTATAAAATGCTTTTAAATCAATGTCTGTCAGAGTCAGATTAGTACCTGATTAGATCTGTCAAGTTTCTTCTAATGTATTTTGTCAGATCCACATTTGATAATGAGTAACCACTCACTGGCACTGAAAGTTACTATATGATGCAATTGAAAGCTCTGCTGTGCTTTCATTTTTCATTTTGAGTTTGTTGCCCTAGCAAGTGCAGTAGGGCACAAATGACAGGCTCTAACCCCAGCAGAGTTGCTGCATGATGTCATGCACTGCGTCACTCCCTCGAGAATTTGGGATAATTGTCACATGCTCTTGCCAAAATCATGAGCTGCGTGCAGTAATGGAATCCTAATAGCAGACAGCTGTTTTTAAAGGCACATACTCTGTGGCTCTAAACACGGCCAGAGAAGGTCTGTTGCTGCTGCTCTGTGCCTTAACTTGGGGTACTGGTGCCTGACCCCCACAGGCAAGAGCAGAGGACAGACCCAGCGGTGCTCGGAGCCCTCTGACCCTGCACGTTCTGCATGTAGCAGGGAAGGGGCAGGGGCTTGAGTCTCCTCCCCAGTTTCCCACAACCACTGGCTACACCAGAGTGAAATGTCTGCCTCACGTTGCCATGGGCTGTGTCATGGATTTCTAATTATCCCTTACCTTCAGCGCTCTCACAGATCTTCTGTTTTCCCAGGCTCCGGGCCTGGGAACAGCCTCTCTGGTGCGTATTTATTTTTTGATTTATAATTGGATCATTGCCAAGTGGCTTTGACCTCTCCAGTTGGCTTCAAAACCTGTCTTGTGTAGAGGAGTCAGTTTTCTACCTCACTGAAGATGTATTCACTTGCCCTGTTTCTAAGGGTGGGGAGCATCTCAAGCAAGTGTCTCATTTCTTAAGAAATCAACTGTTGGATTGTACTGAAATTAGTGATTGCAGGTTCCTACTAGTCAGTTGGATATTCAGCTTCATAGTCTGGAAGAAGAATAGGGAAGCTGTGGTGATTATTTTGCGATTAGCCCTCAAAAAGGAGAGAAAAAGACCACTTCTGAGGCATCTGAAGGCTGAAATGGAGTTTAATGTTGAAGTATATGTAGTTCCAAAAGATGGCTCTTGGGTTGTCAGCCTGACTTCTCTTTTCATGGTCCAGAAAATTCTAACATCTGTGACCACTTGCTAGTGTGTTGGGCCTGTGGAGAGGTAAACTAACGACTCAGTGGTCAGAGGATCTGTTTGCAGGTCAAGCTGCTTCTTCACCATCCTTGTATTGGAGACGCTCAGGGCTGACATTCCTCGTGATCAGTGAGATGGTCCTGAATATGTGTTTGGAAGGCCCATATCTATTTTCTACTGCCCAAATCTCTTATCTATTGATCTGCTGATTGCACCGTGTGGGAGACATGGTGCTCTCAAAGCACTGATGTCAGCTGTCTGCTGAAGGGAAGTGACACTTGTCACTGAGTGAAGACAACTGGAAGTACCCTCGTTGTCCCAAGCCAAGGGAGCTCTTGATCTCCCTGGGATGGTAACTGCAATCGGCTGCACTGCAGCAGTCAGTGGGTGAGTGTACAGGGTGAAGCGGTGAAAATAGTTTTCTTATTGAAGATTCTTGTTGTTTAAAGAGGGAGCAAGACACTCAGCACATTGGTGAGAATAAAAGAGAAAGGTTGGTTACCAGCAGTCAGTTTCACAAATTAACTCCAAAATGGTATTTTTAAGCTAGGTCAAAAGGTATGGTTATCCTCAGGATAAAAACCCTTAGTAAATGGGAGTTGATCTTGGGAAGTTGTGAAGAACAGACACCCTCTGCTTGGTCTAGCTGCAGGAGGAAAATTCTGGAATTTCTTGAGAAAGGTCAAATCAAAATATGAAAATTTGAGCAATTCAATAAATAGATATATCTCAGAACAAGAAAGAAAAAACAGCTATTTACTGCTCCAGAAACAGAGCAAGCAGCCCTGGGTGATTGGACTGGGAAGCTGGATAAGCTGATTAATGAGCTAACCACTCATAACCCAAGTGTGCAAAGGGAACCGATAAGCGTGGTCGTGAAGGGAGGGCTGCAGGTCCCAGGGCATGGGAGAAGGATGCTGCTGAAAACAGTGGACAAGTGATGTTGGGCAGAAGAGGCTCACTAGGAATGAAAGGATTTCTCTAAGACTCTTAAAACGTTGGGAGTGCATTAGGTGTGTGCACAGGAATAGCCCAGGATCTTCTTTCAAATTTCTGAGAAGTAATCAATTATACTGATCTATTTACTTTGTGCAGATACATCCCTTTCGACACGCACCTCTCTTAGGGAAATTTCAGGTTAAGCTTTATGTGTTTGTACCTAACACCTACAGCATGTCTACCCTGAGGCTGTGGGAGGAAAAGCACTATGTTAGCTGTGAGTGTTGCAGTAGGATGAGGTTGCTTCATGGCAGCAATGTCTTGAGAATCTTGTTATTTAACAAGAAGAATGGCCATGGCCATTTCCAGAGTGAGTTAGCTCCTCAGTGGGGAACGGTAATAGCCGTGTAAACGGGTTGCACGGGGCAAGTGTCTTAGCTATGAGTGCTCTCCTATTTCACAACACTTTGCTTTTGTCATATTGGTAAATGCTTAAGGGAAACAATATTAAAGTAGGCAATGATTTTTGTAAAAGGGAGATTACAAAATGAAAATAATGAAGTAGCACTACATGGCCAGGGGCTTTAGCTATATAAACAGCAGTTAGTACTAGATCCATCTCCAAGTTCTACAAGGGAGACAGTGGAGGTCATGCTGATTTTTTTTTTTTTTTTTTTTTCTCCTTCTCTCCTCAGGACCAATGTAATAATTAAGAACACTATCGTGAAAGAATGGACACATGAATAAAGGGGTTTATTTTTAAGGGATTGTGTAATAAAAGGCAGAATTGAAACCAAGAATGAAATCTATTTGGCAATGAAGCTTGGCTGGTGACAGTTGGATGGGGGGAGAAAAAAAGTGACTGCTGGGTAGAATTGCTCTCTCCTTCATATTATTTTGATGCATATAAATAGATGTTCTAAGTATGGAACATATTTTCTATACAACTCAAAACAAGTGTGGAAGTTGGACAAAGGAGAGAAATCAGCTCCTTGTGCTCTTAGAGAGTTTTCATAATGAGGTACTACCAATGCCACTTCCCTGCTCTGTTTGGCCTTTGTGCCAGAATAATTAATGTTGTTTTGATTGGACAGGGGTGCAATATTCTTCCCAAAGTATTGTGATCTTCATCTTATTTCTGTGGATTTCCTTGCAAAATAATGTGAGGCCTGGGAAAATTAAGCAAAGTATTTGGAGGTAAGAACAGTCGCAAACAGTCTGTACTTGTCAGCAGGCCTTGCAGTTAGATATCCTGCTAGATCTATCCATTATATATCCATTGTATAGATGCATTAGGTGACGATATCTGCAGGAACCCTTCCTTTTTTGGTGCAAGGCTAACAGCACTGTCTGTGCAACTAGACAGGTCTGAAGTCCTGTCATGTTCAAGGCTTTCAGAAAATAGGATGTGGGCAAGCTCAAAACTCTTGTCTTTCTGTACTCTTCCCACCTAGGTAACCATGTTTTCAGGTATAGCACCTATTTATACAGATTAATTCCAAAATTTTTCCTGTGATGGTGCAGAAAGGTTGTTTTCACTGAAATGTGCAATGCTATGCGAGAGCTGCCGCAGGAGCTCAGGCATTGGTCTGAATTTCTTCTTCAGCGTGGGTTGGAGCACATCTGTTTTCCTTAAAAAGCCAAATGCCACCATCTCAATTTGAAGGGCTTTGTTTCTAATCTTTCTGCCATTAAGAATGGGTATAATGCAAGGGAACAAAAACCATCTCTGGAGCTCTAATGCAGCCTGATGCGCCTCCGTGAAGCATTCAAATACCATGAGTTCCACACAAATGACTATAAATAATTGCCTAGGTTGGCCTGACCTCAGGTTGTCTGAGAAGATGATCTGATAATGGCACGAGTGACTCTGATTCTGTTCTGAAGCAGAGATCCCATTTAGGATTACACTTATTTGAACTCTCTGTAATTTAAGAAGGAAGCTTTCTGCCTACGCCAGTATTGGAAGCACAGTCTGAACTCAGGGGTCAGTTGAAATCATCATGAAATAAGTCACTTGGGACATGAATTTAAGTAAAACCAAAAACTTACTTGGTCCAAGCCCAGACTCAACCCCAGATCTTACCTTGACAGCACAGTTGTTTGCCCTTGTCTCTCAGCCCTGGTCATCCTAGCCCAGTTTGATATTAACTGCTTTGCAGACTGAGGCAGATAAGTTTGCAGAACCACTGATATGGAGCTTGGCACGTTTGGACGAGCAGCTTGCAGAAACCAAGTTAGGTACCACCTTTCTGCCCAGAAGCCTCCTTGCCTGGTTTCCCTTTCAGTGGCAAGTGGTGGACATTGTATTCCAAGAATTATCCCATTTAATGGAAAGCTGTCCAAGAACCAGCTCACTATTAACCAAAGCAGCCTTTATTACTAGTCTGCTTTCATTCCTTAATCCTTTTTTGACAAATTGTAAAGAGCAAAACAAAACTTTTTTTTTCTGGTAGTGTTTTGCAGAATGCTTAGTACTAGCAATAGTCTCATTACCTCCAATCAGTACAGCCCCAAAGACTTAGAACTCATAGCAGTTCTTCAACCATGATCTTGATGATACAGAAAAATAGAAAAACGAAACAGTTTGTTTTTTGACCTGTTAAAATAGTCACAACTAGTAAGATGTACAACTGGTCATTATGAACAGAGCTACCAAAATTTCATAAACAATGTATTCCCCAAAATGTATTCTGTCTTCAGAAACAGAAAAGAGTCTAAAAGAGAAGAAGTCAAGAAAAAATAACAATTGGCAGTATCTTCTTAAAACAGCTATGTCTGACTTTCTATATGTGATTGTCGCAAATTCTTCGGGTTTTACAGCAAAAAGATATTTCAGAATGCTGTAGAATGCTATCACTTGGAAACTGTGTTGAATGTTCTGATGAGAGGAACACAAATCCCTTCAAAATGGCTTACAACCTGGCAAAAAATGGGAGCTGATGCAGCCAGGACAGGTGTTTACTGTTGCTGCTGGTAGAATATATGGGGCGAGGGGGAAGTTTGGGAAGTCCCTATCTTAAGATAAATAACTCCCTGTGGGTAGATGCTCTATAAAGATTTACTGTGACCTCATTAGGCCAGAGTGTTACTGTATAGTTTTGTTACTAGTACCGTTTGACAATCTTTAAACCTTATACAAGACTGGAAGAAATCTCCAGAGAGATCTAGTGTTATTTTATTTCTTCCCAAATGGTTGTAAAAACAATATAATGTTACTGTTTGAGGAATCTCCAAAGAAGCATGAGAATCTAATTCTTCAACACCAATGCCTTTTCTGAAAAACAGTTTAGTATCCCTAAATCATAACTCCAGTTATCCTTTCTCTCCTTCTTAGCCAAGAGCAATTCATTCAGGGATATGATATGTATTTGGGAAAGTTTTAGGGCCAACATGACTTAAATTGTCAATAGTGATAATATGAATCATAAGTGAATCAGTCTGTACTATCATATATTGAACCATATAGTGGGAATGGAGATTTAAATAGGAAGACTACATGACGTGGACAGTTTCATAGGTGTTAGAAGGGTGACAGGTAGGGCATCCAGAGGCCAGATTTTAGCTTGTTATACAGGATGTTATTTGCAATGCATTGTAACCTGTTAGTTGAGGCTTTCCCAATACCTGTTAGGCTTGGTCATGTCTTCCATTGAATGTAATGGGCGATAAGTTTAAATACCATGGATTTAGGAAAAATAAAAATATTAAGATACTTTGGATCGTTACCAAAGCATATGTTAATACATTTGTGTGAGGATAAAGAGAAGGCAGGTGAGATCTGCTGTGTGGAAAGGCAGGCTTCCAAGAGCATTAACATTTTATTTTAAGAGATGAATAAAAGCTTCAGAATGGCTCTAGACTTGGCAGGTAAGGGTTGTTATGCTTCATCTTGCCTCTTGGCCAGAGAGCGCACTAAGTGGGAGCTTGCCAGATACGGCAGTCTTCCCCACTACCTGAATTTAATTTAAACCATTTTGTGCAGCCCTGATTTTAATCCTTTCATTTTGGTTTTGAGTTACCGCATATATGGCACAATGGAAATATTTTTTTTAAACTCAAATTAGAAACATATTTCAGGAGACAAAAAGAAGTGCCTGTCTGCAATGCAGAATGAAACATCTCTAGATGAAATATAACCATGGTAACATTTTGCTTGAAATGTTTGGTTATCAGTAGAGAAGTGTGGGGTAGTTGTGTTGTACTTTTTGCTTCCCTACCTCCTTTCAGTTTATAAAAATTGCATTAAACTTCCTTCAGACTGGCCAAATCTTGTAATATCGCAAAGAAAATGTGCTTTTGAAATAACTTGGGACACAAGTATGATGTGCCAAAGGTAAATATTAATGTCATTTTTTAAACTATATTTTTATGGGTATTTTAAAATGTCAGATTGCTTCTCTGGCCAAATTATTGAAGAGTAAACATAATACAAGCACCCACACTTTAGATTCTGCATCTGAAATACTGGTTTTTTTTCCATGTTGAGACTTTTTTTTTCTTTCACATAAGTGGTGGCAACAGTGCTGTCCTCTTGGTTTCCAGGATGTGCCATCAACTTGTGCTCTAAAAACAGAGCAGTATAAACTCTCCAAAAATTTGAATCCAAGTAAAAACCGTGGGAAGAGGAGAAGAGTGGTTGCCCAGGCCAGGCTTGTTTTTGCCACAGAGCTTGGTATGCTATGTAGACAGAGAAGAAAGTTGATTTTGCAGTACTGCCATGGGCTTCTCATAAGCAGGCTGGAAAACGAGGTCCTTTACAAAACTACTACAGGGTATTATCAAGAAGATCCATGAAATAATCTTTTTATTCTGGTAGAGCTGGAAAGTTTGCTTAGGCATAGTGCGTCCTGTTCTGAAAAACATAATGGAATTCTGTATCCAATAAGTAGCTATTGGTGATTCACTGTCAAAAAATGGAAAGCTATTTTGGGTGGGAATTCAGAGCTATTTGATACAGTCATCAGAGACATGGATAGAAGTAGAGAGCACAGATTAGATTTGCAGATGATACGAAACTAATGGGACTTCAAGTACATTATGGGACAGGATTTGGTTTGAAAATTTTTTCTTGGATAAGATCTGAGGAAACATGAGGCTTCTGGTTAGTGAGGGCCTTGTCATAGACCGGAATCATCTGTAGCATGAACAGCGGCGAGGGCGACGGGGGAGCGGTGACCACCCCGTCACCCTTGTGTCACACGGGATCGTGCTCTCGGGAAGAAAAGCACACGCTGTGCTGGAGGAACAGGGTATTATTGCTTGGGTCCATGAAGTGATTCCAGTAGCCTTGGAAGGCTTTGTCAAGCATAGTGTGTCCTGCTCTGGACACTGTGTTTCACAAGGAAGGAGTCCCAAGGGGAGTGAGTTGGGCACAGGAATACATAGAGGTCTACAGATGTCATCTGCCATCTATTTGGCTGAGATAATGCTCATGGACTTGTTAGAAATATTCCTAGGATTGACAAAAGCAAGGCCTTTTTTTTTTTTTTTTTGAATTTGCTTTACCAGGCCTTTACCTGGCATTTCAAACATACCAGATGCTGAGCTGCTGGTGTAAAGGCCTGTGCCAATATGGTTTGTACATAACCATTCTTAAGGCTTGCACGCTGGCAGCAGGATGTGAAAACAGCAAGGTGTAGCTGCTCTGCAGTTGCAGTTTGAGTATCAGCACTTGGTATTTTGAAGGATCATTTAGGACTACGTCTGAAAAAATGTGCCTGTGTGTCTTGTCTGTGTGTGCGTAGCAAAATACTCTGTTGTGCCCAGGCCTTGTGCAGCATAAGCCATGGTACCGGCTTGGGCGCCATGTCGCCTGTGGGCCGTGGTCAGGAAGAGCATCTGGCACGATCGTGGCTGGAGACAGAGCAGCAGGAAAGGGAGGAAGGGGCAGGCAGGGTGTTGCTGTGAGTAAAGCTGACCCGGGGGCCACCTGCCTAGGCCAAGGAGGCCAGTTAGCGCCTGGCTGATCCTTCCCTTTCGGGTGTTCCCAGCCAGGCGGGAGCCCTGGGCTGCTCGCACCCCTTCCCACAGCCTCCGAGCAGAGAGGGGCTTCTGCTTAGGCCTGGCAGGGAATCATTCAGTAAGCTGTAGGGAGGGAGGATTTTCCTGGTTACTTGATATGTAATTCTTGAAGTAAAAAGAACAGGCCATTCAGTGGGCAAGACCACCTTGTCCCAGTGCATTTAAAAAGGAAAAAAAAGAGTTGAGACTAGTGTTTAAATGATAGGTTACTGTAATGGCCACTCTCAAGGCCCCAGCCATGGGACTAGGCCTGGGCAGGTGGGCTGTCCTGGGACATCCAGGCCCCTGTTTTTAAGCTGGAGCCCTAGGTTCTTTATGACAAACCTGAGCAAAGCCTACGTGGCAGTACATACAAAAACTATAACTGAGATTGGTTATGTATTTGTCTCCATTGTATACCATAGAGTGCTAACACTTTACTGCTTCACTCAACCAGTAAATGTACCAGTAATCTGTATTTTAGAATTAGGTAAAAATGTTGTATCTGAGTGCCTGCACAGTGGACACAATTTTTATGCCAAAAGCTTATGGCAAATTTACAAACTTATTACTTAGAGTTAAGACTTATTAGAGTTGCTCTTCTATAGTATATTGTTAAAAATGTAAAATGGATAGCTAACTGTTTTGTAATATGCTTGATAAGTAGTGTATGGTTCAGTGAGGAATACTGTGTGGTACCAACTAGATCTGTGCAATTAAGGAGGAAAAAAAATGCTGTGTGTGTCAAATTATGTAAACTTCATTACTAAGCACCTCAAGGCAAATTACTTACTAATGATCTAAAATTTCTCTTTTCTGAAAAAAGTGTGTATTTGTTTATTATGCAGAAATCCTTGTCGTGGCTGAGAAACCTCTCAGAAAGCACAAGTCATGTATGTTCTCGAGGAAGGATGTGACGTTGTGCAAGGCATGAAATGCGCTCGGCTGGCTGCCTCCAGTGACCCTGAGCCCCTGTCAGGTAGGAAGGAGCTCAGTTTTGTTGAGATCTGTAATAAGTTTCACATGAATTGATCAAAATCTGACACTGGTAGTTTATCCCTATTGGAATTTAACTTGCACAGAATATTCTACTTGAATGTTGCTAGTTGTTACCTGACAAATAATGGAGCTAATTCTAGGAGAAGTTGTTTTCTTGAAAATCTAAAAGAGAAATTTAGTAGTTCAAGGAGGCAGTTAATAGTCCTAAACTATACTCTGCTTTCCAAAACATTTGTCATCAACCCAGTCTCATCTTCCTTGTAGCTTTAAAGTAAGTATTTTTTTTTGTCCTAGTCCTACATATCTATATTTCTACTCTGCAATTGGCCACAGTTCAAGAAAACAAAACAGCACGTCCCCAGAATCATGGCGTTCATCTGAATTGTGTTTTAATCCAACATTTTTAGTGTGTTTTTATTGTCCTGTACTTTTAAGTTTTTTATGTCTAACCACAAAGGGCTAAAAACTTCCACGTTTTAAGTGAAATAACTGAGGATTTGTAGCATTGAAGTTGCAGCCTTCTCTGACTCCAAGATTTCTCAGAAGTACCAGAGATAGCTTAAATGAATTAAGAAATAGCTTACTGAAGTCCAGACGAGTGTTCTTTGGTAGGAGTAAAAGGCGTAGGGCTGCCCAGTTTGGGAAGAGGGTATAGAGCACAGGTGTGTGCTACCAAGACCAGGAATGTGAATGCACCATCGGTACATTAAAACAACTCAATTTTCCCTGTTTTCTGTCCCTGACTGCCCTCAGGAGAACTGCAGGAGAGACAAGGGAGCGAGTAACTTACTTGTTTTTCTCTTTTTTTTTTTTTTTTTTTTTTTTTTTTTTTTTTTTTTTTAAATCTGCAGCCTGACATTGAGACTACAGCTGGGCTGGCTGCAAATGGTGGGCGGCTTTGTTTGGTTCTCTGTTTCCTTATCACTGTTTTGAAAGTGAGTTAAAAGAGAGAAAACATTGTGCTTTGCTTCTGGTATTTTCATCACTGATCATAATTTTCACTTGGTTTAAGTGCCCTCTGTTTGTAGCCACCCTAGGCCTATCCTTACCACTCTCTGAGAGCACCTGAAAGCGTGGGCGGGAGATGCTCAAAAATCACCTTTCATAAATTAAAATAAAATCTCTCTGAGCTGACTTCTGTTGTCTTCCCTTTATAAGCTGCCTTGAATGTTATAGGTTAAGTTATAGTGTAAGTTATGAACTGATGCTCAGTGATTTGTCCCAAATGCTTGTGGTGACTTTTTTCCTCCAGTCCTTATTGTGGCGGAGCTGCGAGATGCATAGGGAGGGAAGTGTTTGCTTTTTTTCTTTGTTATTTTCCTTAGTGCTTTAAATGCTTCCCCTGAAGTTTCAAAGAAAGCACAAGCTTACATAAAGGAGAGACTTCAACTTCAGGTTGGCAGGATTTGATTCGTTATTTCAATTAGTGATGTGTTATTTTCACTATTTCAGCAAGGACGTAATTATTGATCTTGAAGGTGTATCAATCTGCCAGTAATTTGACAGGGACACATGTGTTAATGCACATGTATTGAAATGTCTGTGCTGTGGTTTTGTATCTGAAAATAGGTTGCTGTTTGTCTTTCATGACACTGTCAAAATACTTCAATTAGAAATAAGTGTAATCTGTGTTTTGCCACCATACTGTCCTTATTTTTTCCTGCACTATATTTTTGTAAGTTGTTCTGTTCTCAATATAAACCCGCTGGGTCCGTCTTCCCCGTAACCTCTCAGGACATAGCCTGTGAGGGGGAAGTGTTTAAAAATAATTGCAGCTATGCTAGAGCAGCCTGTATCCTTTCTATAGAGTGACTGACATCCCGCTTCTGGGTTCACAAAGTGGTCAAGAAAGGATCAGTAAAAACATCTACTGATTCTGAAGGACAGGCATGGGCTTTTTTTCCTCTTTCCTTTAAAGGGAAAATGTTACTTTTCAAGCAGGAGTAAGTTTTCAGGCTTTGGGCAAGCCTAAGTGAGGCTCTTATTAAAATGAATAGGATTCTGTGCTGTGAAGAACTGCCTGACTCCTTAAAATGTTGTGTTCTGAGCAAGCCTGTTGTGCTCCTGTAGCCCCAGGCTGGAGCCTGGGTGCCCTGGGCCTGCATGGGAGCAGGACCCAAGGCAGGGAGGGGAGTCCCTGTTGTTATCACCCCCTTGGGCCCCGTGCGGAGCGCGGGGGCCGGTGCTGCTCCCCAGGACGAGCTCCAGCCTGGCCACGGGACGCGGGGCGGCCGCGCCGAGAGCTGCGTGGGGCCGGGGACCGCGTGGCCCTGCTGGGGACCGGCCTGCGCCTCGCTTGGCTTCCTGTCCCCCCTGCGATTTTGAAGCAACGTCGAGGGAAGCTTGGGAGATCTTGCAAGCCCTCCTTCGAAACCGCTGCTGGGTTGTTGGTAAAAGTAGTGGTATTTTGAATACATGCACATGCGATTGGAAAGCCATTAGTTATGTTTTTCTGCTTTCCTCTCATCTAACAAAGCCAGAGCTTCTTATAAATTGATATCTGCTAGGAACAGTATTTGACGCTTTCCAAATTTTTGGCTGGCTTTTGGAGGACTAAATCTTGAAATAATCATTTCTTTTTAAATAGAATGCATTTCTTTTTTTCTTGGCATATAAGATTGAAGGTGGAAAATAACACACTTTTTCCCTCAGCACTGGCTGTGTTTGGATAGAGTTATGCAAAACCTCTCATGGCTTTACCAGTATGTTATTTCCTCCTTGAATGCTAGTAGATTTTTCTGGCTGTATAGCTCCTTTTCCTATTTGAAACAGAAACTGTCTCGGAGCTTGGAATTTTCTTAATGCATTTACTTTGTTTACAGAATATATATACGTTCTTGGGAAGGACCATAAAAGCATAGGCTCTTATAGAAATGTCTCATTAGGCACCTCTCCCTGCCTTTTGAATGCGTTTTCTGCCTGCTCTTTTCAGCCCTCTTCCATCCTCACTGTTTCACTGATGCCCCCTTCTGCCCTTCTTGCCTCATACCAGGGACGTTCTTATTTCAGCACTGTGCAGATGCTGTGCTGCCTTGCAAGTGTGATCTGGCCTTGATGGCTGCTTGGTGCTGTCTGGGACAGGGCCATCCCTGTTGTTTCTGCACTGCTGTTTCCTTTGTGTTTAAACCACTAACACTTTCTGTAAGTAGGAACCGTGTGAACGCGCTAGAAATGCCCTCAGCAGAGAATGTGCAATTTATCTCTTTATCCTATACCAAGTACACAAGCAGAACAGCTCTGAAAATAATATTTTGCTACTCTTAGTTGTGTGCTCTGCAGGGAATTTTAATTCCATGTATCATATCTGAAATAAACTTCTGCTTCCCACCCTTTTGACTCCCAAAAAGGGATTTGCAGAGTTTAGATTAGTCTCTACAGTTCTTGCTCCCTTATTCCTTCCATTTCCAACACACCCCTGAGCACAGTGCAGGAGTCCGCGTACCCTTGCGCTCGGAGAGCTTTTGTTTGCTGGCCCGTGTCTGTGCCGGGCCTCTCGTCCCCTCAGCGCGCAGCAGCAAGAGCCTTCCCAGACACGCTCTCCCCCTTGCCAGAGGGATCCAGCTGGGGAGACGAGCACGCCGCTCTGATCCGCGCGCTCCGCCGGTGCTGCCCTTGAGCAATCGGCTCTTGCTGGCGGCGTTTCTGCAGCCCACGCTCTGCTAGGAAATAAGTGAAACCATCGGTTTGCCTCATAAATCACCCATTTGTAATTGGTTTGTGGGGATGTGACCATGGCACTAAATGACTTCAGACCTGCCCTTAGAAACGTGTTCAGGAACGGCTCTTCTGCCAGGCATCCCTGTGGGAATGCTATTAGTGTACGTAGCACACCAGGGGCTGCTTGAGCAAGGATCGGAAACAGCCACTCTGGGGAAAAGTCCACACTCGGGTAAGTCCTCACTTTCTGAGGTTGTCATCCCCAGGGGAGCTCCTGGAAGGCTCTGTGTAGGTAGCTAAGAGTCCACTCAAGTGCAGATGCTTCTGTAACAAGCACCAAGAGTGAGGGTGCGTGGATGATCAAAACTCAAAACATCTACCTGCAGCACACACTGTCAATTCAAAAGAGGGGTGAGAGGATGAAGGCTGCTTTGGTTCAGAAGGAAATGAGGGGGAAAAAATCCCTTTCCCTAAAAAAAATTTCAAGGAAAAGAAATGGCTACAGATAAGGTTTTTCATATCTAATGCTAAGAGAGTAACACTCTTTCCTTATATCTCTTGTATATCTAACACAGTGGAAGAATATATTAGTCACTACACTCTTTGCTTTTAGGTATAGTTTCCACTTAGCATGCAATGATCTCTCTTCTACGTCAAAGTTTTCTGCTTGTGCCACAATGCAGGTTTGACATTAAATGACTTAATGACTAATAACAACAATAGTTCAATGTTTCAATCCTTATCACATTGGGATGTTGGCAATACTAATATGAAAAATGAGCAGTTCAGAAATGAAAAATATTAATTTTTGTTTAAAAGCCGTAAAAATAATCCTCTGAGGGGTCTGTTAATACATTTCAAATGAAACTTTGAATAAAACACATCAAAGCATTGTGTTTGATAAAGATAAATAACAGGAAAACATTCTAGCTGAAGTTCAACAGAACTTTATATTTCAAGTTTTCTCCTGCTTTTTTAGCTGCTAGGATACCTATGCCTCAGAATAAAACCCCTGCTCCTTGCTCTAAACAGCAAGCAACATAGAATGAACTGCAAGAGGGCAGCTTCCCACTGCCTTCTGCTAGAGAAATGTTGACATATAGGAGTGGCAGAGAGGAAGGTGCAAACAGATGAAAATCCCAGCTGAATGAGTGAGTTTTTAATCTCCTTGCACCTGTTTCCAGGATGGAAGTGTGAGAGTGATGGGGTGCAGAAAGGAATGTTACAACCTGGGCAGCAGGATGTGAGCACAGGCACAAGTCCCCAAAGGGAGGAGGGGGGCAGGAGTTGGCATCGTATTTCAGACCTTGAATTTGAAGAACCCTGCTATTGAAGACATATGTCCAATAATTAAAGAGGAGTATTTAGGGAGGAGTTGAGCAGGAGGAGAGAGGGATTTGCGTGCATCAGCCTTGCTGCTGTGAATGCATCAACCTTCAATATCGTTTAATTTCCCCAAGATGTTGCGTGAGCTGGTAGTAATGATGCTGCTGTGGGTTTCATGCATGTCACAAGGTGATCTCCCCTCGAGAGGTAAGGGCTCGTGCTCAAAGCTGAGCTTTAAGCACAGAAATGTAGTTGGCTGAAAATACAATGCGTCCTAGGAAGGGTTTGCTGCTGGGTCAGAAGTAGCTAGTGCAACCTCTGCAGAGCAGTGCGCCGTGAAGGAGCAATTCCTTGCTACACACAGGGCATGGGAGGAGGTGCTGGCAGCTTTTCCTCACCATTTTGTTCATCTCCACTTGCACATCACTAACACCCTCGCAGTTAGAGAGCCTGAGCCCATGTTTCCAGGAAGACACCTTGGATTTCCAGCTGTTCATTCCCCAAATTCTCTTCCATTACAATGATGCACCTGGGAAAATTAGCTGAAATCATCTTCTGCTTTGCAATGTTTCTGGGCGCTTGCAAGTCTGCCCTTTGCTGTTTGCTTGTATTTGGGCCCAACATCAGGTATGTCATTACTAGTGATGGAGACTTTAAGGCAGCAGCGGTACTGCGTGGTTCCAGCCTGATTGCCTTAGTCTTCTGAAATGATGCAGACTAGAAACGAACAGCCGATGGTGTTTAAAACCCCATGTTATTGCTATAAATCCTTGTGTGTGCTTTTTTTATTCCATTCACTCACATTGGGGTGGACTCCCAAAAAGTTTGACAGGAGCTCTGAACATTTCTGATATATGGCATCAGGTCCGTTGGTTCAGAAATCCCACACAGAAGCTTGTTTTCAGAAAGAGAGAAAATAAGATTAAACAGGACAGAGAATGCTGTTATGAAAGAATGAAAATATTTTCATTACCAGGGTATTTGTATGTCAACAGCTGATAGAGAATGATGTGAGACATTCCCAGAAGGACTCCCAGAGACTTTTCCTTGTGCTATAGACCAATTAGCAGAGCCTAGATTAAGCGAGCAATGCCACCCTGCTTTTTGCAATGTTAAAAAATAAAGCAGCATGGTATTCAGACCCTTTATCTAAAAAATATTTGGTTGCTTTTATCCTTGTGACTTTCAGTAGATTATGTGCAAGAACTTATATGTTTGCCTGTAATGTAGGAGAAAATGCTAGCTGTGCAAGCAGCTGAGGAGCAGGGGGAGATTATATAAAAAGAGCTAACACGAGACTGGAAGCTTCTGAGGTAGCTTTAGGAGTTGGTAAAAGGCAATGAGCAAATTCAGTTTCATGCTCTGCCATCCAGCTCTCTTGAAGCAGCCCTTGAACTGCCCCAAAAGAAATTGTTTTACTTAGTTATTTCTCTATCTTGAAGTGGCTTAGAGATGTTTTAATCTTTTCCTAGAGAAAACAACTGAATGATTAGATTAAAGGTAGCAGAAAAATAGCATGATTAAAAAAGCAAGGTTTACAGTGTTCCTTTATTTTCCTAGCAGCTTCTGGATTCCACTGCACAAGTTGGGTGCCTTTTCAAGCTTTACCTGCCTCACTTCTTAGGAATTAGTGTTCGTTTATTTGAAATGGCCAGAAGCAATATTGTTACAGGCTTAAAGAGCATTAGCTTTGCACCGAGTTACTTCTAGGATACCTTTTCTTTTCCATATGCTCGGAGGTTTCTGTGACTTAGTGCCGTTAGCTATTATTGATCTCAGGTAACCGAGTGCAGTCATTTCTGTTAGAATTTGGAATCAGCTGGCTCGTTAGACAGTGTTGTTGCCTCTGACTTATCCATTATGTCCATTCCTTAAGGAAAGGTAAAAATAGTGGAATGTATTTCTGTTTCGTGTTAGCACTTAAAGGCCTTGCATTCCACAAGGCCATCTCATTTGTGTCGTTAGGCTGCTACATGTTTATTCTCTGGATATTTTCACCTTATTTCACCTTCATGGAAACTGTTTTCACTGATTGCCATTTCTAAACATGAGGCATCAGGACTCTCTTTCTTGGGGCAGATAATATTAGTAATATTGCAGAAAGCCCCAAGATAGGGTGAGAATGATTATGTCCAAAGCCATGTGCCCTGAGCAGCTTGCAGTGCTGTTTGAACTGGGTGTTTCAAAAGGGTCTAAGCAATTGGGGTGCAGGATGCAAGTAGAAAACAAAGGGAGTTTTGCCTACCAACCACATAGGCAACGTGACAATCCCATACTAGTGTTATTATTGTTGTTACTAGGAGCATGTTGTTTGGTAGGACCAGCTGTCCGAATGTCTATATCAAATTTTCTCTTAATTTGGCCTGTATTTACTGTTTCAATGCTAAGCTGCGTGGCATCTTGTTTTGGAGGTATCAAGGAGTTGCAGTAGCAGTAAATGTATTTTCTTTTCCTAATGCTTTTTCAGATTTTGCTCTGAAATTCATGGATTTCTTCTTTTAATTGTCCTTTGTTCTGCAAGTCCCCAGTTTTGCTACGGCATTCTTTAGCAGTGTTTTCGCCTCATCTTTGTCCCTTTCTCTACTCCTGCTGAATTAATGCAAACAGAAAAGTTTTAGCTTCCCTTCCCACTCAGAAGAGGCCGGCACACCAGGGTTCTTTTGCTGGGAAAGGGATACAGCTCCCTGAATGCTGCTTCCAGCATGGGAAGAACCACCAGGCTATTGCAGTTTTCCTTTCCTGCAAGGAGGACGGGGGTGAAAAGACCGGTTTAAATAAGTAGCTACTGCTGGCTGTCTCTATTCTCCTCGCTAAGGATGGCTGGGATCGCTTGGAAGAAAAGTGACTGCAGGGCTTGCACTGTGGGTGGGGATACACTAACAAAAATGCAGTGAATAACTGGACAAAATTGTAGAGCGCTCTACCCAGCGCGAGGAAGCCTTCACCTCTTGCCGCAGTGTTTTGGCATCAAAAAGACTTTATCTCCAAGTAACGTGTAGAGTGTAAGGTGGATTGCAAAAGAGGAATGCAGACAGCTTCTCGTATCAGCACGTTGTTTTGGTTATGACTCTACTGGATTTTTGTAAAATGCATTTGGTGGAGGGGAGGGGGAAGGGGGAATCAGTGTGTCCTTTGTGTTTTCTTGGTTAATCAAATGAGCTTTTTTGGGAAATTAACACTTACAAGGCTTAAAAAAAGGTTTGTTTTCATATGACCTCAGACATTGCAGCAGGCTGGTCTAAACAGAGCATCCAAACCAAGAAAATCTCCTGCATCTCTGGCTGTAAACGCAAAGGTAAGGAGACAGGATCCAGCCTTGTCAGCAGTTGTAGGGCGATGCATTTGGAGAAAGGAGTATTTTGGGGTCGGGCTTGCGGGCTGTGGCTATGGCACTCACAAAATTGTCGGTATTGGCAAGATGGAAGTGCTCAGCGAATGGAGTTTTCTATGAACTTGTTTGTGCTTTGTTTCTGGGTTATCTGACAATTTCTGCCTCCTCTCTTGCCTTCTTCCTTTCTTCTGTGATTGATTTTAACCAGCCTTTGCATGACAGTTGTTGCCTGAAATGTTCTTGCACCACTACTGACCTTCCCTTTATGTGGGTTTGTAGTTTCTACTCTACTTCTAAGGTAACTGCTCTGAAATGTTGAAACCAACGACTCAGAAATAATTTAAAGATCAAGAAAAGTGTAGGGTATGATTTTGATGATAAATTCTATCCACGCTTCGTGGACTTTAGGGTCCCTACAAATCGTTGGAGAACTCAGAGGTCTCTACATGTACTGGCTTTTGCAAAGAAGAGAGTGAGTCTGATCTGTTTCACTTATTTCTGAAGAACTGAAATGTTCAAGAGGTAACATGGCAAGTATCCTGCTTTGCTGGGGAGGAGGGAGATGGAGTTTTGTGCTAGATGTGGGATGTAGCCATGAATAGCACTGTGGTAAGTGCTGGAATGAAGGGACGTGTGGTGGAACATGCTGCCTCCCCAGCAGCAGTGTCCCGGCTGAGCCCTGCCCTCCATCCGCAGAGATCAGCGCAGGTCCCTCGTCTTGCCCTTTTTTCTCTCATCCAGCTCGTAACTACCAGTTCTTACAGAAGCAGGCACGTAGCAGGATGGGTGCTTCTGTTGTAGTACAGGGCCTCTAACGAAGCTGTGAGCAAGCAAGGGACAGCGCGTGTGGGGCTGAGTCCCCTGGGCCTGGCCGTCCCTTGGGAGGCTCTGCCAGCCTCCCGGCGAGCAGGGGGCCCCAGGGAGCTCGTGGTGCTTGATGGCTGCCCAAAACAGGGACAGGGAAAGGCAGAGCTCGGCGCGCTGGCAGGGCCTGAGCGCTATTTGGACAGGTACACAGATGATTGCATCAAGGAGCCCTGCGCGTTGCGCTCGTTAGCAAGACAAGATTTGCAAATTCCTTGTCAGCAAATGCCTTTAGGAAGTGAAAAGCAGGAAATGAAGAAAGGAGTCCCTGTCTCCTAATGCGCAGCCATTTCTATGATGCCTGAAGACCTCTCTCTTACCCTGTGCAGTTGAGAGACATTTCCTGAGTACAAGTGCTGCTTTTGCACTAATGCACTTGAGTCACTTGGTGATAGCAAGAAAACAGCCCTGGTGGTGGCTGCTTGTGGGAGTGTGTTTGATAGGCAAATTTTATTTAAAACTGAAGTTTTGAGGAGTTCCTAAGGCTAAAAATGGCTCATAAATGTTTCATATGTTTTATTCCTGCTTGAACTGTGGGATGATCAGCAATGAAGAAACAACTATTTTCCCAGTGGTTAATTTTGATGTCTGTTCATGTACATAAATGCATAAGTCCTTCTTCCCCATCACACTATTTTTCTTTGAAATAGACTCTGCACTAGATAAACCTCTGCTTTATTTATTGCAAGCCATGTAAAGCTCTTCAGTTTCCCAAAAATAAACTAAACTAGATGTGGAACAGCAGGAACTTGAGGCAGAGACCAAGTTTGACTATGTTCCAGAAAGGTTTGGATCTCACGTGTGCTGATTTAGAGTGGCTCCTGTGAAGTCCCATACAGACAGATGTAGCTCTATGGAAGCCAGTGGTGTTGGAGCTTCTTACACAAAGCATGAAATAGACTTTTTTCTTTATTTTTAAATTAATTTTGATCCTTTATGATAAGAAGAGAAATTGCACAGTACAACTGGGATTGTTCAGATGGAGTCCACAAGGTTTTCCTTCCCTTGAAGCAGAGCTGTTAGACAAAAAAAAAAAAAAAAAAAAAAAACCCCAACACTTATCTGACAGGTGAAATGTTCTGAAAGAATATCTGATAAATTCAACATCCCTCTTGCCAAGCTCTTTTCCTCCTCATCCTCTGAATAACCTGGGTTTTAACAGCTGGATATGGAACAACTGTCTTACAGATGCTGCAATTCAGAATATATTTTATTAAGCTGAAATGAGAGACACAGCAGACTCTCCCAGGGAGTTCAGAAGTTTCCACCCTTCTAGTAATAGCATACTGTACAGGAAATGGAGGTTAAAAATTGCAAAAAGTCATTCAGGGTGTCTTCTAATAGAGTCACTACCTTGAAATAAGTTCTCATGCTCTTAGAACCCTTCTGAAATGACCAAATGAAGGAATCGGTGTGGTGGTTCTTGGGGCTTGGGCGTAGATAGCATGGCAGGTAGGTTGCTGCTTTCTGCAGTGCTGTCTCCATCAGCTCCCGGCCCTCCTGCATTTCCAGCCTCTTGGAGCTGGGCTATCCAAGCCCCTGCTTGTTCCCATCTCTGCACCAAAGCTTTGTTTTCTCTTCTTATCACCTCTGCTTTTCCCCATGGACACCGTCTTTTCAAAAGAGCAACACTCACTATCCTTACAAAGTAGGACTAAAAATATTTTGTGCTTTTGTAAGCCTACATCCAAACAGACGAGCATTATAAACGTGCTGCTTTCATCTCACCAGAGTGACGTAAGATGAAAACTCAGTGCTCAGCTGAAACCAGAGATCTGGGTTGCTCTTGAACATTGCAGGTCTTTGCTGCTCAGGGAGTACAGCTGTGCTAGACGCTGCAGTGCAGCCACCTGGCCTCGAAACGCAGCTTAAAGGAGAACAACCGTTTCCTACTTCTCCCCCCACCCAAATGGCTATACAGAAATACTCTTGACAAAATAAGGGAATATTGTTGGCTCCTGGGAATAGGGTTGTTTGGCCAATTGTAGGTCATGGCAATCCCTGCGGAAGGGATGCTCTGTTTTCAGCTTACGCTGTGTGCAGTTAATTCTCCTAAACCTTGGAGCAGTGGAGGTGTTTGGTCCTTGCTAGCACTAGAATCCTTAGTTCCCCCTTGGACAATCCTCTTTATCCAGTCCAATAAATGGGATGGTTTTGTTTTTCGCAGTGGCAGCAAGTCAGTAACTGAGGATCAGAAGATAATATAGCACATTATCATTTGCTCTGATTACCTGTTTTCTACCTCAAACTGGCTGTTACCAGCTTTATGCACATGAAAGAGCTCGTCACTTCACCTATCAGAGGGAAGGAAATACTGCTTGCCATTTATAGATGAGGTAGATTAATCACAAGTTTCAATTAATCTGTCCAAATTCATAAAGCTGAGGATCTCCAAGTTCTGATCAATCTGTTTTTCCTTAGTTGTGGTATTGAAATTGCTTCTGTGAAGTTACACTCATCCCTAACAACGATGCTTAGACTTTATTAATGTGTCAAGTATTTCATGATCCCTCTGCAGAAGAGGCATTACAGATGCTAATGTATTTTATCTAGCCTATTTTACAGGTCTGTAAAACAAAAGGCTGGAGATTATTTAAACCTTAATATGATTATTTTAATAAATTATTAGACATGCAAACATTTAAGTTGTAAATCGTGATGTTAAGCTGAGTGTCTTTCTTTATGAGGCTCCATTAGTACAGTGCAAATCACAATGCAGTATTATGAAGTATTTTCTGTAGCTTTATCTTGTAGTATAGCAGGCAGAGTGATGGTCCCTTCTGTGACAGCTGAGCAATGCAGAGATTAAGTAACATAGTACTAGTGGGGTAATGTTGTTATAAAGTACAGCTGTGTTAACTCTTGCAGGATTGGCAACTAGCAGGATGTTCAGGAAGACTTCATGCAGGACTCCAATATACTTTAATTATATAATTTATAAAATATTGCAAATAGTCAGCAAATCTGTATTTATTAAGCTGATGACATTTGAAGGTTGATGCATGAAACATGTCAAATCAGGAAATAAAACTGATGCAATTATATGTATCACAAGTGATCATTTAAAATACCTAAGTGAGCAATGCAAAAATGAATGGGCTCAGTGCTAATAAATGCAGAGCCATGTATGCTGGAAGTGCAAGCCTTTTTAAGGGGCTTGATGAACTTTCTTGGTTTACATGGTGGAATTTGAGAAGAGGTGAAAGGATGGAAAATGATAAAGGGGATAACCTTGCTCAAATTTGAAATCTTGTTCTGCAAAAATAACTTTCGCCTTTCTATCTTTCCTCAGATCTGAAACAAGCTGCACAAGAAAAATATGAAAAATCCTATGTACAGTGTGCATGACTGCACACTATATTTGAAACTTTATTTTTAGTAAATTCTGTTTCAGAGTTTAAATATAAGAAAAAATCACAACCTGCCATTTTACTCGGCTTCTCAAGTTCATTCTTTTCTTAGAGTTATTGTAGATGTAAAAATTCAATAAATATATATTAAATACTAAACAAATACTAAAGGGACTTTAAACTTGTAGCATGACTTCAGTGAGGATTTTTTGTCAAGTGAGTATCAACTCACTCTTTTAAGTACTTGAAGTTCTTATGCTCCTTTGACATGCAGCCAATAGCTAAGTTCTAGCGGGCTTCACCCTGGCCTGCCTTGGAGTGCTGCAAGCAGTTAATATAACAGCATCCCGTGAGCTGATTTCAGCTCACTACCAGGACAGAAATTTGGTCACATATTTGACAATTTCAGTAAGGGTAAGAAATTTTTTTGTGTGTATGTAATGAATCACACCTGCCATAGAAATGAGCCTGTGGAAGGGATCAGTATAATTTGTTGCACTGCTATCTTTGTGCTTGAAAGCATAAAACAAAAGTAAAAACACGAAATTCTGTGGGCTGAAACTTCTTGATTCTTGTGTCAACCAGATGTTTGCTGGCCCTGTCTGTTTAGACTGAACATATCAGTTTGGCATGTGTGGAGGAGAGGAAATGGTTGACATCAGGGAAGATGTTGCCTATACTGGTCTGCTCGCTATCATTTCCATCTGAGGTTGCTTACCCTTTTAGGAAAGCAAATGTGAGCCTATGGTTTGTTCTGAGGGTTGGATTTGGACAAGTCCCAACTGGATGAGTTGTCCTTTTCTGCTTCCTAAGCCAGCGGAAGATTACAAACTCTGTAGACCATGACCCCTAGCTCATGGCCCTTAGATATTCCCTTGTCCCTCACATTCATACAGGATGCTTTTGCTGACAGATGATTTGAAAGATGAGGGTGTTACAAGCAGAGGAAGATTGGTGGCTAAGTTCGCTGTCTTTTCCTCATATGCATCACTTTGCACTTAAACTTGAATTTCATTTGACAATTTGTCATAGTTGAGAAGATTTTGCTGCAATTCTCCTTGGCTGCCTCTAGTTTTTACTATATGGAAGATTGGATATAGCTGGAGAACTTGGTCATGTCTCTCTACCTCCCTTTTAAAATCATTTATGTATATCCCCTGTACCTGTGCCACGCTGTAGGTTCCTATGTGTGGAGTAGGACTGCTACTCTCTTTTTAACAAATCTAGAGTCTCATGGTCAAGTATTACCTGTGCTTCCTTTGCTGGAGTGATGATCCAGACTGCTGTGGTTAAAGTCAAGATAATGTAATTAGTTTCGAACATTTACTTTTAGACTCTCTAATTTTTAATTCATGAGGTGATCCAGTCACATGCTGTAGTTCCTAAATGAATTAATACTGTTTGGTTCAAGTCATGTGTGTGCACTGTTTTTTAGCGTTGGAAGGAAAAGGGCTCCTGAGCCGCCCTCGAGTACAGGCTGCGGTGGCTGTGGTGCAAGCAGGGCAGCGTTCCCTCTGCAAGGTGCCTCGCAGGGCCCGGAGGAGGGGGAGTTTCTAGGAGAGCAGCTCTGGTGAGAGGGGTCGCTGTGTGTGTGGAGGCTGCTCTGATGAGGCCGCAGCCGCGGGGCAGCAGCGCCTCCACATGTGGCAGGAGTGGCACCGAGTGGCTCCTTGTGCATGCAGCACAGGTTGGGCATCAATATGGACCACTCTAATGTCTTCCCTGAGCCAAGATGAAACGGAAACTGTGCTTGGTTGCTCCAGAGGAGCCTCCAATGGTGGTAGGTTGGATGCAATCCTTTGGTCAGCTGAGCAGTTTTTGATCCTCCTTGGATCCAGTTTAGGCAAGCGTAATGCCAGCTCTCTTGAGGCTTGAGTTCAGCCATGCTGCTGTCTCTGCTGGTCCCTTCCCTGCTGCATCTCGCTAAACAGCGACTCGGTTACCCAGTGGGTGTGACCAGCAGGTTGGGAATACATGAACTTGTCCACAAACTGCAATGCTGACAAAAGCAACACGGCAGCGTCCTGTAGAAGAGCAGAATTCATTTTGCTCTGGTAGCTCCACCTTGCAGAATCTTAAAGACCAAAAAAGCATTCAGGAAACCACTGCTGAAATTAAGGATCTCTAATGAACTCATTTGTAGAATTACCTGTGGTATCATCTTCCCAAGCTATTGGGAGGTTCAAACCCATACATGACACTAGGATTTATAGCAGTGCTCATCTTGGGCTTTGCACATCTTACATGCGTGTTCAGTTGAGTCTTTCCTCACAAGTGAACCCAAAATAACAATATTTCAAAGCATATTTGGGGATCACTTTTTGGATATCTAGTACAAAGTGTTTAAAGAACCAAGTTCTTGATTCTCAAGTGCCCACCCTTCCCCCTCACCCAAGTGTTGCTCTGACATCTGCTACTGCTGCTGCTCTGCCTGTTATTATTTGTCTTAGAGCCTCTGCTCATTCTTTTGCTTCTACAGCTGCTGCTGGTGTTTCCTCTTGGTGTTTCCTGCCTGCCTGGCCTAAATTCCACCCAACACCCTCTTGCCCCTCTGGCTGGCTGCCCAGCTGGTTAAGATCTGGCACTTAGATGACTGTAGTGCTCATTTCTGCAGTAGGAACATGATAATATTTGGGTTTAATTTTATCTTTGAGGAGACCCTCAAGATCATTTCATAGAGCTTATGTATTATTTTTCTCATGCCGACCTTTCAGTTGAATCTTTGATCTGCAGGGAATCTTGTACCTATATGAGAATTGTCAATGACTGTAAGGACTGCAGAGAAGGAAATAGGGGCAAATTTCTTGTTTCAGAAGTCATAGTGAGTTGGGTTTGTTGCAGGAAGTCTTGGAAGAGACAAGTTTGTCCTCCGTTTTCACCAATATCACAGTCATGGTGACTGTACGCAGCCACGTGCTCTGACAGCATCACTCATGTCTCTCTCTGTACCCACTGTGCCAGGAATGTGGAAAAGACTGGCAGAAGACCCCAGGCTGTGCCTTCCCTCTTGTTCTTTTGCCTTAGTTTGTCTAAGACCAGGTCTGGAGAGGAAATGGTCTGTGCTGACTTCCTCCTTTGCAGGGCTCCTGGGGATGCTTATTTGAGTCTTCAGAAAAAGACAGTCCCTGAAAGGCAACCATCAAGCTATGGTGAGTCTGAATCTGATTGTGGAAAGTGATATTCTGGCTGATGAATGGAGTCAGTTGTACTCCAAGGGCATGTGCCCTACCTCAGATGCAATTTGGGAGTGCCAGGGAATGGAGAAGAGCCACAACACAGCTTGGTCAGAGCTGGTTAGCCACAGTGGAGGAGCTGAGTACAAGAAGGGACACAGAGCTGTGCAGACACAAGGCTCTTGAGAGCAACTGCTTCCAGGTGGAAGGATCAGTCTGTTTGTAGGCACAAGGTTTGTTTCATACCTCCAGCCTTGAGATGATTTCTCAAGGCCTTGCTACTATCCTGCCCCCAGTGCAGTTAAGCAGCCCCTAAAATATTCCAGGATTAAGAAATTAATGGCTAATAAAAATAAGCTTAAATTTAAGGCTTAAACATTTGCTGTAGTGTGCAGAACAGTATTTTCAGGCTTTCTCCTCCTTATTTAATTTAGGGTCAATACAATGTACTGAGAAAGAAAAATATTTCTGTTTTGCCAAAAAAGTGCAGAATTAAGACGACTGGCACTGTTGAATACTGTCTTGTCACACAGCACACATTCCTTAAATCCACATCTCCCATAATGAGATTTTTATCGATAGGTTAAATATTGCTAAGAGAAGCTCTTAGCTTTTAGGAATGTTGAGCAAAAAACTGAAAATATGATATTTAGTGGTAGTGCAATGCAGTTCTCCGAGTGCTGTTGTAATGACTTTCCACCAAAGCATTTTTTGCAGGCTTTCTTACTTCTCCATTTATTAAGTTCTTGTGCAGCGTCATGCGCCTCATAGTTTCCTGTGTAGGGCCTCTCTCTATATTCCCTGTCCTGAAAAGAAAGAGTGAGTATGAGAGGGGTTAATCTGAATTTCTTGCCTCATTCTTAGATGGTATCTTGGGAGCATGCTTGACAATCTTAACTTGACACCTGTATATATATTTATTTTTATTGGAACATAGAATTACATTGGATTTTAAGTGAATTTTAAGTGATTCCGTTTGGTTTGTAAGATGATATTTTGTTTACATTGGTTTTTCTGGTTTGTTTTCAAAATGTTGTTACAGTGAATTCTTAAATATTTTAATTAGCAGCACATTAAAAAATACTGTTTTCTGGAAATTAAGTCATTTAAAAGTAGTTAATGCCCCTCTGTATCACTTTAACCTGAATCTAGGTTGCTAATCCTGTTGAATAACAAAAACACTGAATCTCCCTCCCTGATTGTGCCCTCAGAAAGATGCTTTGCTAGCAAAGTGGATGTCAGTCAAGGGAGGAAAGTCTACTTTTTGATCAGCCTCTAAAAGGTGAATTAACTCTTAAACAGTGTCAGCCACATGGGCTAGTTAAATATCTGAAATTCCTCTAGCATCTATTTCTGATGTACAAGATATTTGCTGTGATGTCCAAGGAGAAATTCTCAAAACATGCCTGGCATGTGCCATGGAGTTCCTCTCAGTGAAGAATTCCTCTATTTTCCTTATCTGTGAAATTTTGAGTTCCTTAGTATTGTTGCAAGGCTTTTAATGTCAGCCTCTTTTTTTGAGGGTAGAGAGGGGGAAAAAAAAGGAGAGGAATCTCTAAAACTTCAGTCTTTTCTCATCACTGTTTTTTAATGCTTTGCATTAGATTTTTTGATAGCACAGAAATACATGAACTCATAAAAATGCATATACATTTATATATTTCAAGTCTGGCATCAGCCAAGGAGTTTAATACAAATATCAGGAAGGAGGAATGGCTGTTCTGCACAAGTTAGGGCATCTCCCTGGCCCTTCTGTGTGTCCTCCAGCCTCTCCTGCTGCGGCCTCTCCTCAGGCCGTCCTGCACGCGCGGCGCCGAGACGGGGTTTCCATTCGGCTGTGCCTTGCTCTCGGGAAGAGCTGCTGTTCCTTGGGGCTGTGCTGGCGTTGGGCACTGGGATACCTTGGTGCTCCTGGTCCCTCGTGCTGCTGGGATCTGGTTTTGCTGAGAGCTGGTCAAGGCCTGGCTTTGTGCCCCACCAGGCTCCCTCTAGCGTCCCAGGGCACCGTGTTTTCCCAGCCAGCGTCTCCTGGAGGAAGAAGCAGGGACGCGGAGCTGCCAGCTCCAGGTAGTGCCGCTGCTCCCTGTCACGGTTCAGAAGGGCCCTCCCTGTGCGTAGGCCTCTCCCCAGGCTCTCTGGGGCTGCCTCCATGGCCTCTTGGCTCCCCTCTGCTGTGGCCTTCTCTCTGACCCCATTGCTTCTGCCACCTGGAGCGGCCTTCCTGCATCTCGCTGCCTTTCTGACTCACCACCTCCTTTTCAAATGCCACGTGAAAGCCTATAGTTTCAACCTTGCCTTGCCACAATCTGGAGAAGCTTAAGGAAAACAACCCCTGGCTGTTACCCAACGAGGGTTCCGTAATTATTTCTCTAACCCGCCTAAAGTAAAAAGGTTGGCCACTGAAAACAAACAGGAGGAGGACCCCACACACATGGGCTGTTTTTGATCCTAGAGGTAACAAGAATAAAATCAGACCTTAACAAATTACCTCTGTCTGGCAAATAACAGAGTACCAAAAAAATGCGATGACCATGCAAATAAAGCACCGTTCATCTCTGTATTGATTTATTTTCTTTATGGTCCCTTAAACTCCAGCTTTTTGATAAGCAAGGTGAGAATAAGTGTGTGGTAGGGGAGGACAGAAAAATTACTCTTCAAATGGAAACAGTTGGAAACCCAGCATTAGTGTAAGGGTTGGTAGGATGGGCGTTGTGCTAGCGCACAGTTCTGCACTCCTGTAGCGTACCTCAAGCAGTGCTTTAAATCCACTGCCCTGAGTTATGGAAGTTCTCCCATAGGGCATCCCAGCAGGGCAATTTCCTTCTTACACGAGGTATTTGTCCTGCAGTGCTCCCAGGCCGTGGCTGCAGCAGGACCAGAACCAGGGATGCTGGGCAGACGCCTTCAGCAGATTGAGTGATGTGATCCAAGTGAATGGGGCAGGTGAGAGCCAGAACCTTCTGGTGGCATCCCTGGGAATCTTGTTGGTGGGGTGGGAGAGAACCACATTTCTACTCCCCTCAAAGCTGTCATGGAGAGCGCAGGGGCCTCCCAGGTACTTGCATCCTGCATGGTTTTTACTGACTGTTTGCTGGGTTTTTTTGCCTCTTAAGGGCCCGTTTTGCCCTGTAACTTGCTGCACTTTTCCTGTTGCTTGTGTCTTTGCTTGCGACCACTCGCCCTACCCAGCCTGGAGCACCTTTTCTCTGCATGCTGGGAAAGACAAGCTCCTGCTTCTAATTAGCACCCCGAGGAGTAGTAGGAGCCTCTTTCTAACTAGAAACACCTCTAGAGCTTAGTACTGGTATTTGATTCCTACTGTCCCCAAAGAGCTGAAGAGACTGCTCTGCTCAGAGCTAGATACACAGGTCTTGTCGGGAGAAGGGTGCTTTGGAGGTCGCACCAAATTGTTACAAAAAACTGAACGTCGAGTTTTAGTTTCTTGCTTGTTTTGTTTTCTGTCTTTCTGTTTTTGGTTTTTCTTCTTAAATGGATTTTTTTTTTTTTTTACTTTGGGTAACTAGAACAGATCAAAACAGCTGCTGTGTCTAGTGGGACTGTGGCAATGGCTAAAGTCAGGAAATATTTGTTATATGGCTGAGCCAGAAGCTGCCTGACGGTGACTCTGTAGGCAAGTCATGTAAGTTCTTGTTTCTGCCAGTAAGGCCAGTTAAGATTTACTTTCCATCCATGCAGAACTGCTTTGTGTGAGCACACTGAGGCAATCTTGCTCGCTCTGTCAAGTGTTGCATAAGAAAGAACAAATTGGTAAAATAAGACTTGTGATTTTGAGCAAGCTCCTTATTTTCCTAGGGCCTGATTCTTTGCTGCTGTTCACCCTGTGCGAGCGCACAATGCATAGGAAATTCTTTCGCGAATGTTGACACAGCCACAGCTTTCCCCTTAGGCCAGTTGGCAGCGCGTGCAGACGGAGGCGCCCGTCCCTGCCCCGGCGCCCTGCCTGCCGGTGCCCGGCCACCCTGCCCGTCC
The DNA here is from genome assembly GCF_059628265.1 of Tinamus guttatus. Taxonomy (NCBI): domain Eukaryota; kingdom Metazoa; phylum Chordata; class Aves; order Tinamiformes; family Tinamidae; genus Tinamus; species Tinamus guttatus. The sequence continues at coordinate 1,316,206 of NW_028288898.1, forward strand.
CCTTGCAAAGGGATGGGAAACAGGGCCTCGAGCCCAGGCCGACGTTACAACATTTCATCTGATGTTTGTTACTTAATAGTGTGTATTGCTTTATTAGAAAATTCCTCGTGTAGCAGGAATGTTGTCACGTTTTCAAAGGGAAACTTGGTCTTACTGGAGTTTTAAGCAAGGAAGGGAGGTTGTTCCACTGCAGAGTATCATCAAGTAACTCTGAATCTCAAAATAAGGTTTTTTTTGCCTGTGGTAATCAGCTTCTTTCTCAGGAACAGCTAGGGAGCTTTATCTGATAGTTTGTTTAATTTCAGCTACTGTCCTGCAAAGCAGGGTACCTCTGCTGTTATCTTTTAATTACTGTGTGCAACCTTGGATGTGAATAGTTGTTTCTCTCCCATTATATCATTTATATTAGTAGTCACAATATATGCCAACCTCACTCCTTGAGTAACCTTAACATGGATACTAGTCCTTAGCATGCCTTAAGTGTTTTCTTCTGATACTTCTATTATTTATTCTGTGAATTAGGGTTGGCTTACATGCAGTGCTGTTCTATTTGAATACTTCAGATGCAGCTCTGCGGGTGAGTGCTGGTTTGGTTATCGCGTTGCTTGCCCGAGGCTGCAGTGAGGTTATTGCTCAAACAGTACAGGAAATGGAGGAGACCGTGTGGCTCGTTACATCAAGAATCCTGGAGGGGTGGCTTATACAGAGCCACTGTAGTCTCACCCAAATGACACCTGTATAAGCGCCAGGGAGAAGGTTTCTCTTTGTCCCTGCTTTTGAGGGTTGTTAGTGAAGGAGGAAAATCACAGAAAGCGACTTCCCTTCTAGGGGTCTCACTGCTGAGGCAGCTCCAAACTATCACTCATCAGGGCTCCAAAATCCAAGTGCAGGGGTGGTGGTGGCAAAGACGCTCTTGGAAACTCTCATTAGTTGTCTTCATGCTTTAAGGGTTATATTTAACCTTCATTAAATGTTTGAGTGAATGTTTCAGTTTATTTAGTGGGGTTCAGGTTGCAATACAGGGTATCACTCATTTCTGCTTTAATCTTTGCATTGTGGAAAACATTTACTAAGTGCAGACACTGCTTAGTCTCTTTTAGAGACTGTTAGTTTAAAAATAACGAGAAGGCAAACTTTGTTTCAAAGCTCTACTTATATCTGATATAAGACGAAATTGCGTCAGTACGAACATTTCAGAAAACCAAGGAACTCGTGAAGTCCCAGTTTGATAAATAGTTGGACGTGGTCTTCAGGGGCTGGGACTGCTCCCAGGCGTTGCGGGGGGATTCGAGGCAGGGCTGACGGGGCAGGCGCTGCCCGCGGAGCTGGGTGAGGGCCAAGTGCCTCGAACCCGGGTGCAGCCCTCGGTGGGGTTGCCCCGAGCGCCCGCTCTGGGGGCTCCCATGGGTCCAGGCCCAGCGTGAGGCCTGCGCTCGCAGCACAGGCTGCCGTGTGGAGCTGGGACAGGGAAGGTCACGGCTGGGTGCCTCGGGGGGCTGCGCTGTGCTGTCCCTAGAGCCCGGCCTGTGCTCTCTGAGCACCCCCGCGAGCGCGGCGGGCGGCGAAGCCCGATGCCGGGGCAGGCCCCGTGTCGCGGCCCGCGCGCCTCTGCCCTCGACGCGCACAGCGGGGCCACCGGCGCCATAGCGGTGTTTGCCAAGGTGAAGACAGTCTGTGCTAGTGAAAGGGAAAATACCGGGTGAGGCTATTTTGGCCTGTGTTATTTAGGAAGTCAGGCTACACGTTAGGCGATTACCTTACAATCTAGGAAAATTAAATAATTGACAAGCACTAGTGGGAGCTTACTCTGGGTCACTTATATATTAGCCATTAAAAAAAAAGTGTGCCTTTAATAAGCTTGAATGCATGTCTTTGTTTCTTTCTTTTTTGGAGAGCTGTTATCCTGAGAACCGTGTTACTTGCGCCTCCCGTTGTGCTCTCGTGGGCTCTGCTCTTTCTCAGGTTCTCGTGCTCCATGGAAACTGCATGTGTGGAGCTGGGAGCTCCTCTGGAAGCACTGGGGACATCAAGTTCACCTTGATGTACGCACAGCAGGCACAGGAGCCACCTACTCTGGAGCCGTTGGGAGCCCTTGGATGTGTAGATGGGAGACAAGCGGCGGGCAGGAGGCAAGGGCTGCCATGCAGCGAGCCCTGCGTGAGGAGAAGCGCCATAACTGACCCTGTTTCACCTGTACCAGGCTCTGCGGACCCATGGAGACTAGGGCTTGGCCTCTATTTGAGACCTTGCAGCAGGCGGAGCTCCTTTGCTAGGAATGAAAATCTCTTCCGATACACTAGCTTGTTGCCCAGACAGACTCCGTGTCTGCCGCACTCCAGCATCACTCTCTTCCTGTAGTTCTCCAGCGAGAAGAGACCTTTGTGGTTCCCTCCTAGGGAATGCGCAGGATTATAACTGGGCGATGCCTTCTGGCTTCCTATTAGTCACCCGAAATACAGTTTCTAAAATCCCTGCCCAAATATGAAGCTCCTACATGAGTAAGGGGATGGATTTTTAAAAGTCATTTTTTTAAATATTTAAAGCTTAAATTTTTAAAAAGCTTTTTAAAAAACTTTCAAAACTCAGAAATTAAATTGAAACAATTCTATAGAGTGGTAAAAGCTGTGAAATATAATCAAGGCTTTGCTTTGGACCAGGCAGGATGATGATTTTAATCCAGGAGAAAATACTGAAAAACAGAAATTTGCTTCTACTGAGGCTAAAAAAATGTGTGTTTTGGATTGTCTCAAACAGAAAATTATTGCATAACTTTTGTTTTGGTCAGTGAACAGCAACAGCATTTCCTTTGTTTCAGTCATTGCTGTTGAGAGTTAGTAAGGTGATAAATCTTCACCCAGTTTCTGTGCAAATAGTTATGGCACCCTTGCTATAAGTTGCATTTTCTGGTAATGTGATAGCTCCATTTTTACATCATGATACTTCAGGATTTACGAGACTGGAGGCAATTAATTCTAGTATAATTATCAGTTAGCAACTGGTGAACTTCCTAACCACACAGAATAACAGATAAAGATCTTTATTTAAAAAAAAAAAAAAAAAGACAAAGAATACACTGGAGACATTTTTTTATTTTCATTTGCTTTCATGAATAAGCAATTGAACTTATTCCGTTAATACTTACCAATGGAATAGAGATTGGAAGAGAAACTGCTCACCAAAACAAACTCCATTCTCCATTCTGTTGGGGGCTGGCAGTGATGGGAAGGGAGAGGTGCTGATTGCCACCGTGGGACGAGCTACTGCAATGTTAAGCAATCTGCACCGAGCAAAAGGGAGATAAGCCACGCGGTGGTGTAAATTCCAAGCAAATTAATTATAGGCTTGAATAAAACACAACAATCAGCCCCAGCACCAAGCCCCCAGCTCTGCCCATAGCCCTGTTAACACTGGTGCAATCAGCGATCTGCTTGTTACCTGTTAACAACTGTTATGTCTCTTCTCGTATAAAGCTTATGTTGAGCACAAATTGCTGAGTTCACAAAAGCTTCTAAAATACCTCTCGACTGCTTGTGCACCACAGGCGAGTGCCAAAGTCTCGTTCTGTAACCTTTATCTGACTTTGAAACGTGCACAGGGTTTCAGGCGGCTTTTCAGTTTAATGCAATCTGTTTCCACTGAAGTCAAGCAATACTGGAAATATCATTACAATAATTGTGTTATGAACATGGCATTGTCATGATCAAGCGAAGGCCTCCAAAATGTAACCGATAAAATTGTAGCTTTGACCTTCATCTTCAGCGTAAAAACTTGATACAGTTAAAATATCACTCTATACTAGCCTTGTTAGTGCAAAAATGGGCCTAATAGTTCAATCTCTGCTCCCATGAGTCACTTCAGAGGTAATACTCATGTAAACAAGAGCTGGTGGGAGGGGAGAAACAGGATCCATTTTTTGATGCTGGTGCAGAGCGTAAAAGACTCTGTCATACGCGGTCCCAGTTCCACCGATTGCCCCGAGTCAGAGCAGCGGAGAATTCAATTCAAAAGTCCTACGTAAACATGCTGGGGCAAATTCACATTTCATGTCAATTGTTGCAACTTCTCTGGCTTGGACTCGCCAAAGCCGATAGATGTATGAGAGCTTGTGCCATAGGAGGATCTGTCCCCTTCATAAATATTTATACAATAAATGAGAAATGTCACGGTAATATAAAAAATATTTTAATATAATGTTCTGTATCTTACAAACATAGACTCCCTTCGCCTTTGTTTTCTTATCCTCTGACTTCATTTGGGTCCTAATTTGAAGCTCTCCCCTAAATATGGAAAGAAATGTGTAAATCGTACCAGCACTGCTGTTAGCTTCATTTTGCAGAAGTGCCATGCATATCTATCCCTGCATTTATTTGGGGTGGAAAGTGTCTATTTAAATTGTGAGATCAATCGTCAAATTAGATGTGTGACTGCACACATCGTTCCCATGTTTATTTTCCTTTCTGGCACACTTGTGGCTCTTTGGGTTTGAAGAATGTAACTCAATTGGAATGAGCCTCAGTGATAAAATGGTCATCACATAGGATGTCTTTGTGTTGTTTTGAAATGTACTATTACAAGGCATTTTAATAAACTTTGTTTTTATTTTCCTTGATTAATAACACATTTGCTTGTGAATTTTCTGGGATGTTTGATTCATGGTCTTTCCTTTCTTTTCCTTAGAACTCCTTGGTGGCAGCAGCCTACAGGAGGCCTTATGGGACTATCCCATGGCGATCTGACCTGGTTCTGGCTTTGTCCGAGTAATTTTAGTCGCACTAACACTTTTGACCCCTGGTGTCATTGATAAGCTCCAGAGCACCAAGTGCTGGCTCAAAAAAGTTTCGAAAGATTTACAGAAAACTGAATGCTTAAAGCCCTGCGATTGGTGTTTATTTATTTTAATTACAAGTATAGAAAATACTCTGTTATTTTCTCATCTCTCTTCTCATAAAACTGAATATGAATAGAAGAAGATGGATAGAAAAAAAGTTATTATCACAGAATCACAAAGAATGATCTTTATAGTATATTAATTACACTTATGAAAAACTGTCCGGAGATGAACTAGGATAATTCTACTGTTTCAATCTCTTCTGCTTAATAGTTGATAGTATTTTTACTGTTTCCCTGGGTGCATGATTTAGTAGGAAAGACACCTGGTTTAAGGTACTAAGTTAAGATAGTGTTGATCACTGATATTGATATGGTTTTGCTATCAAATACTGTCATCTTTTGATTGGCATTTTCCTTTTGTGGAACTGTTTAGCTAATATGGTGCTTAATAGTATAATTTTCTCTCTTTTTTTAAGCTGAAACTGACTTTTATCTTTAAACTGTTTTGTAAAGCAGAAAACGAAATTGCTTTGAACCGGTCCTCTGATGTCATCCTAGCTGCAAGCTGGGGGCTGAGACAAATTACACGGTGAAAATACTGGCGTTTTAGCAAGGTATCAGCATGTACTAAAATACAGTAATGTATGTTTTCTTCAAGAATATTTTCTTAACGCACTATTATTAGTGGCAGATTCTTTGGTTTGAGAGGCTTTGATAAGTGAAATTAGCACACTGTTTTTCCATTCTATGTATGGTAAATTCTTTTCCCTTTTGGGGTCAAAAAACATAAATATTAAAGGAAACTCCAAGTGTTGCTATTTGCAAGGTTACAATGTTTGTTATTAGAGCCGTGGACTATGTTCAGTCTTTTACACAAGACAGAGGGATCCGTGAAGGGACAGGAAACATCTATATTTGCTGGCAGTGTGCCTATATTAAACATATTGCTCACAGTGCCATCCTGATGGCACTGTGGGGAAGGACAGTTGAGCTATGCAGTATGAAAACATGCCATCATATCCGTATTTCATAACATAGCATGGATAAATCCTGAGCTTGAGTTAATTAGATGAGGTCCTTTACAGGAAACTGTGGACATTTAAAAAAAAATAAAAAAAAAAAAAAAAGAAAGAAAGAAAAGAAAACCCTTTGGTGGAATTAGGTGCCTAATCTTAATCCCCTCCCAGGAGGAGCAGCACATGCAGGAAGCACTTGGCGCGGTGCTTCCTCTGGGTCTCCCCGAGATGTCCCACAGAGAAGCCTGGTTTTAATGCTGCATTCCTTAGCACAAATAAGGCACAGCTTTACATCGTTATGTGGGCAAGACCTTGAAAAGGGGCTCTCATTTTACCCTACAACATAGGCACAGTGAGTCACTAGGGCCAAATGTTTCCCCTTATATTCTTATTTTTTTAATATAACACAATTATGCCATAAGTGAAGACAAACTGGGCTTTTGAGCTTAAGCAAAGCAGGAATATGACTGGTCACGTAGTGCTGTAGCTACTGGGAAGGAGCTTGGATTTAGCACTGTTTTTCCCCTTCGCACAGTGTTGTTCCTGTGCTCCAGGTGCTGCCGGCAGCAGCAGTGATGGTTCCATGGGACAAGTCCATCACTCTGCTGATTTTGCTTCCCATGAGCGTAGAGGCAGCCTGGGGCCATTTTTAATCTCCCTATTTGACTTGCCCACTAAGAAGGAAAGCTCCAAACAACCAAAAGCCCCGGGCTTTTTATTTTTTGAACCTGGGTCTTGCCTCCTGGAACTGAGTAAAACAGGAGCGAAAGAAACCTGGTGCATTTGTAAATAATTCCAGTTCAGAGTCGCGGCTCCGGCCGGCTATGGGTGCCCGGGCTGTGAATGGAAGCAATTCCCTGGGCTCCGTCCGCTCTCTCTGATACAGCCATCCATAGCCGTGCGGGCTGTTCCCGGCTGGGCAGGGGACGCTCAGGTCTGTGGCCATCTAGGAGCCACCAGGGCCAGCACTGGCTGCCACCGCGCGCTCGAGTGCCGCAAGGAGCATCGCAGATGGCTCTGCCCATAGCAGCACCAGCGCGGGGCTCGCAAGTGATGCAGCGGGGGCATATCGGCGTTGGCTAATTAACAAGAATCACTTAAACAGTAATTGCACAATCTCTATCAGTCATCTTTACCAACTGCTTCTAGCCGGGAACAATTATCTTTGATAAAGACTTCTGGTATTTGGAAGCAGGCCTAGATGTAAAACCACAAGATAAAGTGATTATATTCTAAAGAAACTGCTGCCGCTCCAGGAGCCCGTACACCCAGGCTTGGATGCGGTGTCTGCTCTCGCTCCGTGCCGTCCGTGGCAGATGGCGCTTGCAGAGCAGCCCTGCCGCACTCGCTGTGCTCGGGGGCAGGAGCGTTTGCCACCTCTCCATCCCCATCCTGCTTCTCACAGGCTTCCTTGGGCTCCTGGCTGCTCTCTTTCCCCTCATAGAGTGAACGACATCAGAGACTTTCAGCCCGTTTCTCTCGAGCACTGCGGTAGAAACCTGCAGCTACTTTGCCTTTTCTTTCTTCTTGACTCTTGTGGATTAGAGAAAGGATGTCAGGTTTGTGTGGAGCTGAATTTGTTTAGCTGTGTACTCATTCACATTCATTCGAAGCTGGGGGGAAAAATAGGTAACCTGCTGCTAAAATATGTCTCTGTTGCACTCCTGTGCTGTCTTGGACACCATTCTAGCAGAAAACTAATTTTTTCCTTTCATGAGGTAAATTTGCTGTGATATTTTCAGCATGCAGCTGGGGCACTGCCCCCGCGAGAGCCTCTGTTCTTTGGGCAGCCACCTCTCCACGCGAATCCTTCCCTGGAAAGTCCCACGTCACCAGGGCGGCTTCAGGCCTCGCGTGCCAGAGCACCGTGCTGTCTGTGTGCTGCGTGGCTCTAATGCTCAGGTGTTCTACCGTTGTGAGAGGGTTTCTTGAACCCCTCTTGCTCCCCAGGAAGCACGGGCATTGGCAGAAAGATTGCCCAGGCTTTCCTGGGGGTGGCCTTGGCTTGTGCTAGTCCCAGCTCCCATTGGCAGCAAAATCGGACCCTATCATGTAATTCCTCAAGTATTAATCACTGCTGCTGAAGTCGACTGGTTTTATTGAAACGAGCCTACGTTTGTTCTGCACTGAAGATAAAATCTGTGCAAAGCCAGTGAAGGGAGGGGGTTTAGAAGGGAGTGCTGGGAGCCGGGGAGCGGGAGCGCGCGGCTCGCGCAAGGTGGGAGTAATGAGTCCTGGCAGGACTCCTGCCCTCCGGGCGGCTGGACACGCTGCGTCCGCACATGAGCTGTCTGCGGTGGGGACATCTGCGGATGAAACGTCATTGAAGGCAGAAAAAGAGCATTGCTCTGGAAAGGTTGCTCCCCGTCGGGGAAAGCTGGGGCTTTGTGCCTCGGCTTGCCAACAGGCAGCCGCCGGGGGCTGGCGTTTCTTCCTCACGGTTGTGGAACACTGTATTTGTGCAAAATTGTTTAAGACTTTTGAATTGAGTTTGAAGTGGGTAATCATCACTGTGCTTTAAATGCACAGACATTATTGCTGGAGCTACAGATTTTTTCTGTTAATACTAACATTAAATATTTATTCTGGGTAAGTATAACTTAATAATATGGGGAAACACCTGTGACTGAACTGCTGTGATAAGGATCTCTACCATATGCTTTTATTGCCTATATTTTCATAAACCTTGATATATTCAGTGTTAAATAATTTTAATTTTGTTACCACTCCTTTTGTCTCACAGATCTGAATATACTGATGCATTTGATGCACAAATCAGTACAACAGGTTGTAAACCCTGGATTCATGTCTCGAAGGACCTATGCTCAGTTGTTTAAGGAGCTCTGCCTGACCAAAGCTCTTTTCCTTTCTTTAGCAGTAATTAAGTGCTGATAATTGGGTCTTTTTAGGAAAAAGGAGCAGGGGAAGGTAGCTGGACACAGTGGGTGAGGAAACCCCAAACCATGCTCAGACTCAAAATTTGAAAAAGCTTCAGAAATAGTTTCTCACCTCCACGACTATTAGCAAGACAGAATTCTTCCCCGTTTAGGTTGACAGCCTCTTTTGTATGGCTTTTTTAAAACAATATAGATGACAAACTTTTTATTTGAATAGTGGAAAACAAAGTTATGTGTCTCACCTCCTGAAAATAGTATATTCAGAGAAGCAGACACTAGATATAATTGTTTTATGTATACTAGTTTCTTCATTATCTAGTGATATATATTGCTCTTATTCAATATAAGCCAGATAGTTTTTAAGTGCCATACTTATGTAGATGCACAAATTCTATTAACTTCAAGTAGTATTTATGCTCCAAAGTGACTTATGTTCTCAAAAAACAAACAAGTAATGAGAAAACCTATTAAAAGGACATTTTTTGACATTGAGGATTTTATAATATTTTTTAAGAAAATGATACAACCTTTTCACACACTTGCGGTACTCTTGTAAGCATCTGATGAGGTTTTTAGCTGCATAAACTACCACACTGCAGTGACTTACTCTCATCTTTGTAGCAGTAGTAATCTCTTGTAATTTTAGTTGCTCTTAAGACCCTTCTTAACCTTGAGCGGTGCTGTTGACCTTGCAAAGTCAGTGGTGAAATTGCGTTTGCTTTAGTGAGGCTGCGGTTTCTGTCTCTGGGGGCGGCTGGAGCCGCGTGGGCCGAGCGCAGCCGCGGGTAGCGGTGGAAGCGGAGCCCGCGGAGCGGCCCAGCGCCCCGGCCACGCGCCTCAGCAACCGCCTCTTCCCTCACGTTGTGTTTTTTCCCTGTCGGAAAGCGCCCGTGCTCGGGAGCTGCACTCGCTCTCAGTGACTCTGTTCCCCGAGGCCGTCGCAGCACGCGAGGGGTGGGATTTCCAGCGCAGCGGTGCTGCCGCGGCGCTGCCGGCCTGGCTACCCCGGCGAGGGCTGCGGCCCTTCCAGAGCCGGCACGCGGAGCGGGGTTTGCGGCAGAGCGCGCCTGGCCTCCAGCTGAGGTGGCTGTGAGGTGACAAGGGTGTCCCCAGCCTCCTCCTGCCCTGCTCCACGCTCCTGCGTGTGGCTGTAACACGAGCGGCGGGTTCGCCTGGCTGTGCCCAAGGCCCCGCGCGCAGCCGTGTAGCGAGGGCCCTGCTTTGAACAGGAGCAAACTTCTGACCAAGAAATTCCGTGCTGCTGCTGTCCGTATTTTGGTAGCCCCGCTATGATCCCATGAAGTATATAGAGCACTGAGAGGCAACAAATAATATTTTCATTGTAATTATAATGCAAGTAACAAATAGCATTTCCATAATCATTTATTTGTAATTTAAAGGGCTGTTTGGTCTGGTTAAATTTATTTCAGATGAACAAAATGTTATTTTGCTTCTTACTACAGAGCTTTTTGGGTTTTTGTGCCTTAATGCAGCTTTAAAGGTTGTAATTTGTCTTAATAGTACTTTAAAATATTGCTTTTTTCCCAATTAAACCTTTCTGTAGACTACTGCATACGTGAGAAATGTGCTTTGCCTTCTCTACTGATTTCCAGTCTGGTTAAGCTATTTTGAAAGAAATATTGTCTACTTAGCAAGTGTTTTTTCTGCATCAAGTCCTTCTTTCATGTACTAAACTGAGCTGTAACATTTTATTCTTTGAGCTAACAAGTGCAGGCTGCAGGATGAACATTTTCTGTTGTAGTTATTGCCGAGTTGCTCTGTGCGTAGCACCGTTCTCCAATGAAGAGTAAGCAGAGGAAATGTAAGAGATAGTGCTAGGCAGAGGACTTTCTTTTTCTCTTCCCTGAGGTACCCAGGCAGCGGGGCCGTACTTTGCATTCAGCGCACTGCAAAGGCAACGTTAAAAATAACAGATGTGCTTCCTTTCTCCGTGGTTATTTCTAAGGGATATGCAAGTCAGGGTAACTTTCTAGCTGTTATAAGGCTATAAACAAGCTAGAATCTCCCGGGCAAACAGGTGAGTTGTGCTTGGGAGTTGTTTCTCTCTGAACAGCAGCCGCTCTGACTGCGGGTGAAGTGACGGGCAGCTCCGCCGCGGTGAGGACAGCAAGGCAGTTCCCACAGCACTCGGGACAGCAGTGGCAGGAGGGGGAAGGCACCGCGTCTCCCTTCTTAAGGTGGAAAATTGGAAACAAGCTGGTGTACAGAGCAACCTCTGCCTTGTGTCCTTCTCTACACGTATGTCACTGTTCTTCTGATGCTGGTAACAGTGCAGGGTAAGGGGCCACAAAGTTGGCCCCTTCTGAGGTCTCATCTGCATTCACTCTGATTGCATTTTGCTGTTTGCTTGGGCATTTCAGTGTTCCCGATACAAACAGTTTTGACAAATGCTGAAGGCTAAGTATTTCGTTTCTGCCCCATATACCTTATTTCTGCCTTTACTCTTTCAGTATTTCAGAGAAGGGATGAGGGTTCTCCTGTTACCACCTAAACCTGAAGCCAGCTGAGATGTTAATCACCACGAGCCGCTTGTTCTGTAGGGGCAGTGACCCAGTGCGAAGGCCCATGGGGCTGCGTTTGCCGTGGGCCAGACCTACAACCCGCCACAACCAGGGAGCCTTCTCCGTGCACGTCTGAGGCCACTTGCGCAGATTACAGGAGGGAACATGGTCTGATTTGGCAGTCATTTCTTGCTGTTGTGTTGGCATTTACTTAAAACAAATCATAATGTTTTCAAAACTCACGTGAGAATGTAGAGCCGTCGTAAGATAATGCGGTAACATCTGCTGATATGACAGCAGTTTTCCTTTTTTCCCTTTAAGCATGAAAAATGTCCTTATCCAAACTCCCTTTTGTATGTTATCTCATAGAGGAAAACGTTTTAAAAATCCAAAATAAGTGAAGATGTGAATTAAAAAAAAAATGAATTACTGTATTAGAAGAGTGGAGTTAGAATTTGAGAGCTCTGAATTGGCTTTAGCTGAGCTAGCTTGCCAATCTATGTTGTAGGTTGGGGACTGAAGGCAATTATAATCCACTTTAACCATTAATGCCCATGAATTTCCGGAGGGTCTGTGTATGCAGCCCGCGAGCAGCAGGCGGCAGAAACCCCGGCTAACGCAGCTCCCACCTTCTCCCATAGCACTTGGGGCCCATGCTGGGCCCATAAATGGGACGAGAGCTCCGCACTTTGGATATAATTCTGGAGAAGATGCATTTCTCAGAGTCACAGTGACACCAGCTGAGTGCTGAGCTCTCCTTCAAACATATCCCTGTTCCTGTGTGCGGCGGATCAGCGCTGCCAAATCTGGCCCCGAGTACCCTGCAGTTTCTGCAATTGTAGCTACACTGAACAGGGGCTTTATTGCCATCTTCCTAGAAAGTCCCCGTATTCTCCTCGTCAGACTTTCATTAATCATTTCACAGAGAAAATTAAAGCTCATGAAAGCTGTAGCTTGTGTCAGCCACCTCAGCTGTTTCTGTGAATCTGTTTTTTTGGTACGGTGCAGTGGAATTTAGGGAAATACTGAGAGCTTTGTGTTAAATCTTCAAGGGAAAAATCTGCTGGCAGAGCACAAGGCACATACTGGTCATCAGTGTTAGATGCATCTTTGGCATAATCTGTGCTGACCTTAATAACACAGAGAACGTGGCTTAGCTGCTATCAGCGTGATCAGAAACGCTGTGCAAGCTGTACGTTGTAAGGCAAGGATTCCTAGACACCCTGCTTCTCAAGTAACCACCGAGTGCCTTTTAAATTCTCATTTATCCTTTCCCTAGCTAAAATGTAATGGTGTCACTGTTTAAAAAAAATGCTTGAATTTATACCAAGAGTTTAATGGCAATATAGCTTTTTTGTTGTTGTTCCACTTAGCAGTTTGGCAGCACGAAGGCCCTACTGTGTTCTGGCTTTGAAGTCTGACAAAAGCCTGGCCTCGGTTTGTTACGTGGGGACAAGAGACTTGCCTTGCACAACAGCTATTCCCCTGCCGCCCCGGGACGCTTGGGTGAATTGTGCTCTCCTAACAGAAACAGTTAGCTCATCCTTTATTTTTATACCAGCACACACTCCGAAGAGATTTACAGCCTTTGGAAAGAAAATGAAAGCACCTCTTCTAATAGGGCATTGTCATTAGACTTGCTGTTTTCCAGAAGGGCTTTGCTGTATGCAGTATGCAATGCATTATAATTATATGACAGGAGAACAGTGGAGAATATGGCATAGCGTTTCCCATAGGTTTCCTCTCGGAGATAAGATAAAGATAAACATTGGCCTTTGCTTCTCCGAGAAGCAAAAAAAAAGAGGCCGGCGGCTTCCTGGAGGCCGCGGACGCCGGCGTCTCCGTAGCGGGGACAAAGTGAGGAAGCTCCGGCCCGCGGTGCGTGGCCTTGGCTTCCTGAGAACGGGGCCTTATCTGCGCCGCGTCCCTGCGCTCCCGCGGCTCTATCTGCGCGGCTCCCGCGGCGCCCGGGACGCTGTTTATTTTTCCAGGGCGCTCTCCCAGCCGGGGCAAACAAGGATGCCTTTAATGGCATCGCTGCTCTTGCGGGCGGCTGCCGAACGGGACGCGCGGGAGCAGCACCGAGGTCTGGTTTAGGGTATGTGCGGCTTGACTCTAGGTGACCCAGCTCTGCTTCAGCCGTGACACCTGGGCCAGGGAAATGTTTTGCTTAGAGGGGCTTTCCTAGAGCAGGCAGCGAATCTCCAGTTACAGGGCAAGGCAGGCAGCAGCCCCACTGCTCCCCTCATGCCCCTCACTAATGCGCTTCTCCACAGTGAACTGTGCAAAGGGGAATAGCAGGGGAGTGGGAAATAGCGAAAAAATTGCAGGAACCTTCCCAGATTTAGTAGTTAGCAAGACAGTGTCAAACGCAGGGAGATGAAAAGCTTTGGAGCTTTGCAGTTTCCTGCATTTTTTGCTTTCTTTTTAATTTTCTCGTAAGTTATTTTATTACTCTGCAGCCAAGCTTTGTAATGCACTGACATCTGCTGTGTGTTTGCCTAATGCAGCAAAGCAGCGAGCCCTTCTGGCTCCACGAGATGGGCCTCGGCCAGCGGGATGGGAAGAGAGGGGAAGGTGGGCGGCAGAACCCGCAGGCTGCTGCCTGGACGAGGCGTTAGGAAGGAGCAGCCCCCCTGCCCGAGGGTCCAGCAGCTTTGCTGGCACCGGAGCGAGCCCGTCCCCGTGCTCGGAGCTGCAGTCCTGCTGACTGCCTGCAGTCATTGCCGTTTAGCAAGAGCTGCCTTTGCCCAATCTTTGGGTTTTTGCTCCAGTTGGGAAGGGGGGGATGCAGTGGCGGCTGCGGGTGGCCCGTGCGCCTCGCAGCCCCCACTGGTGCCGGCCACGCTTCGAGGGGACCTTCCGGAGACCCAGGGCAGCACCGAGCAGAAATCTCTTGCCAAAACACCTTTAAATGAGAAATTGACCTTTGTCCGCTGGAATAGTTTAAGTCAGTTCCACTTTCTGTCAAAAATCAATCATTTTTCTAACAAAAAACTAAAGCCAAGCTGAGATCTTTTGGATATGTTTTTCCATTGAAAGTGTTTTCAGAAACATCCTTTCTATTTGAGAAGTCAAGTGTTTTACCAGCTTTGGGGAAGAAGCTCTTCCACAGCAGTGGTACAAAACCAAATAGTTACCCTGGAAAGGGGGGAGCTTCCTAGCCAATTGTTTCTGAAAATGCAGCCTGCAGGCAGCTCCAGCGCCTGCGGACACGGAGCGGTGACGGTGCCCGCAGCGGCTCAGGAGAGGGGCAGCCCTGCGCCTTGAGGCGGGAAGACGGGCGCCCTCTCATCTCCTTCCCTCCCAAACTGCGGGTAAAAGCTTGCTTCTTAAATGCAGAGTTCTCTAGAAAAAGCAGGCTGCACGTGTGGCATAAGGGCTAGTTTCTCCTTTTGTGAATTCCCAGCAAATCCAAATTCTGGGTGTGAATCTGCCCTTGGAGGTTGCTGTGCTATGTTACAGCACTGAAATCACTGAAACAAAAAAAGTGCATCTTTCCCTTGTCAGAAGCCCTAAATGGGAGGGGAAATCCTGCTCCTGTTGGGATCAGCAGGGTAATTCCTCCTGAGCTTCAAAAGAACCAGGACTGGGCTCTGTGCTGTGCCGGGCGCTGGTGAAAAGCCCCGGAGTTCCTCTTCGGCTGCGCTTTTCCCTGAGCGGGGAAGGGGCTGCATCGCTCTCCGGCCGGCCGGCCGGGTCGGGAGCGTTGGTGCGGGAAGGCCCCGGGAACGCTTCTCCAGCTGCACCGGGCATTAAGTGGCTGCTCTGTTCGTTTGGGGGGTTCAGTGGGAGCGATGGCTTCTCTGGAGACTTGGGCCCGAGCGCCCCTCACCATCTTCAGTGCTTCAAACAGCACCTTTGCAAACCCAGATGTCTGAAATCAGTCACGATGATCCGCAAGTAGACAGGAATTCGCTGGTACCTCTAGAGATAGTGAGCATTACTGAGTTCTAAGCAACCATAATCAGGAAAGTCAGTGAAGCAGTTACTGGAGGGTTTGAGGTGGGTAAAACTTGATCACCTGCCATGCTTCTCTGTAAATACTTGAAGTCTCCAAAATTGTGATGGACGGTTTAAATGTCAGGTATATCACTGCAGCAGTGGGTAGATACTCAGGCTTTAAGCAGGGTTGCAGTCGTTACTAGATGAAGCTATTGGGTCAAACTGAGCCGCTTTTTCTACTTCAGAATTTAAGGCATGCATGGGGCTGCATTTCTTTCTTGATACGCACTGCACGTTTCCAGAGTGGCTCTCTGTGTAGATGCCGGGATACGCGGAGCACTAAAAGCTAACAAACCACTCAAGGCAAAAAGGTTCCAAAAAAAGCCAAACCCCTTCATTTCCTCTCCTACGTTTGAGTCAGATAACATCAAGGTTAAAAAAAAAAAAAAAAAAAAAAAAAAGAACCAGCCTTCCAGCCTGTCCATTAAGAAAGAACTGCAAGAGAAGAACAAATTTTAATTTTTTGGAACTTGAAAATTATGCCAAACATCTGCTGAAGAAGCGATGTCTTCTTGGTGCAAGTCGTGCTCCCGTATTCAGGGGCTTTGCAGCCCTGACCAAACACCGAGCCTTGCACCCCGTGTGCAGCTGGGTGGCACAGGGGCTATCCCTGCTTGACACCAGACACTGAGGGCACCAGGGAGGTGAGATGGGTGGCATGGAGCTGCCTATGCCAGGGACATCCTTCCCTAGCCAGCACAGTGCCCGTTGCACGGCAGGGCTCTGCTTCCGAGGTTGCACAGCTGCCCCCGAAGTCAGGAGTTGGCTGGACTCGACATTCTGCTGCTTTTAGAGCAGGTTATGTATTATTGTACCATCCCGTTTGTGTTGTATTGTGTTCCTATTGTGCTATCCTGTTTGCTGCTTAACAAAAGAGGGGAGTTGTAGTCAACTGACAGGTTGCTTGTGTCCCACTTGTGCCCTGTGCATCGTTTGGTCGGTAAGGACCGCAGACTGCTCTCGACCAGTTTGCCTCAATATATCACCAAAATTGACAAGATTTTGAAGATAAGTCCCGCTTGCCGTTGAATAGGATAAGCGATGTGCATCTCCTGAACCTGGTGTGCACTGGGGTGATTCCTGCGGGTGCTGGGGTCATTTACCCGCCTCGGAAGCGGTGCCTGGGCCAGGATTTTGCACCGCTCTGCTGGCGAAGGGTTCAGGGGATGGGCTCAGCTGTTAGTTCTGCCCAGGGCTTTGGCGTGACCCTTTGGGTCACAGAATGGGATAATTTGTGTTTAATAGAGGTTTGATTTGCCTCTGGAGCATGCATCAGTTCTTCTGGTAGCTGTTCCTATACGGAGTGTATTTCCTTTATTTGCTGGGAGGGATAGCTACAAAATGGATGAATAAAATAAAACCATTTAAAAATGACTTAAATGTAAGTAAATGTGATAGAATGAATGGGCTGAACTTATATGTCCCTCTCCAGCTGGATTGGACCCAAGCCCCTTCTGAGGTGCCAAGGCACTTGGCTTAATTGTTTTTCGGTGCTTGGTCTGCATTCCCTTGCACTGGAGGAGCAAGCGGATGGTGGGAGCAAACGGGACACACGGCGGCTCTGGCTGGGGCAGAAGCAGGACGGGCTGGAAACGCCGTCCGGGCTCCTGGGCTTGGTACTTTCCCAGCCCACATTTGTGCACTCAGAAACTCGGAATAAGGTGGCAATAAACAGAAAGATCTCAGGGTGGCTGCACAGACAAAACTGAGCCTCCACAACCGAGCTTTCATAAGCTGAGGTTTTTCAGCATAAACTGAAAATTCACATTTCTCAGCGTTTGTATTCTTGCTATGGGGGAAGTGGAGTGTTTGGGGGTTGCGTTGTGCTTCTAAGGCAGCTGGTGCCCTGGGGCAGTGCAGGAGCTTAAAAGACTTCAGGGGTCCAAGTCACCTTCCACTGACACCAGGACCTCGGTTTCCAAAGTTTTGCATGCTTTAAAGTTACATATTTAAGTTTGGGGGGGAACTATATGTAATCTCAAGTTGACTTTGGCCAGACTTTAGGGATTTTTTTTTCCTCTAGAAGAAAGAAAATAGCTTCCACCACACTGCTTCCAACCGATTCTCTCAAGATTGCATGTGGTTTGATCCAGCAAAGCAGAGATTTGCTCTGAGATCAAAAACGGTTATTTAAATAGAAATCTCACAATCTTTTTAGGCACGCGGTAGTTATATTTGAAAAAAGGGAAACGAGCTGGTGCTTCCAGTTGCTCCCAGGGCAGACTGGCCCCGGCGCCGCTGCCTGCAGCGGGGCTCGCGCCGCGTCCCCACGCCAGCCCCGCACGCGCGTGTCGCGCGGACCTGGCGGGTTTCTGCGGCACGAGTAACCTCTTTGCGTTGTTCCCTCGACGCTGCAGTGTCGCACACCCTGCGTGGAAACAGTTTCGCAGGTTGCCTGAGTTCAGAGCTGCAGTTGTGTTCAGAGAAACGGTGGAAGGCATGAATTGTCTCTGCTGTCCTTATAGTGGTTGGACGGCTTTTTCTTGAAGCTTCCCCTTTAAAATAATCTTATATTTGTACCCTTTTTGTTTTAGTTGCATCTTCACCAAACCCTGCATTTTTTGCAACGATCTAAACAAATTCGTTTTTTTTTTTTCGATTAGCTGAAACAGCTAAATCCTAGCTAAAACGGTGGTCCGGTAAATAACATTTATTTCTTAGTAACAAGAGCAGAAGCACCACCTGATTTGACGCTAATTTTGTTGCACACACAAACACACACACACGCACATACACACACAAAAAAAGGAGAGAAACAAAAAACAACCACTGTTATTCTGCAGCTCGAAGGCGCCGGGACGTGAGCGGACTCGCCCGCTTCCTTTCGCTTTGAGGAAAAATAAGCATCGGTTTCTCGGCGTTAAAAGGAGCAGCTCGCTCTGCCCGCGCGAGGGGAGTCCGTTGCGGTCGCGCGTGTTCGCGCTGCGCGGGCCGGGGCGGCAGGAGCGCGCGGACACGCGCGGACACGGCCGGACCCCTCCGCGGCTCGGGCTGCGCTAGCGGGGCAGGGAGAGGAGGTGCCGGGGGGCAGGCGGGGTGCGGGCTACGTGGTGCGGGATGCGGGGCTCGCTTCCCTGCGGGCCTGCGCGCCCAGCACAGACACCCTGCGGGGCAGATGGCGTGAGCGGAGCGGCGGGGACATGGAAAATAGACGGGCAGAAAGGCCCGTCTTGCGAGCAGGAGGCGAGGGAGTAGGAGCAGGCTCAGAGCTAAACGGGACGGTGAAAACTTGGATGGCGAGGGAGTAGGAGCAGGCTCAGAGCTAAACGGGACAGTGAAAACCGGCCTCGCAGCACCGGCTGAAAAGCAAAAGCGGCTCTCGCTCTCCGCAAACGCTCCCTCCGAAACGGTCCTTGGAGCGGCGGGGAGCTGAGTGCGCCTGGGACGCTCCCCTCGGGCTCTGCTAAATTGGCTTCTATTCGATGCGATTTCAGCCGAGGTCTTGATAAGGTTGCTCTGTTCCTCGTGAAGCTCCCGTTATGGATGTGCGGCCATCACGGGCTGGGGGCTGCTTAGTTTTTCCTGTAAAAACAGAAATCTCTGCGCGGCTGGGAGCTTGTAAAAACAAGCCCGGAGCTACCCGAATTTTTTACATTTACAGCATAACGAGAAACTAAACTCTGCTCTGCAGAACGTGCGGGGACCTACATGGCCTTTGCACAAGGACGAGTATTCATGCGGAGAAGCCACTTCCCAGGTGCCCGAGTCCCTGCCTGCAGCCTGCGACTTCAAGCGCGTTTCTTAAGCGCTGCGGCCGGGGGCAGCTCGGAGCGGCGGCGCCCTCAGCCCTCGCCTCCCGGTTCCGCCGAAACTGCGGGGTTCGGGGCTGCGGGGAGCCCGACTGGGCCCCGCGTTTGGGTGTCACTGAGCGGGGGTTGCGGCGCCGCTCGGCTTCCCGCTCGCAGGTGACACGGGGAAGGTCTTTGTCCCTCGCGTCCTGTAACAGCGCGGCCGAGCGCTCCGCGGGACCACAAGTGCTTTATTTCGATAGGACACTTTGGTAAACGCGGCAGTGAAGGACAGGCTAAAAAAGCCATGTTCGTGTGCTACTTTATTTCCTTATATTCGTTATGGCAATAAATAATCTTAACTATTAACGGTAGCAGCGGAGAGAGAAGCGGGAAAAAAAAAAGAGGGAAGAAAAGGGGGATATTTAAACGGGTAGCGCGGCGGGTGCCGTTTCCCGGATGCTTTGGGAGGGCTGCGGAAGGGGGAGCCGCGCGGGGGGCGGCGGCCCCGGCCCGGTTCGGTGCCGAGCGCCGCGCTGCGGCGGGGGCTGCTCGGCGGGGCCGGGGCTCGGAGCGAGGGCCGCGGCAGGTCGGTACTCACGGCGGCCCCGAGCGGAGCGGAGGGGCCGGTGCCGCCTGTCCCCGTGCGGGCGCCGCGGGAGGCGGCAGCGCGGCCGGTGCCTGCGGGCCGGGCTCGCAGGTAGGGAGCGCGCGGAAAATACCGCGGCCACGGGGCCGCCTCCGCGCTGCGGAGCGGGCGCCGCTGCCCGGGGAGACGGCGGCGCGGGGGGAATCCGCTGTCCCCCCCTCCCGAGGCTCTCGAACGGAGCGCCCCGTGCGAGCGGGCGAGCCGCGGAAGGGCCGTGGGGCCGGAGAGGCGCGCGGAGCAGAGCCCGGCCCGCTGCGCGGGGTGCGGAGCGGCACGGGAAGGGCCGGGGCCCGGCTGTGCGCAGCCCGTGCGTGCGGGAGGACCCGCGCTCTGCGCGGCCCGGGACGCGGGCCCGGCTTGTGCGTCCCGAGGGGCTGGTTTGTTCCGCGGCCACAGGGCGCCTCGTAGAGCGCGGCCGGCCCGGGGTGACGGGGCCCCGCTCCGCCTTGGGGACCCCCGCGCTGGGCTCGCTCGGAGCTGATGCCCGCGGGCGGGGGCAGCGTCGCTGGGGGAGGGCAGAGGGGAGCGGATGCCCCGAGTGTCACCCCCCCGCGCCGCCCCACGGGCGCCTGCGCGCACTTTGCGCGGGGAGGGGGGAAAGAGCGAGCGGCATCTCCCGCACCCCGCAAAGGTGCCGCTCGGGGGTGCGGGCGCAGCGCCCCCCGCCGCGGGGCCGGGGCGGTGCCGGCGCGTGGGCCGCGTGGGTCGCGTGGCGTGGCGCGGCGGGCGCGTGTGCGCAGCGCTGCGCGGCGGCGGCCGGCGGGCTGGCCCGGCCGTGCCCAGCGGCTCGGCCGCGATAGGGGAGCGGGCTCCTGACGAAAGCGGAACTCGGCCCGGCCCGTACAAATGAGAAAAGAGCCCGGGCGCCGCGGCAGAGGCGAGCGCAGCCCGCGGGGCAGGGACGCCGCCACCGGCGCCCCCGACTCCGCTCCCGGCCCCGGCTCCCGGCCCGGCTCCTGCCCCGGCCCCGGGCGCGGGGCACCATGATGAGCAGCTACGCGGACGCCGAGGAGGACACGGTGGCGCTGCTGGCCCATGACAGCGGCGGCAGCAAGGAGCCCGAGCGGGGCAAGGAGGAGCTGAGCGGCGACAAGGGCCCCGAGAAGCCGGACCCGTCGCAGAAGCCGCCCTACTCGTACGTGGCCCTCATCGCCATGGCCATCCGCGAGAGCGCCGAGAAGCGGCTCACGCTCTCCGGGATCTACCAGTACATCATCAGCAAGTTCCCCTTCTACGAGAAGAACAAGAAGGGCTGGCAGAACAGCATCCGCCACAACCTCAGCCTCAACGAGTGCTTCATCAAGGTGCCCCGCGAGGGCGGCGGCGAGCGCAAGGGCAACTACTGGACGCTGGACCCGGCGTGCGAGGACATGTTCGAGAAGGGCAACTACCGGCGGCGACGGCGCATGAAGCGGCCCTTCCGCCCGCCGCCCAGCCACTTCCAGCCCGGCAAGACCCTCTTCGGCCCCGACAGCTACGGCTACCTCTCCCCGCCCAAGTACCTGCAGTCCACGTTCATGAACAACTCGTGGCCGCTGGCGCAGCCGCCCGCGCCCATGCCCTACGCCTCCTGCCAGATGTCAGGCGGCAACGTGAGCCCCGTCAATGTGAAAGGACTCTCGGGCCCGGCCTCGTACGGCCCCTACTCGCGCGTGCAGAGCATGGCGCTGCCCGGCATGGTGAACTCCTACAACGGCATGGGGCACCACCACCACCACGGGCACCCCGCGCAGCAGCTGAGCCCCGCCAGCCCCGCGCCGCCCGCCGCCAACGGCGCCAACGGCGCCGGCCTGCAGTTCGCGTGCGCCCGCCAGCCCGCCGAGCTCTCCATGATGCACTGTTCCTACTGGGAGCACGACGGCAAGCACAGCGCGCTGCACTCCCGCATAGACATCTAGCCGCCGCCGGGCCCTCCTCGCCCTCCTCCTCCTCCTGCCGCTGCCCCTTCCCGCCGCCGGGCGCGGGGCTGCGGGCGGCGAGAGCGCGGGAGCGCCCGGCCGGGCCGTCCGCCCGCCTGTCTGTCTGTCTGTCTGTAGCCAGGACGGAGGCCCCGTCGGTTCGTTTGTTTGTTCGTAGCGACTTTGAGGGGGAGGCGGGAGAGCCGAGCACGCAGCTACGAGAATCGCTTGAGCCCCGCCGGCGTCGGCCTGAACGCGGGGCGAGGGGCCGAGCGGAGCGCGGCTCGGCCGCGCCGCCCTCCTCCTCCTCCTCCTCCTCCTCTTGTCCTTCTCCCCCGCTCCCTCCTCGGTCGCGGAGCGCTGCGCTTCTCCCCAGCCCTTCCCCGCGAGCCGCGCTGCGGTGCGCGCGGCAGCGGCCGAGCCGCGGGGCCCTGCGCAGCGCCTCGCCCGCGCTAGATAATATTTTTTAAAGTAAACCGTGTTTACTTTAAAACTTTTCTTTACACTGAGGCCTTAAAAGTAATTTTATACAAATGAAAAAAAAATATTTTGATGTTATAAAAAGTTTCCTAAAAATTGGGAAAAAAAAACTCCCCGAGCATATTAATAACGAAACTTTAAATATCTTCGTATTTTTGATCCCCAACCTGGCCCAAAATGGATTTTCTGGTAGATTCTGCTTTTGAATGCTTAACTTTTTTCTTAAAACGTTTTGATTCTCCAATTTTAAATAGATAAATGTGAAAACAAACATAACGTCTGTAAGACAGGGGCCAGTTCATAGCGATTTCCTAGCTGTTTGTGTACGCTGATAGATGATGCTGTGGCGTAGTTACCATTTTGGGACCAACTTTACTAGTGTGAACTAGCACTTTTGCTGTATTCTCTAGCGTTGTAAAGTTTCCAATAAAAACCCTTCCTCTCCTTCCACATTGTCTCATTTCGCCTCGCGGGCTCGGGGCCGGCGGCCGCCGAGCGGCTCCGGGGGTTGCCCGGCCCGGCCCGGCCCGGCCCGGCCGCGGCCCCGGGAAGCGCCGGGCGGCCCGTGCGGGGCAGCGGGACCCGCTCCCGGCTCCGCTGCGCTGGGGGCCGAGCGGGAGCCCCCGGCACCTTCCTCGGCCTCAAAAGCTGCGGAGGGCGACGCGGCCTTGCGGCCTCCCCGCCGCGCTACGAGGGGACCGGTCCCGCGGGGGCGCGGAGCCTTTCGCGGCTCCCGGGCGCTCCTGGCCCACGGCGTGCGCGTGTTCGCAGCCCTGCAGGCCAGGCCGGGAGATGCGGCCCCTGCACGGGCTGCGGCGGGGAAAGGTCCCCGCCAGGCTGCCCGCAGGCCGCGGCGCGGCGGGCACGGCGGAGGCGCGGGCCGGTGCGGGGCAGGCGCGCGCGGCCCGCGCTCCCGCGCTGCCCTCCGGCCTGTCCCGGCCCCGCGCGTTACCGCGGCGGGAGCGGCGGTCGGTGCGGGCCGAGGGCTGCCGGCCGCGCCGTGGGAGCCGCGGGGGCCGCGCGGATGCGGGGGCGGGAGCGGGCAGGGGTGCCCCAAAGGGCCCTGAGGCCGCTGGGGGCTCCGCGCCGCGGCCCCCGCTACAGCCCGGGCGGCCTCGGCGCCCCTCGCTCCGCCGAGCGGCAGCCCCGGGCCCAGCGCCGCGGGTGCCGGTGCCGCGGCCGCCGACGTCTTCGCGATCGTTTTCTCTCTTTCCTAAACAGAGGCCGCGCTGAAGGCGAAGCGGGCGCTTTGCTGAGCAGCCGCCGCGCCCCGGGCAGGCCACCACGAGCCCCGCTCGGGCCCTCCGCCCCGCGCCCTCGCGGCCGCAGCACGGGGGGCTGCGCGGGCCCCGCCGCGCTGCTCGACGGCGCCCCGGGGCCGGGGCCGCCTCGTCCGGCGGCGCCCACCTGCCCCGGCGCCGCCGCTGCCAAGGGAGGGCCCGAGGGCCGCGGTGGCGGCCGGTGCCGCCGTTATGTAACCGGCGGCAGCGCGGGCGGCGCGGGGCTCGCACTTCGGCACGGCCTCCCCGCGCCGCCGCCGCGGCTCCCGGTGCCGCCGGATTCCCGGTGTTCTTGTCCGTGTTTTAAGTGGCGAAAAAAAGTCATTTCCAGTCCCATGGTCCGCATTTCACCCTGAACTCATTGAAAAGAGAGTGCGGGGTCAGGAGTGTTTATTATACAACCAATTAAAACAGGAAAATATGCAAAGGCTTCATTCAGCGAGATCCGGCTATTGTTAAGCCGAAAATGATATTTTTGTTTCTAAAATAAAAAAGTACATTTGTTACTTAAAAAATCCCCGCTCTGCGTGTGTGAGGGAGCCGGGAGCGCTGAGCCCGAGCCGGCCCGGCCCGACCCGACGGGGCGGCCGCGCTGCCCCCGCTGGCCTCAGCCACCCGCGGGTCTCGCTTCCCTCGGGCTGCGGCCATCGGCCCGCGCGGCCCTCCCCGTGGCTCCGGGGCAGCCCGCGGTAACACTCGCCCCGGCCCGGGGTGGAGGCAGTCCCGGAATGGGCTGCAGGAACGATCCTGGGAACGATCCCACCAAAACAACCCGCTCCGGCTGCCGTGATACCAAGAGTTTATTTTAGTCCCCGAGCTGTCTTGAAAACACGAGCGGCGCCGCTTGCGGTTGTTTGCAGCGTGTGGTCCCGCGCCAGAGCCGCCCTTCTGCACGGTGCCACGGAATGAGCCAGGGCGAGGGGGCCCGGGCGGGCCTGCGAGGCGCCCCGGGGCATCCGTGGGCCCGTGGGTTCGCACCCACAGGCAGCAGCTTTTCTCTCCGCGCCCCCCACGCTCAGGGACCCTGCCGCGGTTCCGCGAGGGGAGCGCGGGGTGTCCCCGCCGCTGCCGCCGCCGCTGCCGCCTTTTGTTGCGAACGAACTTGCCCTCTACCTTCGTTTAATTTAATTGTGCGCCTCTCTGGATTGATTTATTTTTCCATGTGCAGAATATGAGCGCTACACCCACGGCACTCTCACGAGGCGCTGAAAGGGATTCTCGTGCTCTCCTCTACCCGATCTTCGATTAAACCCGCGGCGCGGGGAAGCGACCGGAACGGCGCCCGCTTTTGCTCCGGCCCTTCGCAACGCGGCCGCGCTCGTTCCCATGCACGGCCCGGGGGCAGGTGGAAAAGGTTCGAAACGAGTGACAATTGCGCGTGCGGGACGTGGGGCAGCTCCGCACTGCTCCACGCGCGCGAGAACTGTTAGTTCGCTGGGAAAGCGGCGCTTCCCGAGGTACTTGTTAAAAAATCGCCCCGCCAGGGCTGCCAATTAGGGGAGTCAGTGAAAGTCGTTTAAGCTACGACGCCTCTTTCTCTGTTTTCTCTCTCTCTCTCTCTTTTTTTTTTTTTTTCGTCGATAACTGCGATTCTCGGCCCCGTTTTTTTGTTATCGTTGTGCTCCGCGAAAACCCAAACAAGCAGCAACGGGCGGTGGGGAGCCGAACACAACATGTGTCCCGTGTCCTCCGCTATCGCCCGGGGGCGCGGGGGGGAGCAGTGCCCGGTGTCCGGCCCTTGCGGGGCCGCTCCTCGGGGCGGCCCCTTGCGCGGGGCCCGGCAGCGGCGGCGGATCCCGCAGCGCCTCGCGGCAGAGCCGGGCCCGCCGCGCGCGCCGCCCGCCCCGCTCCGCCCCGCGCTGCCCGCCGCGCACGGGGCTTCTGGCGGGCAGGAATTCGTAGCTTCCCAGCACACAGCGCTATATATATATATACACATATATATATACACATATATATGGCTAT
This sequence comes from Tinamus guttatus, assembly GCF_059628265.1. NCBI lineage: Eukaryota > Metazoa > Chordata > Aves > Tinamiformes > Tinamidae > Tinamus > Tinamus guttatus. The sequence continues at coordinate 1,341,476 of NW_028288898.1, forward strand.
ATATATACACAGAGACACACACACATATATATATAGCGGTGTCTTTCCCCTTCCCGCTTTAGTTTGCACTCCTGCAGAAAAATAGTTATCTTTCTCTTTCCTTCCTTCCTTCCTTCCTTCCTTCCTTCCTTCCTTCCTTCCTTCCTTCCTTCCTTCCTTCCTTCCTTCCTTCCTTCCTTCCTTCCTTCCTTCCTTCCTTCCTTCCTTCCTTCCTTCCTTCCTTCCTTCCTTCCTTCCTTCCTTTTTTCTTTTTCTTTTTCTTTTTCTTTTTCTTTTTCTTTTTCTTTTTCTTTTTCTTTTTCTCTTTTATTCCTTCTTTAATCTTACCAAGCCTGTAATCTCGGGTTGGAAGTTTTTCTGTATGACCTTTTTTTTTTTTTTTTCCCTATAAACTACCGTTCAGTTCAGCCCAGAGGAGCAAAGCGCTGTCTGGGACAGTCACCAGTTAGCCTGGAAGAGAAATGGGAACCACTTGTTCAAACATCCCAAGGTCCCAAAATCTCTACGAGCCATCACAGATTTTTTTTTTCTTCGTCGTTGTTGTCGGTTTTTTTTTTCCTCTCATTTTTTCCCCTTATTGGAGAGAGGAGTAGGGGGACTCCGGGCAGGAATGTCTGCTCGGGCGGCTACAAGCACCATAAGATTTCGGTTTACTTTCTTTTTCTTCTTCTTCTTCGTTTTTTTTTTTTTTTTTTTTTTTCCCATCACTTTTTCCATTCCTCGAGGATTTTTTTTTTTCAGTATCTGAATCAAAGTGCATTATTCCATTTTCTTTTTTTTTTCTTTTCTTTTGTTTTGTTTTATCTTAGCCCTTCTTCATGTTTTCATTTAAAAAGTGACAGAATCGGTGGAGCCCTCGACTGTTTCCCATTAGCGGCAGAGTTCACCAACGTGTCTTGCTGATGTTCCCCATTACCCGTCCCGCGGGTCGCAGGCGGCAGCGGCCACTAAGTGGTTGCAGTCGCCCCGTGTGCAGCGCGCCCCGCTCCGCGCCCCGCTCCGCTCCGCGCCCCGCTCCGCTCCGCTCCGCGCCCCGCTCCGCGCCCCGCTCCGCTCCGCGCGGCGGCTCCGCGCTGCCCCCTGGCGGAGGCGCCGCTCTCGGAGCCGCCTCCTCCCCGGGCCGGCGGGTCCCGCTCGGATTCGGTGGCTTTGCAGCTGCCCGGCGTTCGTTTTCACGTCCTTGCATCCCGAACTCAGTGCGCGGCCCCTGCTCGCGGGCACATTCGCGTTTGGCGTTGCAGGGCGCCGCACGGGACGAGCAGGACAACACGCTGTGCCCGAGGATCTAGTCCTTTCCGCACAGGGCTGGCGTTCGCGGTGCACAGGCACAAACTAGCCGCTCGCTGACAGCACCGGTTTGTGCTTCGTGCAGTAGGTGCGGCGTCCTCAGAGGTGCCAGCTCCTGCATGAATTCCCACATTCCTCACGTGGCGTTAGTCACTGCCGTTTACTTAGAAAAGAAGTGGCGGTGAATCCTGAGGGAAGAAGGAAGCGCTGCTTTATCTGCGCTGACCCCGGTGCCCTGCTGAGGCCTGGGACGGGGCCGTCCCTGTTTCGCTTCTGCAATGGGCCGGGGCAGAGGCTCCTCGGCGCTGACAGTGTCACCCTGGGGACACCCTGCCGAGGGGACAGCGAAAAGGGAGGGAGCACGACAGCCACGGGAGCCCTGTCTTTGCAAATGTGCTGCCTTAAGCACTGCGTGTAGGTGGCACAGGAGGACTGCAAATGTGACCCCGGGTGTTTCAGCCGCAGTCGTGGCCGGAGGGGACGTGGGGCTGTAGCTGCCTCCGCTCTCATCATGGAAACACCGACCGCAGCGGCCCCGAGCTCCCTGTTAGCGTTTTGCAGCATTTCCAGACTGCTGCTGAGGAAAGGGAGCTTGCTCCTGGAGAACTTGCCGGGACTGCAGCTTCGCACGGACCTCACGGAGTCGGGGCAGGGGGTTATGTGAGGTGTGCGCCTCTGCTGCTACTGGGCTATCTGCTGGAGCGTGGTATTTCCCCCGCTTCGTGCAATGCTGCGGGGAGCATTGCCATGCTTGAACCGCCAAGTCTTTCCCAGGCCCCGGAGGACACGGAGCGTGGCCTGATAGTCCCTTGCTGTTTTCTGGCCAGCAGTGGGAAAGGAGGCTCGAAACGGGCTGGGAGAGCGGGGAGGAGGCAGAGCCGCGAGCGGGGCTGGGAGGGGGCGTCTGCGCACGCTGCGCCAGCGGGTTGGACACAGTGTGAGAAGTGTTTTTCTGTATCACTTATATTTTAGTCAAAATGTGAAATGAGCTCCATGTGGCAGCAGCCAAAGGAGAGCAAAAGGGAAAGAAAAAAAGAAGCACTCTCCAAAAGTTTCGGTTATCCCTTGAAGCTATATTACAACATCTACTACCCTAATTGAATCAGTGTGAGAACTTTTCCCCTCCACTTACATCTCCGCTAGTGTCTGTCCACTTTTCCCTGGGGATGCACTCATTAAATGCAGAGATGTGCAGGGCACACCCGCACCTCGGCAGGTTTTAACGTTTGCTTTAGTGTTTAACTCCTGAGAAGGAAGAGCCAGGAATCCACTAGGATATCTCCCTCTTTGGTACCCCCTCCTTGTAGGCTTAGCAGCAGGTATGATGCAGCAAAGTTTGAGTAGCAGCACTGAGATTGGCACTGAGAAGCCTGTAGAATAATTGATAATTTCCAGTGATTTTGTTGGGATGAGTCATAGAAATCCTGAAGGTGCCTGTAAGGAGTCACTAAGGGGGCTGCTGGTGACGGAGAAGGGATGGATCCTGGTGATGCTCAACTTCTAAAGCCTGGTGATCCTCATAGGTAGGTGGAAGGATGTCGAGGGAGGGTCTCACTGCCCACGAGGGGCCTCAATTAAACCGTACGGGGCATTTTTACAAGCATGGAGAAAGGGTGGGGAAAATCTCCCTGCTTTTCAAAGTACCAGTGCTATTGCTTGACACAGAACTAATTGACAGCTCAGAAAGCAAAAGCAATTGATACCCAGGCATGTCTGTTCTGTAAGTATTCACATGTGCAAAATAATACGTGATCCACAAAAACATATGGCTCTTGTATCAACTACATGGAATCAAGTTGAATTATGAAGACTTTGAAAAGGTCCTCAGTTTAACTGCACACGTCTCTCTGAAACGTCCGGCTAGGTTTAGTGGAACAATTAAAAACAGATAGATTGTCAGGATGCATAGAGCAAGGTTAGAGTTAATGCAGAATGAAAGAAATGAATGACTGGGAATGAGAGAGAAGAGCACAAACAGCAGGAAAGAACTGAGGATGAGCAAAGAAATGCTGATGAAAGAGGGTAGGGAGAGCGGGAGAGCCTGAAACAGAGCGGGGAGACAGAAAGGAGTAAGAAAGGAGAGAGGCAGAAATGGAGAAAGGATAGAGCTGGGAAAGACGAGGGGAGTGGTAGGAAAAATTCCAGCATGTAGTGGGGTGATCTGGCAGCTGTTGATTAAAAAGTCAGAGTGATAATTTAGAGTAATGCTGTTTAACTAAGGTAATTTTTGGTATTGTAATGGTGCTAAATGTGCATCAGAATCTGACTGCCTTCTTTCAAACAGGCCCTTTGCTACTTTAACACTGGCTTCAGCCGTTGTATTGGGGACTACTGCGACCGTTTGTTACGTGTCTTTGACTAAATTTTTATACTCGTGCTCAGAAAGCTGGTCTGTTGCTGTGCCAGAAATGCCACACTTGGCCAGCAAAAATGACTTTGACAGGATGGTCCGTGTGGCTTTGGGAAGCCGCCTCGGGGAAAGGGGAGCAGGAGACCAGGTGTCTGGCTCAGGATATTGCTGTGGGCCACGTTCCTCCGGGGAGCTGGGCATCCCCGGGGCTGCTGCCAAACCTTCCTGCATCTGCCCCTCCGTGGGCCCGGGCAGACTCCTCCAGAAACCCTTTGCTGGATTTTCTTAGCCCTGTCCCAGGGTTCATTTCAAAGGCACCCAAGGCTGTTGTCTTCTCTTGCTGCAGGTCAAACTGCTGCTGTGCCCACTGACCTCAGCGTCCCCACAGTTTGGTTGTGTTTTTAGAGAAATCCCCCCAGCGCGAGAGCAGTCTGCGGAGGCAGGATCCCCAGATAGCACCCCAGCAGCAGCCAGGCTTGTCCAGGGCTGTTTGCCAGACAAAGCTGACACGAGCACACGAAAATACTTGGCCTCAGTCATCTCTCTACAGCCAGAGTGGAGAGGGGAAATTTCCTCATCTTACCATCCAAACCATCACTGCTTGGTTTGCTTTCGGGTGTCTGTGTGGCCGAGTGTACCATGCAGGCAGCTGCTGGGCTTGCACTGCTTCCCAGTTTTCCAAGGGCCATTCCAGCTCCATTTCTCTCCTCACTTAGCGCTCCTCCCGGGGTGCGAGCAGACTCCTTCAGTTCCTTCCATACACTATGGACAGCTTCCCTCTTCACCCCAAAGCATCCCGAGATCTTCCCGTGGTTGCTGGGTCCCTTGTCCCTCCAGGGAGGGCACCTTTTTGATGGCACCGATGGACGGGTCTGTCTGTAGCTGCTGTATTTGGTGGTGCTGTTAGAAATCACTCTCTGCAGTTCACCAGCGACCCGCATGATGTGTTCACTCGCCCTGCTGCCTATGGCTTTGTCCAGATCACTCCTACTAAGATTTTCTATTTTCAGTGAGAATCACAGGTCTATTCTTAAGTGTTTCATGGCAAATCCCTATTGTTTTGAAAAAAAAAATGGCTTCCAGTGATGTCTGAACCATTTCCGAATGTCTTTGCTGCTGCTTTGGATAAAAATCTGAGTGAAATTTTGCCATTTCCCCTCAACCTTTAATTCACTTCTCATCATTTTTGACTAGCTCTGTTATGCTGTAAGACAAGAAACAGAAATCTGGATGTTTAACATTTAACAATGTCTTATTGTCTCCTTGCTCTTGGAAAAGGGAATGGAAGAGGAAAAGCCTCCCATACAGCTGTAAACAAAGTTGAAGGAAGTGAGTTCACTGTCCACGGGAAAGCACAGCACTCCCATGGAGGAGATTTTTATGTCAGTTGTGGGGAAATGCACCGCTGCTTTATTACAGAGCGGTTCCTTGGGCGCTGCAATGCCAAAAGCTGCATGGGGAAACCCCAAACACGCCCAGAGTGTCCTCTGTGCACCTGCCTCGAGAGGGATTGTGGTGAAGGGGGTGCTGAAGATGGCCTGCAAAGAGGAAGGTCAGTCACAAAGTTTATGTGGAGTTCAGTGACAAACACCTGGACCTGCTAGGGAGAAGGCAGCACTGAATCCTTCCTTTTCCAGGGAGATCCAGTGCCAGAATCCTCCCTCTCCCCATCCATGGTTCCCCCCGCCTGCTGCTTCCAAACCTTGGCTCTCCAGAGTCCTCTTGCCTCCCTCATCGTGTCCTGGGTTTCCTTTACCTTTTCCCCGCCGCTGCCCTCCCTCTGGGCACCTAGTGACCTGGGACCCCACAGGTGAGGGGTTCGGTGTCCGCAAGTCCCTGGAGGTCAGAGCTGTGATCACAACATATGGGGAAACAACATAGCTTAACCTCTGAGGGGGTTAAGGGAGTGGTGTAAAAAAAAAAGAAAAAAATCCCAATGTTTTAATAAAAGAAGAGAAAAAAAGACACAGGCACAGAAACCAGCTGGATGAAATCTGCTTCTAGAGTCTGAGGCTGAAGGAAAACATCACTGGAGAATGGGAAATGAAATAGTTAAAAACAAACAAAAAAAGAATCTACAAAGTTAGAGACCTTTGTGAGAATGGCAAATAAATGGGCAACAGCTCAGTAATGTGCAAAATTATGGTCACTGTTGCCTGATCCAGAAAGGGAATTGCTGTATTCGGTTTTAGAGCCTCAAGTGAATAATGAAAGTGTGTGTAGCATCATCATGAAGAGCTTTCTTAGGGATATTTGTGATATTTATCTTATCTGTCTCTCTGTGTGAATAGAGAAAAGGGGGGCAATAGCTTTAATGCCCGGACTTGGCTAAAACACAAACAGAACTGAGGATCTACTTTTATCCCCTTCCTCCAGAAGATGGCAAAAGTTAGCTGGACTTCACATGGGCAGCGGGAGAAACTCGCAGCTTCAGAGCTGCTCGTGCTCTGCTCCGGCGTGCGGCAGCGCGGAGGAGCCGCGCGGTTCGCTGCGCCTTCCCCTGTGCAGGGGCAGCACGCGTGAGCGACGTCTCCGTGGAGGGCAGAGGCAGGAACGCAGCTGGGCACAGCTTAAACCTGCTGCTTGAAATAAGGGAGACCTGAGCTGCAGGGTTTGCAGTGCTCACACTGTTACAGGGCTCGAGTGCACGGTTGCACTCCTGGGGTGCTCACCAACAAGGTCGGCCCCACGGTTTTGAGATGAGTTTTGGCTATGACAGAGAGGGGAACTTGTATTTATAGAGGAATCCTGACTAAACAAGGGAAGAATATAAAATAAATACATATAGCAAAACATCAGATTAAGTGCAGATTTGGCAATAAGGAAGCATTTTCCAGCTCAACAAAGAACACTAGAAAAAGGAAAGATGTACTACGAATAAAATCAGAAGAAATACAAAATACCCTTTTCTTTCTCATATACTTTGTTTATTTTGTTCCTATATTTAGCTGCTCTGGCAGTTTATAGTCTCAGTATTAGGAATATGTGAGAGCATTTGAGTAAAGCGATACACTGGAGTCAAGGGGCTCTCTGCCAGCAGAGGAGAACTGAGGACTCCTTGTTCAGAGGACACTGCCGAGGTGTTTGGCCTCGGCCTCACCTGGTGCTCACCCCACAGTCAGGTTCTAAGTTGATGCCAAATGCATTTTTCCCCCATTTTCTTTCAGCCTAAGGGTTTTCCCAGCTGCTGTAGCCATAGCGGGTGATCAGTGATCATTGGAGCTGGTCCTCCACCGGCAGGAAAAGCAGGAGGACCAGGCAGGAGGACACCAGAGACACCTGGCAAAAGCCCCTGACAACGTGACAGCAAGCCATGATAGCAACGCAGCAACTCAGGACAGCTGTTGCCCCTCTTAAATCTCCTCTAAGGGGAGGCAGGTTTTGTGCCACACTGGGGGAAAGGTCCAGCTGGCTTCTTGCAACAGAGCAGAAAGGCTGGTAGTCTGAGGACACGTGAACTGCTTTTATATCGAGTCTAGGTTTGGGACAAGATGCTGCTGTTCGTACACACGTTTTCTCCTTTGGTCAATGTTCAACGTATCAGCCTCATTGCCTAAGGCCTGCAGTGAGATAATGATTGTATCTTCTGTTATGAGAAAATGTTCATGTCACAGTTGACTTCTTTGAGGTCATATCCTTATTATTCAAGCTCACTGGGAAATGTTGACAAAGTGATTCCCTGGCCTTTCACTCCCTGAGGAAATGCAAATTTTTACAAAGAAGATTTTTTTTTTTTTTTAAGATTTACAGTCTTTAAAAAAAGGCTTACAATGTCAAAATATTCTGTTTGCCATCCAGGAGGAGGAAAAAATCTCAGTATCTCCAAATTTCTGGGTGTGCTGAGCTTTGTGGATAGCAGAACTGTACAGATGAGTATCGCCATTTGGCCATTTTTAGCAAATGAGAAACATCACCCAGTATGGGGAATGAGCCTGCATCTCTTTAATTGTTATGACTCAGCACTCAGGACGGTCAAGAACCAACTCTGATCACACTGCAAGACCAGATCGTGCAACTGTCACCGAGTTAGTTCAATCACGCCGGCTACGTCACCCTGGCTTCCCTAGTTAAGAAGCAAAGGAAGCAGCGAGACAATAGCTACAGTGGTAGGAAGCTCTCCAGCCTCACCCTGGCTTCCTCTCTGCTCCAGGGTATTACCTGCTTGTTTGCCTCTCTCCGCTGCGTTCACCTTCCTCCAGGCCCGGCCTCTGGCCGCTCTGCTCTGGAGACGAGGAGCTGTGCAGAGGTGGTGGCTCTCGAGGTATCGTCCCGCCTGTGCCGCCGCGGGCGCCTCCGTGGCCACCGAAAGCACGAGAGGACTCGGTCGCGGCAAATTGGCAGAGGCTGAAGCAGTCTCTGCCACCTCTGTTACAGTGCACATCAACAGGGACTTGGTGATTTATTCTTTGCTTTTACTATTTTTACTGTTACTGTTTTACTGTTTTTACTACAGCTGACATTTCGGCACAGCTCATAACAGTGCATTGGGGAAGTGGATTGTTTCTAAATCTGTGCTTGCAGATTTGAAACGAGGATAAAGTCTGGGGAGATGCAGTGTGCACATGGAATGTTCTCCAGAGGGGCCGGGGCTGAGGAAATCCAACACAATGAGGCTGGAGCTGTCCTGAGACTGCAGGCTGCTGATGGAGGGCGATAGAGCACGTATGAGCTTTGAAATGCCAGTGGAAACTCGAAATTTGTGGCTGCTTCTCCAAACCCTGCTCAGTTGCAGAATCACAGATACCACAGTAAAACACGGAAACAGTGTTTTTGTTATGTTTGTTTGTTTTGCAGCTAAATTCCAAATATGTTGCTCCTCAATTTGTCAGTGATGGAGCCTGGCCCTCTGTCTAGCCACCTCAGCAAGAAGCCTTCACCACTGCAGGTGCTGTTTTCAGGGAAGCTGTGGAGGTCTGGAGCAGTTGTGACACAGCACTGCCCTGGTACAGTCACACTCCTTTGTATTAGCCACAGTCTCCCCGTACGTCTGTCCCAGCTGTTTTCTCTCAGACCCCTCTCCCCAGTCAGTGAGTCAGCACCAGCAGTGCTCTCTAGTGTAGGCGTCAGGGCCCTGAGGGCCTAATGGCCTAAGCAGCCTCACCTGGAGCCTCTGCCAGGCCCCTGCCCATTGGCCCAGGAGCCCATTTAAGCTCAGCCAGGACCACCCTTTGTTTTTTTTGAGCGGTGTCATGGGAGATTTGTGTGCTGCAGCATCCTGTGGGGGCAGTGCTTGGCTGGATTGGAGGTATGAGCTGCTGGGGGGCCTTTTGGCTGGGGAGAGGAGCCTTGGGAGACGGGCCTGCTGTTTGGCCTCCTCTCCTTGTGGAAAGTAAGTGAATCGTGTGGGGCAAAGACAACCCCTTGTGTAAGGTCTGAAGGCTCCCTGCTGATGGGTTTGTGTGGCTTGGTGTATCCTAGGAACCAGAAAGAAGTTGCAGAGACAAAAAAGGTTTAATAACTGCTCTATCCCTCCCAGCTATTGTCCTGATGTCCCTGTTTTCTACTCTTAGTTTATCTGGGTGTTGCCTCCCTTGTCTGGGCTCCTGCCTTGGCTCTGCCCTCTCTTGTTTTAGGGCAGCATCACCTTTTGGGTCCCATTGGCTGCTTCTTCAGCCCCTGCTGTGCTTTTTGCCAGCAGTTTCCAGCTTCCGGCAGCGGCTGCCAGGCTGGCATGTGCATTTCCTGGGCTTCCGTAGTAGTGGGTGGCTTCTTCCTTTCCCTTCCTACCGAGGCTCTCCGGGCATTTCACTTGAGGAGAAGGTGCTGCAAGCATCTTGGATAGGGGCACAGCTCCTGCTGCAGTTCAGCCTGGCCTGTCCCTGGTGCCCCCAGCCCTGTGGCCGAGCTGTATGGGATGCCTCCCTCCCCTCCCAATTCCGGTCCCGCCCCGTGCCCTTTCCCTTCTCGCAGGGCTTCGGGAAACCTGCCGCGGGCAGACGGCAGCGGGCCCGGCCGCCCCCCTGGCGCTTCAGGACACGGCGCGAACACGAGTGGGTGGGAACAGGGGCCCCGGGTCGGGCCTTGAGCGGGGCGCGAGGCCCCGCGGCGCCGCTCGCGGCCGCCAGGTGCCGCCCGAGGGCGCGCGCTGGGCGCGGCCCCGCCCCGGGCGCTGCGGGGTCGGCCCGTCCCGCGCAGGCGCGGCCGTGTCCGCGGCGCCCGTGTTGGCGCCCGGGGTGTCTCGAAGCTCGTGTTGGGTTTCTGGCTTCAGCGAGGTTTGGCAGCAAACTCTGTAGCTTCATTACGCAGTGTGTGAACAAGTAATTCCTTAGATTTGAGTTTTCCACCCTTTTAGTTTTCTTTAATATTTTTGTGTGTTATAGCCGGACAGGAAGGAGCTCAGGTCCTCTCTGCTCCCTTCATTCCCGGGCCGGCTTGGTCAAGCCTCACACTCACCTCCTTGCTGTGCTAGAAAGTCCGTTTGAGTTTTGGCCAGCTGGTTATCATCAGCACCTGTGCTGGGATGAAGCAGGTGGTGGCTTGGGGCTGGGCTTGCAGCCTGGAGCCAGCAAGCCCCTCTTTACCACCGTGCTGAACATCCAGGCGTCCCGTTGGCTTTTTGACCATAGCTGGGCACTGCTGTGAAGTCTTCACTGAGCTGCTGGCAGTAATAGGTGTTAAAAAAATAAACTAACTCATATTAATATAATGACCTGTGAGCAGCACTACCTGAAAATGACCTTGTGTTGTTACTTCGATGATCTGCAGTTGTTATATGTGTATATATACATTTTTAAACAAACTGGGCTAGCCTTTTATCCCCGTAATTTTCATTTGGCTTGAGGTGTTTGTTAGTACAGTCAGTAAATAAGAACAAAAACTAATCCCTCAGCAAGAACTTATTCACCCATTGCCCAGCAGTGTCTCAAAGGATTTATTGGATGACTGTTTCCTGGCAGTGGATAAGATGGAGCAAGCAGTGGAAGTGATATTTATTAGGATAGATTGGATCATTGATGGGAAAGCAGATCCAAGCTGCGTTTCAGCTTTGGTGAGTGTGCAGGAGACAACTCTATTTCGGAGAGTGAAATGTGTGTTTCCTTAAGGATTAGTAGGGTAAAGCAAAATATGTGCGTCTTCAAGCAAGTTGGCATGTGGATTTTGTTATGCTTATTTAAGGTTATCCCAACAGGTCAACACTCAGGCTTTATTGAATTTTGCTGATGTAATGAGGGGGTTTCTTCCTCTCCAGATTTCCTTCGTGGGAAGGAGGGAATGGCCATCGGTGAATTCCCAATTGTTGGCTCTGAGTATGTGGCCAGGACATATGAAAATAAGATGGCATTTCTCATTAGTAGGAATGGTAAAATCTGGCATGTATTTATCACCCCTAGTTTTCTGCTTATATAGGATGTTGGTCAGGTATGAACAGAAAAACCTGCTAATGAAGGAGTTTGAAGAAAGGAAAGAGTATTTGAAGACTAGCAACAAATGATGTTCTTTGTTTTGCCCTGTTGTGCTGAATATCTGTAAAAATGACTATGGAGGAGTGTCAGATGAGGGTTAACATTCTGCAGTTGTGTGGATGGTTTTGTTAATGTTCTGTGCTTTGTTTTTAACAGGTGAGGTTTTTAATTAATATTGTACATTTAAGAAAACAGTAAATGAACACTGAAAGCAATGACTGCAGTTGGACAAACCCATAAAAAAGCAAACATAACAAGGAAATGAAAGCACTGTGAAATCTTTATTAGTTTATAATTACTTTAATTACTTGGGTGTTCTGTCATGTTCTTTGTTTCTTTATGACACCATTTTTCGAAGGGAAGTCCCGGCTGAGCACTCGCGTTGGGAATGCAGAGAGTCGCTCCCCGGATCCGCGGCGGTCACTTCCAGAGCAGTGTCACAGCAGCAGCCTGAACCCACGTGGCCAATGGCTTTGCAGACATAATGGTGCTGTATTTATGTGCATCTCAACTTGTTTTTCAGGATCTGTGGCTGTATAATGAAGCTTGCCTCTCAACAACAGAGAAAAAAAAAAAAAAAACACTTGTCAGAAGAAACGCATCAGTGCGAAATGCAATTCTCCCAACTAAAGTTTACAAGAGACAACAACACAGTCCACTGTGCCCTTCTGCAGGCAACAAAGGTAACTTGTTATGCAACATAATGAGGACTTGTGTGTGGTAGATGGGCCGTGGCTTTCAGTTGCAGGGCACTGGCATCAACAAGCACATGCAGTGCACAGAGATAAGAGAATTCCTGTACATAGCAGAGAATTAAAAAGGATAGATTTTTATTGCTTACACATTACATGGGTTAGTGCTACAGCCTGTCATGGTCTGGGCAGGACTGGCGTTGCTTCCTTTTGGGCTGGTTTCTGCCTTGGACTGACTGTCAGCCCGGGAGGATGACAAAGGGCTGTGGCTCAGAGGCATCACACACTTCATGTGGCTCTGACACATTTGGCAAGTCTCCTGCCACCCACAGAATGGCAAGTGATGAGGGAGAGTAGGGAGGGAAGTAGGATACACTCATAACACAATTTCCTCACGGCCTGGGGTACGCATCAGAAGACCATGATGTCCAGTTCTTCATCTTTCCCTGGTTCCTGGTAGCCTATGCTCTCCTAAAAGCCAGTTATTCTTCCTTTAGGGAGGTCATTTAGGTATTTTACAGATAAATGGCCAGCACTGCAGAGCTGTGAATAGAACCTGTGGCTTTTAAAGTGATGTGGTTTATCTGCTTTCATGTGGTGCCTTGTGAAACAGGTCAACCTGCCAGAGTGATTGGCCCCTTGCCTGTGATGGCTTGGGCTGCTGCCTGCCTGCAGAGCTGGGGCTGGGCCCAAGATCCTGTTCGCTGACATTCCTGCGCTCTCCCAAACGCTTGTGCAACTGGCTGGGGAGCATGTCCTGGACCAGGCTCTGGGTTCCTCAGCTGGAGGGGGAGCCTGGGAGCTCTCCTGGGAACTGAGGGAGAGGGGGCTCAAGCCATGCTCTAAATTCAGGTGGGAAAAATAAAAGTTGAAGACTGCCCCATGGCACCCGTGGTATTCTGGAATGCTCATACGCATGCCAGCTCTTATCCTGTGACACTGTTAATATCTGTGTAGTTCAAATCTGGCCATGGAAAGTAGGTCCTGTTGTGAAGCTGGGGGCTCCTGTTCCTTTCTGTTTGATGCCTTAAGCAGCACTCTTAGTGGCAGGATGATGGAGCTACCTTCATGCGTGTGTCAGTGACTCAGTATGGGCCTCATCTGTTGATCCCGGCTCCAACAGGAGCTCCTTACCTGGCACAGCTAGGACAGCAGTAGAGTTAAAGGCACATCACTGAATTAGCCACTGCCTGGGCCAAGCTATTTAACCTTGCAGGCCTTTGAGTTCCATGAGAGCATCATCATTTTGAGCTTCCTCTCCAATACCCAAAGATGTAACCAGCCAGCAGCTGTAAAACAGGCTGCAATTGCTATAGAAAACTTGTGAAACAAGTCTGCTGTGCTGCCTCTGCTGCAGTCCTGGTCACAGCACTAAGGCCACGCTTATCAAATTGGTGTCTGATCTAGAATAGCCCTGGTTTTGGGTCCCTGAACAGCTCCTGCACCTCATTTCTAGAGGTGTTGAGTGCCTCTCAGTCACCAGTGTGTCCCCTAAGTGCCCTTGGGTTTGGCCCTGTTTTTCCTGTGTATTTTCTCTACAGCATCTTGAAAAATAAGGCTCTAGTCCTGATGGAGGTGAATTAGGAGCAGTCATGATAGAAGTACTTGACAGTGATACTGTGTGTTTTTTTTTTTTTAATTTAAGCAAGGTCAATTTAATTACCAGCCTATGTAATTAAATGAAGTATAACCAAATTAATATTACATCATAAGCAATAACATTCCATGCTGTGAGGATAGGAAGTAAACAAACCACCCTTGCTTTTCATGCAGGAGATACTATCTGGCATTTGCATAGATATATTGCATAGATATTCAAGCCATCCTTCATGTGCAATGCTGTTATTACAGCTCTTGTTGTTTCACAGCAGTGGCTGACCTTCTAATGAAGAAGTTGAAAATTATTGCAGGGATTCTAGAAAGCATTGTGTGGACTGTGCAGCATTGCATGGACTGAGCATAAACCCATGTGTGTCCTTGCTTTTTCACAGAGGAGAGCCACTTTGTCAGCACCCATTGGGATGAGAGCCACTCTGCACCCCGGGAGCGCTGTGGGGGCACGCAGAAGGTGAGCAGGTGAGCAGGCACCGTGAGGAGCGAGGACAGGGTGGCTTTGTGCTGGCAACGCTGTGTGGTGGAGCCCCGGGGTGAGCGGGTCCGCAGGAGGCCCCTGGGTGTGCAGGGTGGTCCCGTGGTGCCCCGGGGTGAGTGGGCCTGCAAGAGGCCCCGCGGTGCCCCGGGGCGTGCGGGGTGGCCCCGCGGTGCCCCGGGGTGTACGAGGTGGCCCCAGGGTGAGCGGGTCCTCAGGAGGCCCTGTGGTGCGGCCCCGTGGGCAGGGCAGCAGCAGCCGGCGTGCCTGCCGCCGCGCTGGGGGTTGTCTTTCCGCTTGGGCTGTGCCTGCGCGGGGCCATTTCAAGGTCAAGGCTGTTTACGGGCTGTGAGTGCAGGGCTTCCTCTCAGCCGGAGGTCTGCGGTGCGGGGTGTTTATCTGCCGCGCGCTTGTGCAGCACCTGCCCTGCTGAAATGCTGTCCTTGATGTTCACAGCCTGCCCAGGAGCTGCACTGTCCGTGTGCTCGCGGTGCATCTGCCTGTCCCGCAGGTGCCTCGGGAAGCTTGAGCCTTGGCAGTGAGGCTTGTGCCCTGTCCTGTGCCCTGGGGTGGACTGGAAGACTTGGTGCCAGGGATGAAGGCTGAGGCTTCCCTAAGCTACTCCTTCCCTTGTACACTATAATGTTGTGTATTGACTGCGTTGGCTCTAAAGTGGCTAAAGGCAGCAAGTGAGCACCCACCTCCAGGCAACGCCAGCCCCCTGAAGCACTTTCACACCCAAGGTCTTCCCTGTCAACACCTCTTGGTGTCTCATTTCTTGTTCCTCCCTCTTCTGCCTTGGTGACAGAGGAAGCCCTGCTGCTTTCTTAGCCACAGTAGCTGCCTTCTGTGGAGTTTATTCTCCCTGCAAGGCTACTTGTGAGGCACAGCAAGGCAAAGAAACAGCTTGGTAGTGCTTAGGTTATTTAACTATTGCACATGGCTGCACACAAGGTGAGTTGCTTCCATCAGCGGCTTACAAGAACATTGGCGAGTATGTGTGTTCAAAATCTAATGAAGAAAAGGGATTTTTCTACAGGAACATTTGAGCTATGACTTGGTACACGTGGAGCTATGTGTTCTAGGCCTGTACTTGTGTTCTTCCTGGTAGTGTGTGAGTGCTGAGCAACTATGGAGCAAGATGGACTTTGCTCCTTGTCAGGAAGCCTGCTTTCTGCTCACTGCCTCTGCTGGTGTATTGATCATGCGTGTATATATTGCTGCTCTAAAGTCAATGCTGTCTGTAGACAGGCCCTAGGTGAGCCTCTTGAGGAAATGTGTCCAGAGCACAAGCTGATTCTGATGACTCAAGGAAGCCCAGATGGATAGATATGCCTTAAATGGCTTGTAACAGAAGCTGAAAGAGCAGCACCATGTGCACATCACAGACCCGTCCCCATGTGAGCGTGACTGCCAAGAACTTACTATTGTTAATGAGCCAGTGCTGCTGTTTGAATACTCCAGCATACTGACCTTCAAAGCAGGTATGTTAGAGGCATTTTGTAAGTGCTAGGGCTCCGTACATGCTGTTAGTGAGATGAAATTTGGGATTAGGCCCTTTGACAGTAAGAACAGGCTGGGTAGCTAGTGGGGAGGTAAAGGATGAGGTGAGTGGGAGCAGGGGAGGTCCCTGGGGCTGAGCAGTCCTGCACTGGCGGCTCCGGGGCTGCGTGTGGGCTGTGCTTGGGCAGGGTGCTGCTGTCAGCTGGTGCTGGCTCCCGCTGTGACCCCAGTACTGACAGAGCTGCGTCTCAGGCTTGGGCCCGCAGGCACTTTAGGGGCTGTGCGTGTTTCTGGCACAGGTAATTCTTCACCAGGAGTCAGTCAGTCTCTCCTGTCACAGCCTCTTGGATCCTTGCATCCTTACTGCCCAGCTGTAAAGCCAGAAACCTCATAAGCTGGTTGTGCTTATAGAGCAGCAAGGAGCTTTGCTACGATCTAACAGTTCAGGCAGAAATCAACTGGACCTGAAAGTCATACTTGTAAAGCCATTTATCAGTTATTAAAATGTTGTATATTGGCTGCATTGGCTCTGAAGTGCCTAAATTCAAGGGTATCATGCTGTGCTTTCCCTTACGTGATATTATAACAATCTTTAATGCCTTTATATGATGGCAAACAGAAATAAGGAACAGTAGAAAGCCTTATGGACTTCACAGGGCCATCAGAATATTCCAGTTTCTTATTGGCAAATATGCAAATAGCTGCTTTACCTGGCCAGATAGTGAGGAGGATCTGCTTTCTCTGTGAGCCTTCTTCCAGGAAGATCTCCCTGCTCAGGTCCCTGATGAAAGCAGCACTAAAGAACAAAGGTGGTGCCAGATAGTGGCAGGAATACAAAGGATCCTTGGGAGCTGGGACACACATAATGTTGTCAGGATCTGAGGAATGCTAACTATGCTGATAAAAGTGAAAATATGGTGAGGAGTATAAAGGTCAGGATGGGCTGTCTGCTGTTGAGATCGCGCTCTGGTGGGGCTTGCTCGATAGAGGTTTCCACGGGGCTACGGGGTGAGGGGCTGACTAAGTCTGACTTGTCCCGCAGTAGCTCAGTGTGTTTGTTCCCTCGCAGAGCAGGAGCTGAGGTGGCCCAGCAGGGTTGGATGCAGGGGAGCAATCCACACTTGGTGTCATCTGCACCAGGACACTGCTGGAGGGTGGATGAAGGATTAGTCATGGTACAGGGGAAAGTCAGAGGTTGAACTAAGTTTTATTGGGATTGCTTAGCTGGTGGGCAGATGCAGCCTTCTGAAGGGCTCTTACTGCTGCTTGGTTTCTCTTTGAATTTTGCATTTTAGCTGCCTTGATGTAGATGGGATTTTTCTAACCCAGCAGGGTGCTGAAGGGGGCCTGTGAAAGCTTAGCTTGACCTACAGCTGCTGGCAAAGTGTGGTGAAAGAGCAGCCAGGGAGAGCATATCACCCAAACCCTGTGAATCCTCATTCAGATCTAAACTCCAAGCAGTGTCTGAGATGACAGTTGCCCCTGTGGGCAGAGGGAGTGACGGTGCCCAGAGCTGAAACCTGCTGGGGCTGCATGTTCTGCTGTGCCTGTGGGCTGGGGACGGGGCGTGGGGCTGGCTGCAGTGGGGCTGGCAGAGCGGTGCGAGCTGCGCCCTGCGCAGGAGCGGGGCTGCCAGGGGAGCCGGGCAGGACAGCAGCGCCCTAGCTGCGCTCTGAGCACTTATCCTAACTCTCGCTGTCTTGCAGGGGCCCTGGGGAGCCTGGTGTCCGGGCAGGTTCTGAAGCCCTTCCTGGCTGCAGGAGCTGAGGCTCTTCTGCCAGAAAGATGGGGCTTTTAAAGTGCTACTTAGTGCTGCAGACAACATGTTGGGGGAGGCAGCCTGTGGCAGAGCAGCTGCAGTGCCCTGAGCAGAGGCAGCCTGATGCTTTTCCGTGCCTGTGGCCAAAGGGAGATGTGTCCTGGGAGAAGCCCAGCTCCTGTTTGCTTTAACTCATTGCAAACCTGCCTCTTGCTCCTGTGTGCGTGCACTGCGGTCCTGTGCCCCTTGGCCTCGCAAAGGGCTGCTCTGTGCCCTTTGGGTGCTGGTAGAAGGGCTCCCCCTTTTTGGGGTGCTGCCTCTGGGGTGGAAAATTCCCCCTTCTGGGAGCAGTGCCAGGTTCCCCAGGCTGCTTCCCTGTGTGAGATGAAATAGCATTGGGTGTGCTGCATCAGAAGCAAACCAAAGGGAGGAAGGAGGGGAAAAAAAAAGACTTGGAGGCTCCAAGGGGCTGTGAGGCTGATGTGCCAGGAAGGGATGGAGCAGGGCCACCCACAGGGCCCTGCTGAACCTCCTGGAGCTGTGGGGAGCATGGTCAGAATGGGGCTGAGGCTGGTGCCTTGGGCTGTTGGCTTGTGTCAAACTGCTTGGGGTGTTAATGAGAAGAATCTAGCAATTAACTAGGGTTTCAGATTTTTTTCCTTAAATATTTTCCGAGTGTGCTGTCCTGAACTGTAACCTCGTGTTTCTAAATAGCAGCCCCTGTTGAATGTGCCCGCCTCCTGCAGCAAGGTGTTTTCCCTGGCTGTGATTCATGGCCAGGTTTTCCCATTCCAGCAGAGCTGCTCACCCAGGACTCTGAGTCATCGGCGGCTCCTACAAGCCGGTATCAAAACTGCTGGTGAGTCGTCCCTCCAGATGGGTTTTTTGGTGGGCTGGAGGCGTTTTGAGCTTGGGGCTGTTGGGTTTTACTGGCACGTGGGGTGTGTTGGAGGTTACCGGAGTCAGTGATCTGTCACAGCATGAGGGGTCTAGTACAGGGGAGCCCCAGTTGTTTGTGGGCTCCTTGGCCTTGCTTCTTGTGGACATGACATCCTGCAAGTGTTGTTGTATCTTGCATATGTATTATTCTGCAGAATGTGTTAAAAAACAGCATGGCTTCTGTCACCACTTGCAGTAGAAATTCCTGAGTTAGGAGTAACTGTGACTGGCAGGTTTGCCTCTGCGCAGAGGGCAGAAGGAGCCTGTGCTGATGTTTTGGTCTCCCGTGGTGGGGTCTGGTCGCAACGGTGTCCCAGGAGATGTGCTCCAGCTAGTGAGTGTGTGCACAGAGCCACCCTCCAGGGAGGAGCCCCTTTCAAAAGCTCCTGGTTTTGCTGAACAGCAAGGCAAATCCAGTAGGTCCTGTGTTTTGGGTTTATTCAAGTGAGATCTTCCTATAGAAAGCTTGTTATTTTTCCCTCCTGTGGCAGAAGCTGAAGTTTCCAGCAGCAGAACACCCCCACGTCAGGGTGTTTGCGCGGTGCCGGGCAGGAGCTGCTCAGGCCCGAGGCTGAGAGGGCTGAGAGCTGCCTGCGGCGCGGCCCTGCACCGGGAGCAGCAGCCGGGAGGGAGCCTCGCCGGCCGTGTGGCGCTGCGTGTGGTAACGGCTGAGGCGCGAGCGGGGATCCCGCTGTCCCGCTCCAGCCGGCCGGGAAGCACCAAGCCCTCGCGTGCCCGAGGCATCTCTGCTGCCCGTGCCCTCGCTGCCCAGCGCCTGGGCTGACGGAGCGGTGACTGTCGGGGTGATTTTCCAGGCTTTGGGGACATATATGAAATGCTTGGGGACCTCGCAGTTCTGCTCAGGTGGTGTGTGCTGGGCCAAGCGCTGTTTTCGGGGGAAAAAATCATGAGCAGGTTCTCAACTTTATGAGCTTGGCTGCTGTGCTTCTACTAGCAGATCTTATTTTTTTGCCTTATATAATATTTCTTGAATTCAGTGGTAGATTTTAAGAAAACTTTTTGGGTCTATCCAGCTGGAGTTGCATTTAAGCCCATTAAAGAGCAGTGTGGCTGGGAACCTTCCTCACAACATCTGGGTATGAGCAGTGCTGGAAACAGGATACTTGGCTAAAATGAACCTTGTCTTTCAGCTATTGTGGTTTTACTAATGAGCTCAATCGGACACCTGCCTCCCTCTGCAGTGGAGCTTTAGTTTAAAGATATTGTAAATGTATAAATAACCCTCTGACCTTCCTCACTTCCATCTTTTGCTCCATTCTCAGTTTCCTTCTCTTCCTCTTCATCCCTTCACAGCCTCGGGCTCGGCAGGCATAGCTGCTGTCTCAGGGGATGTTGCCTTCTGACCGCTCTTTCTCAGCCAAGGCAGCAGTGATAAGGTTTGCTGGGGCCCCCCAAAACATTGCATGGACCATGCTCTGCTTTTCCAAAGGCGTCGCAGTGCCAGGGCCCAGCTCCCTTCCCCACTGAGGACCTGGGGGCTCAGCAGAGCTCTGGCTCAGAAAACCTGATTTTAATTCACCCAAGGGGTATCTGCTCTGTGGACAGCATGGACTTGAATCCAAGGCTTGAGTGGCGAGACTGTAGTTCCCCAGTGACGCTGTGACCGCGGTGACTCTTGTCAGGTAATGCTGCAGGAGAGGCTTGTTGTTGTTTTTCATGCAAGTGCCTCCAGATAAAAAGCGCTTGTGTTCAAGGCCTGAATGCTGCGGATTATATTTTTAACTTACTCAATCAGTCAAAACACCATTGGCATTGAAACTTATGTAGGAAGGTTGTTTGTGAACTATTAATTATTTTCAGTCTAGTTGATGTACTGTAAAGGGTGGTTAACATAACCAGTCTTGCAAGTGGTGATAAATTCAACAAGCATTACCTCTGCTATTTCAAGAGGCTGCTTTTTACTACTCCTCGCTTATGTGGAAGCTTTCCTCCAGCTGGCACAAATCCTTTTAGTACTGACCTACAGCTTGTATTTTGCCAAGATTCAGGAAGACTATTTAAAATACCGTTTTTTCAACTTAGCCACACAAAACAAGGTTTTCTTTGTTTTGTTGAAAGCAAGGTATGATGACATTATCTCAGTATTGCAGTTGCCTTCTGTTTAAATCCTGTGTTTTGCTAGTTTATCTTCAGGGGAAGAGCATACCTGTTAAATCACAGGCTAACTTTTGCCTTCTGCTTCTGCGAGCAGCTTTTTGCTTAAACTCCTCCTTTCCCTTCCCTTGCTTTTAGCTACCTTACCAGTAGCTAGGGTTGTTTTTATTAGTAGTGAATGTCTGTCTGTATCTTTCTGCAATGAGAAAGGGAAGAGATGGTATGTCTGTGGTTAAAGCAAACTCATCTGTTCTTGGTTTAGTTGCTCACTTGTGGGCATCAGATGAGAGGATATTTCATATGGAGAGAAATAGAGAAATTGTTGTATATTGGGAGCACTACTGCTGTGCTGGAGACCTGCCTTTTGGCATCACACACGCTCAGATCTTTATCTGTGACTTACTGGTACTAGACTTGCTCTAGTCTAAATACTGCTTTAAAATAACCTATTTTTAGAAGCTTTTGTTATAGACAAGACTTTATTATAATTCCCCAGAATTCTTCTCCCTGCTGCTTTAACAGAGGCATTTGTATAGCTCAATGAGCTGACATGAAGGTAGTGTTTGTTGCAAGCTCAACTTAAGTAGGTCCTTGGAGCAGAGAATCCAGTGAGCGCCCTGCAAGAGAACTGATGAACCTGGGCTCTATGTCCCTCATTCTTCTGCTTGCCAATTAGAAGCATAGATGTGTGAACTCATGTAAATGACCCCTTATATCAGTTTCTTTTCCACATGCATCACCAGTTCAAGCACTGCAGATAAGGGGATTTTAAGCAGAAATCTGTTTCTTGCCTTTAAAACCGAGGGTGCTCAATTGCAGAGGGATTGCTGAGCTGCTCCTGCTCAGTGTATGCCCCTCAGGTGGCCCATGGTCTCAGCACCTACCAGCTGTGTAAGCTGTATTTAAAAATACCAGTTATGCAGAGCAAAGAGACAGCAGAGAAGCTGGTGTTGTCAGATATTACAGGACTGGGTCAGGAGTCTGGGTTAGGTCCAAGTGTCTTCTGAATTTTGTTTCCTAAAATACCTGTTTAAATGAGTTTGCTCTGCCTGTAGCTGAGCATTCAAAATGATGGTGACTTCCTTAGGCTCAAACCTTAATACTTTTGAACTTTTGAGTAACCTAATGACTTGGATAGTCCTTTTCTCATTTTTTATTGTTTGTTTTTTGCATGGTGTTCAGCTGTGTCTGGCACAGTATCTGTGCTTGCTTTGCTCGGTGACATGGGAACACGGAAATCCCATTTTTTCACAGCCCCAGCTGCGTAGCCTATGGTAGTTCCACCTGTGCTGGCAGGGGCTTCCTGTTTTAGAAGATTAATTTTGTTGAGCAACTCTGAGTTCCTCTACAAGAAATGATTTTCCTTTCCTGTATGGCAAGACTTATTTGCAATCCTCTGAGGCTGTAAACTTGTTTATAGCTATCACTAAAGCAGTTGGTACCATTTGAGATCTGTCAAACACTCTGACTTGAATTCTCTTCTGATGTGTGAATGTGAAGGCAAAGAGTGTCAGTAACTGCCTCATCCTCTTGAAGGTTATTGTCCTGTTTACTTTATAGCCAAAAGTTTGTGGGTGGTATTAGTATTTTCCAGCTAGAAGAGTCCATCTCTTGCCCTTGCTGTCTCTTTAAAGACACGGATTTCATGTCAGTATTTTACTGGATCTCAAAATGCAGCTACCTGGGGTGGTTTGAGGGCTTGCATCCTGCAGCAAGGAAGAGCTTTCCAGCACAGCTGCCTGGCTGTGAGGGCCCTCAGTGTTGGTGTGGAAACAGTTTTCACTCCAGTTGCTGCTTTCCCTGTTCCGCTCGCAGAGCGGCCAGTGCTTTTGCCTTGCTTGGGCAGCTTACCTTGGTCTAGATCCGGAAGTGAAAGGGTGAGGAACTGCCCTTGTTCTTTTCCCAAGGAATTTTGCTTCTGGCTATTTTTCTCCTTTGTGTGCTGCATTTGACGCACCTTGCTGTGCAGCTTAGGAGAACTAGACTCATCGTGGCTTGTCGCCGTATCCTGTGCCCGTCTCGCTCCGCTTGGTTTGCGCAGGGGCACACGAGAGCGCGCTGCCCGCTCGCCCTTGCAACCTGGGGGTGAGCTGCCAGCCCAGAAAGTTGGCTCCTGTGGCCAGGACGCCTGCAACAAGGCTGGTGGCTTTAGGGCTCACGCTTGTCTTGGATGCAGCCTGAGAAGGCAGTCTGGTTTTCTGGCTGTTATCCATGCTAGTTGCTACAGTTTCTGCAGACTTCCTAGAAGTAAAATGTTAAAATGAATTTCTAGACTCTTAAGCTGCACCTGGGCTTCTGAGAAGAGTCAGGACAAAACAGCAGGATTTAAAGCAGTCTTGGTGTGTTTTCTGTGTGGGCTTGCTGTTAATGGCTTGTCTGGGGGAGGGAGGAAAGGGAAGGTCTCAGAGCTGCTCATTCCCTGAGGACACTCAGCACATCACACCTGGGCCCAATTCGGTTTTCCTGCTGTTCTTTAGCATTTGGTTATAAGTGAATGTGAAACCAGGAAGCTGTATGGTGGCAAGAGTGCAGGGGCAAGGGACAAGAAGGGGTAAAAAGAAAAAATTAACGCAGTGTAAGTATTATTCAAAATGAATAGGATAACAGGGAAAGCAAAGCATTTGTGAGGAACATAGATGTTTTTGATCTAGTTGTTAATTTAACCCCAACCTATAAAAATATATGTATTCATGTACCTCTCATATGACTTGCTTTCAAGGCTATTAAGGTTTTCCATGAATAAAACCCTTGTTCCTCTCTGACCTGTCATGCTGAATCTTTTAAAATAATTATGATTTAGCAGCAACTGTAAGAAGATATTTGAACTGGGCTCCTGATTCCACCCTAGCATCCAGAATCAACATGCCAATGGATGATTAATAAAAGCTGGAAGAAATGAGCATCTGCCTATGCCATAAGCACAGGACTTGCAGGAGCTGTCAGAGCAGCAGAATGAGGTACCATCCCTGAACAGTGTCAGTGCAGCTCAGCAAGCTCAGATCTAGTGTTGGAGCTTTGACACAACTTAAATTAAGGGTGAGAAAAAAATCCAGCTTAACGGAGAGTTGAGAAATACTGATCAAGAGATCTGTTTCCCCCCGCTGCACCGCGTTTAGGTGGAACTTTGGCCCCAAACCAGAGCTGGGTGTGTTGTCTCCAGGGTGTGTGTGGTTTCTCTCATGTGCTTTAAGGGGTTGAAGAAAGGATGTCAGCTCAGCTAAAGAGTATTTTTAATCCGCTGTAACAAAAAATTTGATAGCAGTTTCAAAACTGACACTGAAAAAAATTGGAAAAATGACTTGACAAACGACAGACTTCTGCCAAATACCTTCGGAAAGGTCAGGCTCAGTTTGGAGAAATGCTGTGGAAAGAAACTCAGTTGAGTTCTTTAATAAAAGTCCCCTTAATGTTGTTACAATGTACATCAGATAGGAAAAACTGAAGGGAAAAAGGGTGAGTTGGAAGCCTCGGAAAACTGTAGTAATGAGATGGAAAGGGTATAGACAAATGGAATGAATGGGAAAAGGGCAAAATATCGAGGAGGGCATGTGCCCTGAGCACATGGGGGTTTGGTAAGAGAGCTGCACCTGGGAGGGGAGCGGGACGGGGTCCTTGCAGAGCCAGGGTTCAGGCAGTCTGGGATCAGAGGGGCAGGCGACTGATTGAGCTGCTCTGGAGCCAGAGTATTTGTTCAAGAAACAGAATTAAGCAGCCCCTCCAATAATGTGGAATTGTAATAAACTTGGTGCAAGGGCCTTAGTCACCTGGTACAGCAGCCTTAGCTCCAGTCCTGCTGTGTCTGTGGTGGCATTTGCTGGGCACAGAGCACTCCTGTGATTCGCAGGGGAGCTATTTGCTGCTGAGTGAATCGGCCCCGTTCTCGGCTGCAAGAGTGTGGTGTTCCTGGCAGAGCAGAGAGCGTTGGGCAGGGGAGGACCTCGGTTCCTGGGCCATGAGGAGACAGAGAGGAGCGGCGTGGGGTTATGGCCAGTAACGCCGCAGGTGCGCCCGGTGTTGCGCGTCCTGGCACGTGGTGTGTCCAGAGCTGCCTGGTGGGCTGCGATTCATTCAGGGCTTGTCTGGAGGGCATTATTGTTTTGGACTATTTCGTTTCAGGTGAGAGATGTACAACAGGGCACTTGGAACTGCGCTACAAAAGCACCTTGCAGGTGTCCTCGGGAGGGCTTGGCCAAGCAGCGTTACGCGGTCAGGACACGCTGTGGGGTTGTGGTGCTGGAGGGGGGTATGTCCCTGCAGCGAGGCCCTACTGCTGCTGTCACGGGAAGCACAGAGCATCTTTTGTTGAGTCTCTCTATTATTGTTCTAATTTTGGGTTTACACAGGGCAACAGCCCTGCTTTATTAGATACTAATTGGATCTTTTTTATTTTTTTCATCCGCTTTTTAAAATGGTTGTCATCCAATTTTTAGCAACTTGAAATAATTGTTTTTTTAATAGAGTTCATGTGGCCAGCCCACTAGAGCTGCATGTGCATTCCCTGGGCTGTCCCTGCGAGCGAAGGAGAGAACAACAGAAAGCCAGGGTTGGCGTTGCAGGATATGCTCATGGTAAGGAGTTACTCCATTCTTAGGGTTGTGTAGAATGACTAAGCAGCAAGGTCTAATATATTCCTTGAGAGAAAGGCATGCTCTAACAGTACCTTGCTTATCTACATGCATATTTCTTTCTAAGATTGGAAATATATGAAAAAGAGGTAACTTGTTGTATGAATAAATCATAAGAGATGACAGGAGCCATAATGCTGCCTAAGAATTTCAGATGATATTGGATACTGCTTTAGTAGTGTATATGGTAATGTTACACCAAATTAATGTACTTGTGTTTTTTTTCTTGAAGGTGCTTTTTCTCAAAAAATGCAATTCATTGCATTACATTCAAGATTTAAGCTTAAATATGCAATTCTAAAATAGAGGAAAGCATGAATGTTAAATAGAGTTTTAAGGGAGGATTTCAATTCATGATATGAGCTAATAGGTATAGGATGTTTTTATTAATCCACAGGTATCTGGCAAATGGGAAGCTAGCTTTTTGCATTACAAAGTGGAAGAGCTTTTCTCTGTTGTGGCTGGTCCAGCTACTGGATGCCTTCGTTGTTAAAGAGCTGGAGGGAGGACAAAGCAGTGTTTGACAGGAACCTACGAGTTGGCACTTGTCACCTTTTAGCCATAGCGAAACTCGCCTCCCACCCACTTGCTGGGTGCTAACTGGAAGTCCTATTCCTCAAAAGAGCTTTAAAATGTAGCCTAGTAAATGCGAGGTGAGGGGGTGTCTGCAGCTGGAGCTTACGTGCCGCCGTGGTTATTCCAGTCGTGCAGTGGTGTTGGGAACGCTGCTGGAGCCGTGTGGCCTTGTTGAGCGCTGCGCTGTCCCCGCGTTGCTGCCCGGTGCTGTTGGCCATGGGTCCCTGCAGCTGCAGCAGGCTTGCACAGTGCCCCATGCTTAGAGATAAGTAGCTTCTCAGGTAAATATAATTTCTTCAAAAGCTGAAAAGCCCCAAGTTTTTCTAAGAGTCCATTTGGCCCTGCCAAAAAATGTCTTAGAAATCTGGGAGTCAGAAGCTTGAGTGTTCTTTTCCAAGGGAGGGTTTTTGCCAGTGTGAAGGCCAATGAAGAAGGCAGCGAGTTGGTGGTTCCTCGGAAAGCAGCAGTGGGAGGCCAGAGCTCTTGGCAAAGGTGTCTGCGGCCGGCTTGGCCTTCCTAACAGCTCTTCTAAGGAGGAACTGAAAGCAAGGGGCAAGTAGCAGTCAAAGACCTTTCTTCCAAATGCTCCTTACCAAGCCCGGGAGGTGCAGGGGAGGGGAGCTGTGGTGTCCCTGTGACTGCTTTAGTGCAGTCGTTAACTCCTTTCTTTGTGGCTGGAAAGGATTTGCTGAGCGGGACAGGCTCATTCTGCATTGTTTGTGCCCTGTCTGTCCTGATCAGGTCACGTCTAAAGCCAGCCCACATCAGTTTCTGGGTTGTGTACGCAGTTGTTGTCTTGTGGTCTGATTTTGCCCTGATAACCCCAATTTCTCTTTCTGATTTCTTGTTTTTAACCAGTTGTCACTACAGTGCTGCAGTTTTGGTGCAAAGGTAGGATTCCTTCTCCAGCCTGTTGGCCTTGGGCTTGGGAGCTGAAATTGTGCTACAAGCTTGCTGCTTATTGCCCAAATGTGGGAGATGGGGTGTAAAGAGCTGGGCTTGTGCCCAGAGCAGGGAGGGAGCTTGAACGGGGTTCTCTGCTATTGCTGCTTCCTGTGTGCCACCCAAACAGGAGTACTCCTCTTTTGACTTGGTGTTTATCTCTGCCCCTGCAACAGTCTTGTTGCAGCTCAGTGATGACGTCTGGGGAGATAAGTTTCACTTTAACACAGTCCTTGCAAAAGTGGGGTCAGAGCCACATGGCCTCCTCAGAAAGCAGCAGCGGGGTGTCCTCCTGTCTGCATGGTGCTTTGCTCTGCCAGGAGACTCCGTGAGCTGCTCCTTATGAGACCATACTGAAAACACATTAAAACCCAGTATTGGTTTGTGCTCTGTGTTTGACTCAGATGAGCAGCTGAGCTTTAGTCCTCCTGGAGAGCTTGGCATGTTTAGCAAGGATCAGCGAGACCCCTGGTCCCAGGCCATGCTTAGGGGTGGCAGCATGGTGTCCTTGCTGCAGCTTGGGCAGTAAATTGATTTCTGTGGAGACAATTCATTTATGCAGAAAAGAACAGGCTGACTCACCTGCCAATTATCAGCACTGTGGAAATAACAGGCATTCAAAATATGTTACTTGGAAAAATAAAAGAGACTTGGAAAATGTCGCACAGAACATATGACTTGGAACAAAGCTGTTGAGGGTCAAGTCTTTAGCAAACACTTTTTTCAGAGGGGCATGTGGTGCTGTGTCCTGGAAGTGCCTCCGACAGCCAAACCTGGGTTGGGCTCTTCTACAAAAAGCCCTTTGGGAAAGTACAAATTCCAATGGAAAATCCCAGGAACATTCTTGGGCAATTCTCCTTTGGGAGTAGTGGATTTCAGCCTCGCTGGGGTGACTGGAGAGCCTGTCTTCCTTGCAGGGATGTTCTTGGCTTCCGCATGGTTCTCTGCAGACACCTCTGTCGCAGTTGTGCGGTGCCAAGGGAAGGGAATTGGGGTGCACGCTGTGCAAGCAGGGCGGCTGCGCGCGTGAACCGTGCCGAATCCCAAGGGGATTTCTCCTACCACTCAGCAGTGGCTGTGGCTTTCCAATGCCCTGTTCTCACATCTTGGGGAGGGGGGAAATGTAAAAATACATAGACTCAGCATTGTGGGGAAAAAATTCTGCCAGGAATCTAGAGGTTCATATGAAATTCTGGGCTCACATGGGTCTTTGTCATTTGTCCTTGGATGAATTCTCAGAGCTCTGCTTTGGTGCCAAATGAGCATAGCCCATGAGGCCAACTGGAGGCTTTTAGCAGAGCATGTCTCCAAGCAAAGCTTCCTTAGGTGAGTTTTCAAGGGTTTTTAAATCTATATTGGGAGATCGGGAAGGAGGAAAATTCCAGTCAGGAATTTATAAGAAATGCTTCATTAATAATAAGCTCTGGGTGTGCTTTTGCTGAAGAAACTATTTCTCCCACTATCAGAGGGGGAAGCAATACCAGTTAAGCCAAGACTGCAGCAGAAACA
Organism: Tinamus guttatus; assembly: GCF_059628265.1. Classification (NCBI taxonomy): domain Eukaryota; kingdom Metazoa; phylum Chordata; class Aves; order Tinamiformes; family Tinamidae; genus Tinamus; species Tinamus guttatus. The sequence goes on from NW_028288898.1 coordinate 1,369,265, forward strand.
CTTACTGGAAATGTTTACATGTTACTTAATACCTTGACATGCATTATTCAGCTTGCGTAATGTCAGCCGGGGTGGAGCAGGGGGATGGCTTTGCAGTTTGCTTCCTCCCCATGGAAGGTTTTCCTGAACACAGCTACTGTTTGTGGCCATCGGATACATTCCAGGAATTTAAAAAAAAAAAAAAAAAAGTGCTAGAATATCATAAGGTCTCTTGCAAAGGGATGTAATCATACCCTGAAAGGCAGCAGTTCTCCGAGCCAGTCTGCCTTCAGCGTAGAGCAGAATTTTACCAGAACACCTCTGTGAACCCACTCCAAGCAGGAGAGGTATGCAGTAGATGGTGGGGCTATTGAAATGGATGTGGGTTTTGTACTGGAAATGCAACCCCCTTTTGCCTCTCGGAGCCCTCAGCAAGCTCTCTCTGCTGCACAGACCACTTAAGCCTCTGCCTCAGCCTTCCTGACACGGATGTCTAAAGGGCTCCCTCAACCCGAGCCAGATGGGCTGCGTGTCGTGGAAAAGATGGAACAGTGTCAGCTCCCATCAGCACTGCCCCAGCAGCACAGGGAAGGCGACGGGAAGGAGAAATAGGTGGGGAAGCATGAGGTTAAGCTGGCGCCTCTCTGCTCCTCTGTTTAGTGAGGATCCAAACCCTCGTTTTGTTTCACTTGCTGCATGATGTTCCACGGACGTGACTGTGATAAATAGGGATTTGGCATCTCTTGCCTAGTTGTTTAATCCAAGTGGGTGTTACTCATTTAGGTGAGGTTTTCAGGTCTGTTGTGATGGATTGCCAGACAGCGTGGGTGAAAGAGGCAGAGACTTCAGCTTGGTTAATCAGTACCTGGCAGTATTGTTGTAAGAACAGATTTAACGCAGGCATGGAGCTTTTGTAGTACTAAGACTGGTGTGATTTGTTAGTTCAAAAGAAAAGTAATGAGACATGTTTCCCCTTAAGCTGCAAAAAGATCTCTCCTTGGCGTCTAGTCAGATTTAGTCATGTTGGCCATTTAGCTACATATGTAGCTCAAAGCAACTGCTGAAAATGTAATTCTTAGAAATAGTGTGAGTCTCCCTGATTCAGGATGACTAAATGGTCTAGCAGCAGAAGGTAGCGTGGAGGAGCGTTTGGAAACATGTGCTGGCATCTGAGGAGTCCCTAACCCTCAGCTCTGCTTAATAGCACGTTGTGGACACGGTTCTGCAGTGTGTTAGAAAGAAGCTTTTCTGAGGGAAGGTTTTGTAGCTCCAGACAGTGTTTTCTTACTGTAATTCATCACAGAGGGTGTGACTGAGCTCCAGCACTGAGCACGGACTGTTTGTGCTTCTCCATGAATTTGGTCTTAGCTCTCGATGCCCATTTGCTCAAGCATTAGTGTGGGAGAAGAGCTTTATAGTGGAATGAGCACTGATATGAATAGACATAAATTAGTGTCAGAGCTTTCTAGGCACTTAAAACATCCTTAATAAGGAGTCTATAAATGCCTTTTGCATGTCTAGCAGCTAGTTATATCTGTTTCTGATACTCATTTTAAAACAATGTCATTGGTAGCATTTTAATTGTGGCATGTTCACAGAAGCAAATAAGCTGAAATCTGATATTTTATATGGAAGCTCAAAATTGTAGTCTGGAGCTAAGAATAGGTATTTTCGGAGGAATTATGTTGTATGTAATACTTGTGCTTATGGATATTAGTTTCACAAAATGGTAGTTTGTTCTGATATATAGGTATAGATATGTAAAGATACACTAGCTTTCTAGTAATATGTCATGATCAATAAGATTAAAGGGATCAGGTTTTCTCTGTGGGCTAGAGATGTTAATGTGGTACCTGTGCTTCATGGTAAGAGGAATATGTCAAAGGTGCCTTTATCTTTCCTGGGTTTACACATGGCGTAAGACTTGGGAGCGATGAAGATCTGTTTTTGAGAAAGTCTTTGGTGATTCATGGACCATGCACGACCGCGTTTGGAAGGGATGTTTGCTGTGAGGGCCTTTGCTTGCAAAGGAAACGGCTCTTGTGCAATGCGGGCGCTGGGGTTGCTCTGCTGGGGCTCTCGTGCACTGGAGGAAGCTTGGCTAACTCTGCCTTTCAACCCGGACATCAGCGACTGGACAGGGGCTTGGGAAAGCAGGCTTGGCCAAACAGCAATTGGAAGTTTTATGCAGACCACATGGAGAAATAAGCCTAGTGCAGCGTATTTCATAATTAACTTCCACAGCTGCTGAAGAGTGTGGTACGCTCGATAGGATGAGCGATTGTGACTCCAGTTTTACCTTTGTTTCCTTTCTGTTGTCAGAATGGCACAACAGGAAGTCCAGCTAGGACCTGAGTATGTAAATAAATGGGTTAAAGAAACTCCTATTTCTCCAATCTTAAGTTTTGTTGCAGTTTGCTTAATCTCTTCCATAGTGTTTGCATCCGGCTGGGCATAATAACACGGGGTGAACCTGAGAGATGAAGAGCACCTCCTGCAAGACTACAAATATTCTGTTACCTTTTCATCTGTTGGGGCAATCCATCCTGGTGAGCAAAACAGAACTGCTAAAATGAATTCTGAGCACTGATGCTTGATTTTCCTGATCAGAGTGGTACAAAGATAATGAGCTTGACACTGGTGGTGTCACAGTATGTAGGCAGGTATGGCAGCTGTGATGTTGAGCTCTGACATGTTAAAACCTGCTGGACATGGGAGCCTATTTTTAGTAAACGATTAAGCAAGCTGGTTGTGTCCTAGTTTCTATCAAATTGTGCCATAGGATCTTTGTATTTGATTAGAAAAGTTGATAGAAATAATGTAAATGTAGTCAGTGCCTCATCTGAAAAGTGGTAATTGCAACAGTCTTGTGCTGCTGCTTGTTGCAAAGAAACACTAATCGTGGGCAGGAGGTCAGGTGCACAAAGCAGGCAGGTGTGATGAAAGCTAGTGGGAAACTTGGCTGTGGTGTGTGAGGTTATATGCAGGCAAAAGCCCTGAGTCGGCTAGGCACGAGCTGTGCAAGATGCTTTTAATGCAAGATGTTGTTTTGTACGGGTGAATGGAACGATTTTTGCAAAATCTGTACTAGGGAGATGGAAAAAAAAAGTAGGTAGAGGCATTTATGTATAAGTAGAGAAAGTAGCATCAAATTAAGGTTGCAACTTGAGGAGGATGTTACTTGTATCAAGGTCTTACTCTTCCTGATGTGTGAGCAGTTTGGTTTTTTTTTTTTTTTTTTTTTTTTTTCTTTCTTTCTTTAAGTCTTGCTGAAATTGAGGCAGGAGATGGTGCCTGGGCTGCCACATGGTGAGCTGTTTCTGTAACGTACCTCTGACAAAGTGCTCAGTGGTGCTGGTGGTGCATTGAGATGAGAGGTGGGACCCCCACTGCGATACTGAAGGACATGTCAATAATCCATGTGCCTGAGACGCAGCTGAACTGCCACCTTGCTAGTGCAGTTGGTCCTCTGCAAGACACCATCACCTGACACTGCCCAAGCGGTAGCAATATTTCAAGAAGTTGCTACCCTTCCTTTTCATGGTCCCTCCTGTCTTTTCCTACTAGTGTTGTGTTAAAAGTTGCTTACTCTTGTGGCGGGCAGGTCAGATTATTGATAAGGCAAATTCCATGTGTTTTGTCCCCCACATGTGAGGCCCGCTCAGTGCTGCAGCACTCCTGCGGTGCTGCACTCGCACACAGCCCTTTCTGTAGATGATTTTCATGCGTTAGGTTGTTTAATGCACGTCCTCCTCGCATACATCATTCTTGAGGAATCTCAGTGTTTCCTTTCTGGATGATTAAATATTGTTTTTTGGCAGTTTAGGCCAGATTTTTCTGCTTTAATTTTCCTAAGCACAGTACCTGAAACTGTCTTGCCAAAGCCATTTGCCTACTATTAACAAGTTTTAAGTTTCGGTGAGTAACAGACATTATTTTTCCTGCAAAGTAACAATGTACCAACTTAGGGGGCAAGCGAGATTTTTCTTGTATAGGTGGAGGGATGTAAAATGAGAGATGGAAGTTTTGTTAATGCCATAAAAGCTGTTTTGGGAGGTTGCAATCCAATGGCCCTTCCCCTGGCTGCCAGCTGGGAGCTGGCCGTGTTGTTTTCCCTGTGCAAGGTGTTGTAAAGCCCTTTATTTGGGTGACAGTGGGCAGCAGGCACACAAAGGGCTGCCTGTGCAGTACAGAGTGGCCATTATGCACTCTGCCATTGCTCACAGTTTTGAATAGAACTGCTTTTTTCAGGAAAATAAATCCCCTCACAGTCTGCTGTCCCTCTGCCTTTGCCACACCAAGTTGCTGTGCATGGACTGCCCGAAGCTGATGCTGTTTTGTAGATGTTGCTGTTGCATCCTGGTGCCAGACGCGTGCAAGGTGCTGTCAGGGCCATACAAGGGCCAAAGTAATGTGAGGGCAGAATGCTGGAGCTGACACATTTTCCTAGTGACCAGGAATGTGCCCTAGGTGTACAGCTGTTTGGCGTGCAAAGACATGACTCAGATGGAGCCTTTCTGCACAAAAAGGTTTTGTTATGCTGAGAACATGTGTAACAATAGCCTGAGGTGGGGGAGAATAATAGTGTGTGTGGTGTTTTGTGGAGGGATGTGGGAAGGGAATCTCGAGATAAGGAAATGGAAAATTTTAGTTTTATTTAAAACCTCTGTTCAATTCACAGCTATGCAGGGTATAGAAATAGGTATTTAAAGATGCTTTGTCCAGATTTGTTACCTGTATTGCATGTGCTGCCTGTAACCATGTCATGACGAGCACACAAGTGTCCTAGCGAGTTGATCAACTGTAATCTGAAATATGGGGGCAACTCTACTGTCATAACTGCTGTTAGTTTGGAGGCATTAAAACACAAAATGAAAAGGAATTTGGAGCTTATTACAACCTGTCAGGGAGGAGAAAAAAAACGTGTCTGGGGTGAGATTTAATTGAAGTCTGTTCATGGATCTGGTGAAATGGCCTGTGGAGAGAGTTCAGAGTGCTCAAGGCTTTATCTGTGACAGCTGCTTGACGGCGTCGTCATGCGGTGGCCACAGCGCCAGCAGGGCCAGCGCGTGCAGGTTCCTGCGCTGCTGCCCGGTGCCGCAGTGACCGGTGTCCCACCGAGCTGCGCTGGGGTCGGGGCGGCAGCACCTTCAAGGGGGAAAAAGGGAGTGAGGAGCAGGGGCGCAGGGCTACGTGTTTGTGCGGCGCGTAGGGACAGGGGACCGCGAGTGCCACAGGGGACCCGGGCGGAGAGCGGCGGGTCGGGCCCGGCCGCTCCCGGGCGCCGCCGCCCGCTCCGGCTCGCGAGGGAAAACGGACCCGGGCCCGCCCGGAGGGGCGGTGCCGCGCGGCGCCCATTGGTCGGCGCGCGCCGTTTGATAGCGAAAGGCGCGCGCGGATTGGGCGGCGGCGCCCCGGGGGCGTGCCGGGGGGCGCGGGCGAAGCTGTCGCCTAGGCGACGGCGCCGCCCCCGCGGGCGAGGCGCAGGCGGCGGCAGCCGCGCGGCCGGGGTCGGTGCGGGCGCAGGGAGGCGGCTCCCGCGGGCGCAGCCGCCGCGCGGGCTGGCGGGCGGCACGGTACGGCACGGCACGGGCGGCGGCCCCGCAGGTGGGTGAACCGGCGCCGCGCCTCCCTTCCCTTCACCCCAGCGGGTTTCGGTGCCTCCGCCACGCGGCGGTGCCGGCGGCCGTTGGTGCGCGGGGCTGCGGTCCGCCCCTCTCCGGCTGCCCCGCGGCGCTCGGGGTGTTGTTCCTCCTTCGCCGCGAGCTTGTGGCGCTTGTTGGACGGCTCCACGTTGCGCTGCCGTTCGGTCGCCGTCGCCCGCGAGCCGCAGCAGCCGCGCGGGCACCGCGGCGCCTGGGCGGGACGCGCCGGGCCGCGTCTTCCCGCAGGGTCCGCGGAGCCGGCGCCGCTTGCGCCGCCCGGGCCGCCGCCGAGGGGCCCTCGTGCGAGCCGCCGGGGGAGCCGGGGCCGTAGCGCCCGCGGGCTCGTTAGCAGGTGGGGAAGAACTTGGTAACGCACTTGTTGCTTCTCAGCACGGCACAGGCGGGAGGGCTGCGTGTCCCTCTATCTCCAGGTACAGAGGTCCGAGCTGGGCTTCCTGCTCCAGGCCGAGGCCTCTGAGCGTGTGGGAAGCACCGGGGCGCTCAGGGAACGGTCCCCGCGGCCGCCTCGGGGTCGGCGCCCGGGTCTCCCGGTCGCGCTGGGATGGCGCTCCGGGTGCTCACGGCGGCGGTTCGGCTTGGCAGGGCCGGGAGACAGGAGAGTGCGGGGGGACACAAGTTCTGCAAAAACCGGGGACTTTCTGGAGCCTTTTTAAAAAGAATAGCAGTAATATGATGAGCGTTTGGTTGTTTGGCTTGGAATCATGTTCTTGTGGGCAGGACTTTAGCCTGCCTTTATTTATTTATTTTTAACTGAAAAGTTTTTCCTCTTAGGGTCTTAAAGTTTTTTTGTCAACCTTGCATAGTCTTGAAGTATTTTTGTTAACCTCTATTTAAATATTTCTTTCTTTTCTGAAGAATCACTTCCGTTAAACCAGGTTTCACTTCCTTGGAACATCTGATGTCATAAATTTGCCAGTTCTCCAATTGTCTACAGAGCTTTGGCAGAACTTCAAATTCTAGGGTAGGAAAGCCTGCCTTAATTTTTTTTTTTTTTTTGCTTCTTTATGGTGTGGTAAGGAGGGAAGGCATCCTCCCTCCTCTCCTGACCCCATGGCTCTTTTCCCTACCTTGCTTAAAGTCAGGTGTGCAAAGAGTTACGGGCTTTCTTCAAGTATTCGTGTGTCTGCAGTATGCCCTTATTAGCACAGGGGAAACTTAAAACCAAAATGCAGTACAAGCACAAGCTGCCAGAACACCCTCTGTGCTAGGAGGGTGTAGGAAAAGTGGTGTTCGTTCTGGTTTTGGAAGATGGGTAGAAATGCATGCTCGTTTAGCTAAACTGCTGGTATTGTAAGTGGTGAAAAAAAATAATTTGGTGAAAGTGTTTTAGTGACTAGGGGCACAGAGGTAAAGTAGCCAGAGTGCTTTTTCATGGCTCTCAGGATGCACGTGGAAGCTTTGCTTTAGGTTCTCTAGAAGCTTCCTCCTGTTAAGCTCTCTGTAAAATAGGCACCTGCTCATATGCACTTTGGGCTGTGGAGTCCGGCGCTGTATTTTATGCAAAGTCTGTGCGGCTGCTTAGGTTTAGAATGGACTTTCTGGCTCTGGGTGCTTGGTGGCAGCTGAGTGCAGGTTAGTAACTTGACTCTTTTCTTGCACTGGCAGTTCCTGCAAAAGCAATCTAGGGAGAGAAGTCTGAAATAAGCATTATTTGTAATTACATATATGTATATATATTTTATAAGCATCTATCTGTTTATTCTAATATGAGCATTTATACTACAAGATTACATAGTGCGTCTGAAACCTCAATTCTCCTGTCCCAAAATGTGAGCTCCTGCAAGCATGGGCAGCTTTAAAACAGACAAAAACAAAAACCAGAGGGTGCCAGTGTTTTATGGCAGTGCTGCTAGTCCTCACAGCCTTTGCTCGCCACGTGAAAGTCTGATGGTTAATGGGTTGCAAGCAGGCATTTTACATTGGAAACTTACTAGCTTTTCAATTTATTTACTTATGATATGCTGACAAGGGCTTTGAATTAGTGAAATAAATATTTCTAGCAGCAAGTAACAACTAGAGGGTTCGGCTGACTGCCACAAGTGGGAGATTGTGCAGAGCTGATAAGGTTAAGATCACATGCATTTCTGTGGGGCTTGAAGCGGCAGTTGGTTTAGGCACAACATGGTAAAACAGATTGAGCAATCTGTCAAATTTCCATGGATAAATCTATATCTCGAGCTTCAGGGGAAATACCTTCGGGAATGTGGTTCTGCTTATACATACTATTTATACATACTACAGTTGCAGAGGGAGGCCTTAATATGCAAATACTTGTGGGTATGTAGCTAAGCAAATATTTGAATTTCCATAAAAGTTTCAGAAGATTAAGAAAATAAATAGTGAAGTTCATATGTCAAAAGAGTTTCTTTTAATAAGACTAGAGCAATTATAATGTTTCACATAAATTGAAGGGTAGAATGGGGTCAGTTTAATTGCCAGAATGCTGCATCATGTGGCCTTTCGTGAAACTGGTTCTGTGCAGACGGGGCACTCGGGTTGCCCTCGGGTTCTTTGCTCCTTTCGCTTCCTGGCTTTGGACTCTACCTAAGCACTAGGTGCCTCTGTGTTGTCACCTTCAGCAAGGAAGAAGCTGCAGGGAGTAGCTCAGGTGAAGGTGCCCAACCTGGCGCTGCTCCCGGAGGCTCTGCCCTCTTCCTGGGCCGCGGTGCTGGCCCCAGGGGTTCTGCTCTGTTCTGCCCGTGGATCTGATGGAGGTGAGGGGTGTCCAGCCCCCAGGAGCCTTCCCGCTCACTTGGGGCCTTCCTGCCCTCTCCTTGCCCCCAGGCACCAGTCTCCACTGCGTTTAAAAGGCTGCGAATGGGCTCAAAAAGGAGTTAATGCATCTGCCTGCAAGTTCTGTGTTGTGTCAGATGGGGGCATGTGCAAAATGAGATGTTTGGAAGTAGAGAGAGATTAATACTGAAGTTGTGGGAGTGTTTCCACTTACGGATGTTGTCGCTTCAGTAAGAATATTGGCATGTCTTTGATGATACCGAATGAAATTTAGTGTTTTTCTGAAGCACTTGTGAGCATCAGTACTTCACACGATCCATGCTTGGCAAACCCTAATGCTTAGGAAAATGAAACCTGCCAGGCTTCTAGCAGGGTGTCCCTCGGTTTTCGTGGTCGCTCCCATGTCCCTGCTGCAGGGACAATCCATGGATGCTGCTGCGCAGGCAGTGAGATGACGATAGGCTTGTTTGTGTTTGTCCCAAAAGGGAGCCTGGCATATGCCTCATGGATAGGCTTAGCTGCGCTTTGGAAGAGCTCCAGGAAGGAAAACAGAAATAACTACATGGGGAGAAGTAGCAGACTAGATGAAAATCCTACAAAAGATACAAGTCACACAGTGGAAGGTGATATGTGTATTAGAAAAATAGGCTTATTCCCTGCCATTTTGAGTGTTACTGTCCAGTTACCTACATCCCTTGCTGTGAGCTGCTGCTGAAAGTAAATTTGAAGAGTGGCTGAGTCACAGCCAAAGATCCTGCAGGTAAAGAAGAGTCGGTACCTGACATAGAGAAAGCAACGGAGCAAATAGAGGTAACTCATTTGCGTGTGTGCACTCTGTGTAGGCGGGTGGAATGGCCCAGGCTCGATGACACAAAGCAGAAGACAAGTCCTGTCATTCACTTATGGAAGTCTCCAACAGTAAATAATAAAAGTGAATCCAAACACCACAGAAATGTATTTTTAAATGTAGCTTTATTCTTCCGGTTATCAATTTGGAATAGAAATTTGTGTATTTATGTGCACCGTAACATTAGGGAGGGGGAGACGGTGTGGCTTTTTTATGAGTGTTTAGGCACGAAGGGTGTGTGTGGAGAGGAGCTGTTCTGTTTTCCTGTTCGTGGGAGGGGACTGTTCAGGAATCCGAACAGTTCCGCTTGTGTGATAAATGCTGCCTGGAAAGTGAGTAGCAATTTCTGAATGCTCTTGACTGAAGAAAAACATTGTTAGTCTGGCAGATTGTCAGCTGCAAATGATACATTAATCTTTGGCACAGTGCTCCTGCTAGTAAAAAAGAGGCTTTCCTTTTGCTCTTAGTAATTATCAGTCTGCAGCAAGCTGCTTTGAAAAAACCACACAAGTGTTTTGTGTGTGTTTTATTCGATAAAAATCCCCAAGCCTTTTCCTACTTTGCTGATAATCTGCATCCATCCGCACAGCTATCTTTAATGATATATTTTTTTTTGTGATTATGCAGCTTGAAGTAAAGCTTTGTAACAATTGCAAAAATTTATAGGTTATTTTAAAGAAGAAACAGCATTACTAAGAAGGATGTTAATTTCTACAGTTTCTGGTAAGCCTTCATCCTTAGGACAGTTTTACTTCTGTAGCGCTTCAGAAGCAATATTTCTCCTGTTACTTTCCACCAAATATTTAGAACTTCGTATTAATGGTGATCAGGTACCAGAGTCATGTTTATTTACTCAAAATATTAGTTTACATTTCAGTTGGATAACAAGTATATTGATAATTCTGCTAACCTCAAGAGAATATTTTTTTCGTTGCCTAAGTAGGAGTATTTTTTTTCGAGTTGTTGATTTAAGTGCTAGGTACCACTTTTTAAATACAAGACTCCTGGAGTTCAGATAATAATAGTACCTACAATTAATATGTTTTCATACAGTAGTCTTTATATTGGCATCTGTCATAATTATCCATTAACTTTATAATTCCTGTGGGGTCTATAAAATAAATCTAGTGTACTAAGAGCTAAAGTGAGTAGAACAGCTGAAAGATGCATCATAAATGGGAAGGTTCTGTAACAGAAATGTGAGTTCTTTGTAAAGAATAAGATATAGATTTACAGGGAAGTGAAAGTATAACTAAAAAATTATTAGAAGTTTTAGCACCATTTTAAAGCTTTGTTCTCATTTTTCCTGTTTTCTTCACTAGTTTCTTCAAATTTTGCAGTAGCTTTAAGGCTTTTCAATTTAAATACATATATTAGGTGGTTTCATCACTTATGTCACTGCAAATATGATGGATTACAAGTCACCTTATATTTAGTTTGCTGTTCACCATAATATGATAAAAGTCTTTATTTCCACCTTTTAAATAATGAACTTGTGTCTGTAATTTTTTTCTTGACTCCTTTTTGTTTAACTTAAAAGCTTCAATGGTAATTTTCCAGGGTGAGAAATGCTGTGGGTAAAGCCCTGGCTAGGGAATAAGGCTAATTAGGTTCTGTTTCCAACTGTGTCCTGCAGCCACTGTGTGAGTTTGGAGAAACTCAGTTATTGAGCGTTCTCATCTGTGCACTGAGGACGTGGGGGCTTCATTTTCCTTCTTTAGTGTCTTTGCTTGATAAAATTTACTTCTGTTTGTGTCCAGGAACATGCACAGAGAGTCTGCTATAACAGACCTTAAATACTTGAGATGCTGCTTTAAGACACATGCAAGTACTTAGCTGAAAAAGGTTCTTTGTAGCAGCCCCAATAGTTGAAATGAATAGTAAATAGTTATGTGTTGTAAAGGAGGATGCAGAAATTGTGAATGGTTTTTTCCCTCGAGTGGCTGATAAGACCAAACTTCCCCGCTGATCCACAGCTGACGTAGGTGCTGTGAAAAGGCCTTCAGTGAATGAATATGTTCTTTGGGGGATGGGGAGGAGAGAAACCAGAAATGACCCATAAAAAATAAGCAGACTGTCGTACAGCAGCTCAAGTATTTTAAGTGTCAAATTAAAAAACGATTTTCGGTGCACTATTTCCATGAGAATGGAAGTGTGAGTGATTAACCCCCTTCTATTTATAGCTATTTTCCCTGAGTTAATATGCTTGCTCCAGTTAATTTCTAGGTAAATTCTTTGAGAAGGCAGAGGAATTCTTCCCCTAGTGTCCTAAGTTGGATTTTTCTTAATGTGATTTTCGCAAGATAAATTACTGGCTCTTCAGTTTTATTTCTGCTTTTGTAACTCATTTGAAAAATCCTTCAGCATTGGATGGCTCCTTTGTTTTCCTGTCACTATTTGCTGATACTGAAATTCTGGGGTTATTGACTGATGAGGGTGAAAGATGCTACCTCCACATGCCAGGTTGATAAAGCTCCTGAGATGAGGCCACAGGTTAACGAAATCAAATACAGAGAAAGTGTCAGAGCCAGGCTTACTATAAATCAATTATTGCTAAAGTTTTGCACGCTATTGATGCCAAAAGTTAATTCTTCATTGCTGGTTGCTCACGTGCTGTTGGTCAGGAAAGTAGCACGCTACTCCGATGTTCTGTTTTTTATTGCTCTGCAACTGTAGTTGTGTTCTTAACTGTAGTAAAGGAATTTCTACTTCCATAATGACAGTTTCCTTGAAGGATTGGAAGTAGGACTGCTTAGACTCTTCCTATAAAAAGGACTCTTCAGAAATAGCAGCATATGCTGACTTTCAGCCCCAGCTCTCATACTTCAGTGTTCAGCAGGTTCCGATTAAGAGATACTTCTCCTAGAGGGTGGTGGCGAAGGACATGGGCTGAGTGTTGTCTAATTTGCGCTTGTTCTGCGATGTGCTTTCTTGTAAGAAGTAGAATATCCAGGGACGTTGGTGTTGTCTTTTTGATTTATGATGTGAGAGAACTTGAAAGGCATTAAAGGAAATGCTGTTTGAGTCTTTCTTCAAGGTTTCACCCTGTAGTAAATAAGCTTTTACTGTCAAGCTTGGTGGTGTGAGATTTTCATCATGGCCCAACAACTTTTGTATGGAAACTGAGAAGCCTTTCCCAATCCATTCTTCTTCTGGTTCCTGTTTTAGACTTGTGGTGTTTTTTGAGATGTTACATGGAAAGCTCAGAAGGTTGTATTTTATTCTTCTTGTCATCTTGTTAATGGTTCATCTCAGTATCACAAATTGACCATCTTGTAGCATTGTCTTTGCTCTGGCTAGGGCAACTCTCATCAACGGTGCATCTGAAAGGCTGATGGTACAAAGTCATATGTACCTTTGCTCTTCCCAAGTGGTTGCTTTTTATACGAAGGAAGAGTATTCCCGTGTGTCCTGGGTTGCAGAGGTGCTTCCGTCACAGGGGTCGTGGCTGCGGCCGCTCTTGGTGCAGCCGGTGGAGGTGAGCAGAGCCGTGAACGGGCAGCGCTCCGCGGAGCTTGTTTTGGGCAAGGGGCAGCGCTGCTGCCGTTCCTGCTCGGAGCGGGGAAGGAAACGGCTTTTCTGGAATGTTCCTGGGACGCCACAAAAGGTTTTCACTTCTCTCAGAAATACTGTAGAAAAATATTGTTTTTATTGCTGAAAAATGCCCTACAGGACAAATTCCTATGCTGATCATTTCAATTGTTAAGAAGGAAGAAAATGTTTCTTTTTTCAAGTGGTCTGATAGTGATACATCTAAAAGCTATGGAAAAATTATGAACACTATTGTGTAATCTGACCCTGTGATCCAAGTCTAGCTTTGAACTGTTGATTTGACAAGAGCAGGGTTGTTTTTTGTTTTGAAACCAAGCACTCCACCTGCCTCTAGCCTGAGAGTCGGTCAAGTTTTTGGCTCTTAGGTGATGTAATATTATGAGTTGTCATGGTGAAGTGTCTGGCATTTGAAAATTTTCTTTTTCAGTGTGAAATAATCTAAAAAAGCCTCCAGTATGACCAGAGCTCTTACATACATACTTGCTGAGTTATTCTTTTTGATACATAACATTCAGAAAGAAACCTGCTTAAAAAGCCTCCCATCACTAACTAGGCCTATTATCTTCTAAGATGATAGAATCTCTAGTAGGTAGACCCTTTTTATTGTTAAATAATGGATGTGCCAGTTGACTGAAAGAATTATGGATCTTTTATGGAAAGAAACATTAGGGGATGCAGTTGACTAATATATACTGCATTGCAACCCTTATTATATAAAGGGAAAGAATAATATTTAACAAAAGGGATAAAACCATCTTCCTGTAAAGCCAAGCCATTGATCAAAAGGATGATGTTAAGATGTGGAAGTATGATTGCTTCATTTGTGTTAGGAAATGGGTCTCAAAAATCATTTCCAGGGATTGTAAATTGTGTCCTGATTACCTTCTACTCAGCTGTATTGCCAATCTGAAATTTGTAGAACACAATAGAAGGAATAAGCCTACAAAGTTGCCACCATTTCCCAGTTGCAGAGGAAGTGGAAAAGGCTCTGAGTTGTGTTTAGGCTTGCTAGCAGTTTGGGTTTGCCTCTTTTTCTCTGCCCCTTTCCTTCTCTCCACTGAGCGTGATAGGAGTGTGGTGCTCATCCTTGATTCCCTGCTACGCTCCGTTCCACCTTCCTCTCGCTGGGATCCCTGTTTGGTAGCACAGTCGAGGTTTTGGGAGCTCTGCACAGATACTCCATGAAATTCTGTGTCCAGGGCTTCCCTTGAAGCTCATAAATAACAGATTTGCTGTGAGCACCTGTTAACATATCTGTGTCTAAACAAGCTGGGACTTTCTACATGTTCTCAAATATCGACTTGGAGGTTGAAAATCCATGTGGAATCAGCTCTTTATCCTATTCAATTTGTTTTTGAACGGTGTGACGGCCCAGGGCTCTGCAATGATGGCAGAGCAGACAGACTGGCAAATCACCATTGCAAACACTCGGTAGAGATGCTCGAGGGCTTGTGCAGGGTGGTGTTTTTGCACCTACGTAAAGTTCTCCTTGAGGGTCCAGGGTTCCTCCCTGCCCATTCTGCACTTCTGAAGCTGGAGCGGTGCTGCAGCACTGACCTGGCCATGGGAGAGGAGCATGGGCCTGACAAGCGGTGGGGGCACTTAAGTCTTTGCACAAATGAGTCTCTCTGGTCTAAACTGTTTGTTTTCTTTTGTGAGCAGCTTTGCTGAACTAGTCTCGTAATCACTTGTGCCTGAGACTGGGTTTGAACTGGAAATGAGCTGGAAAATGTGACTAGGTTGACTCACTACTTATGAATCAATAAAAAGCTAATGTAAGCATTTGTTTGTGAGTCACGAGGAGTTGTAAAAACACTGCTATTTTTATAAAATGGCCATGTGTAGCCTCAAACTCTGCTTTTTGAATGGTAAACTACCTTCAGGAATGGCACATGTTCTGTGCTCTCAGAATCCCACCTTGGATGCTGTAATCTGGGCGGGTTGTTCAGGGTATCTGCTCAGCCAGCCCTCTCCTTTGAGCACCTCTGCAGACCCCCACGCTCTAGCGGAGGCTCTGCTGACCTGCTTTGGTGCAGTGCCACCCGCTCCACAGAACACTTGGTTGGCTGATGGAACCAGAGCATCATCTTGCTGTCTGCCAGGCTCCTAGCTTTATTGCCAGTGATTTGCACCTTGTCTGCTCTGCCCAGGGCACTTTCCAAGGTGGAACAGCAGAAGAAAAACAGGTTTTTCTGAAAAAGTCTTTATCGTTTGTTTTTGTTTACAAATCCTAAATCATAGAGGTAATACTTTGCCTACTGAAAGCTTCTGTTTTTTGCTCTGTGAGGTCTTCTGCTTGCTTGATGGCAAAAAACCACAGATCTTTTGCTGCTTTGATTTGTTTGTAAGAGGAAAAAAAAAAAAAAAAGGCAGGCACCTGCCCTTCCACTCCTACTGAGTTCTAAATAGCAGTGAGTATGAGGATTGCTGTGGTGCTTAACCTTTTTTTGCCATCAGAATACACTGTGACAGAAGGGAAAAAAAAGCCTAGGAATTAAATATCAATTTCATTAGCTGACTCCTGAATCATAAATAATCTTTTTCAAAATAAATAGAATCCTTAAGGTTGGACGGGACTTCCAGGGATCATCTAGTCCAACCCCTGCACACGCACTTGCAAGATCTTTTTAGCATTGTCTTATGGTTCTAAATGCAGGGAATTTGTCAGTAGAGGGTGACCAGGTAAAAATCTGCTTTATGGTAAGCGTGTTCATAGCTACCTGTGTGTGAGGACAACTTCTTTTAAATGTTTTAGGTAGAGATAGATGCAGCGAGGGGTTAGAGAGAGGAGAGCCGCGGCTCCGTGGGGGTGGCTCGGGGCAGCGCGCGCCTGGCTTCAGGTGGGGCACGTCCGCAGCTCCTGCTCTGAATCGCGCACCGCAGTAACTGTGAAATGAGGAAACGCAACTGCGTTAGCCTCAGATCACTGGAAATCGTATTTCTAGCTGTTGTTCGTTTAACTTGAAAACATGTAGGGCAATGTTTTTGAAGCTATTCATCCAAATGCTTTTTGTGCATTTTAGGAAGAAAGATCCAGGCTGTGAACTGACTTGAGTTCTGACTTAGCTCTCCTTTGTGCAACTCATTTGCCTTAGAGCTTGGTAATCTGCACTTTCTGTCTCTACTTGTTTTTTTTTTTTTTTTTTTTTGCTTTCTGTAGCTATTTTTACGTGAAAAGAACTTGTGGCTATATGCTTGTTTTGTTTTGGTTAAAGAGATTTTGTATGAGATAAATGGGTTTGACAGAGCAACTGTGTTTTTAGTTTTTAAGTGAAACACCAGAAAAGGCCGAGGCTTGATTTTTATTTATTTGTTTACAGGATGCTGTTGCCTCTTAACACCCCTAAATATCTTTGCGTGTGGAACACCAGAGGTAACACTGCTGTGTATACAGCAGTTGATTATTGATAAAATATTTTGTCTCTTGATAGCAGTGTCATTGAGAGGAGCTACTGTTAAAAGGTCAGACCTGGGCTAGTCCTGTTGAAGTGACAAAGGACATAGCAAATTAGGAGGATGATCAGGTGCAGCTCTAGTGCTCAGGTCACCATGTAAACAAGACAGTGCAGTGTGTAGGAATTAATTTTTTCAAAGTTGAAGTTTTAATTTTCAAGGCTTGTGTTGCAGTTTGTGGTATCTGGAAGCCTGAGGGGCTGTGGTTTAACCAGATGTGCACTGTGGGAAGTTTTTCTTTTTTTCTTACTATTTTAATTCCTGGACTTTAGTCATAATAGTTGAATTGCTTACAGAGGAAGTTCTTGAAAACCTTTGTGCCTGATACTGCTGAAACTTAGGCCTGAGAAAGCAAAGAAAAAAAACCTCACTGCTTTCCTTTCTTCAGCATTCATGTCTTGTTAATTCAAAAGTATTTGGTGTTTTTCTCTGGTGTTTAACCCTCTTCTTGTTGCAGACTCAGTAAAACAGAGTTTCCTCACAGCCGATTAGATGCTACAGGAGCTAATTCAGCTTGACGTGCACTTGTCTGGTCCTTGGTGCTATTGAGGGCATGAAATGCTTGAGACAGCTTAGAGGTTGCTGAAGCTGTGAACCAGAAGCACTAAAATACCCTTGCTGTTTGCTGGGCCCTGTATAGCTGTCCAGAACATCTGCTAATGCTCTCAGCCTGGAGCCTGATGCCTCCCTTGGTGGCAGTGAGAGTGGGAAATGGGTTTGCAAAGAGGAGGATGCCCAAGGAGCTGCTGCGCTGTGTGATGCAGTCCCTTGACCTGCTGCAGCCCGGGAGTGCTCTCTCCTACAAACAGTCTCCTTGCAGGGTCTGACAGAGTCTCCAGGGGAGCCTCCTGATGGGTTCAGAAACTGGCCTGCGGGGAAGGCCATAGGGCTGGCAACAGAGCCTGGGAACTGCTCTGCAGTGTCTTGGGCCATTTCTGCAGCTCTTCGGGGGTGTGTGGCCTCCTTGCCTGGTTTTGTGACTGTTTTTGGTTTAGGTTAGGTGCCATGCTTTAGGCAATGGTTTGTTGCATGTTTTCCTCCCTTGTGTGGCATGTTTTCTCAGAAGCTCATCAGCATTTCTGCGGATGTAAGTATAGAGGGGAGTTTAAAAGAGCTCAGGGTCTCGGAAAATGTGCAGTGTGGTTACAGAAGTCTTGATTACCACCACATAGCTATCTGATCCTTTCTTTCAAAAACAAAACAAAAACTTCTAGGGTTAGAATAAACACCATATTCATGTAATAAAGGCATAATAAAAAGATTTATAGAAAAGATGTTTTGCAGCCTGTCTTGTGATTCACAAGTGGCTACAGAGTAGAATTTCTTTCTGATCCTTTTCCCATTCCTGGCATGCATGAATGTTTCTTATGTTGTAGCTTCTTGCTAGCTCTTTATGTTAGGTAATAAGTACAGCAGAGTTTGTACTTTGGTCTGTTAGATAACATAGTCAGCACTTTCGAAAAATTTTCCACTCGTGCTTTGTGAAAAGAAAGGTTTTGATGTTTGAAGGCAGGAGTCCATACAGGTGTTGCACCTGGAAATAGGAGTGAGCAGCTTGTTTGAACACATAGGGGATTTTTTCAGGCCCAAAGAGCTGCTGGCAGCAGAGGATCAGCAGTAACTGTGTTGTTGGTACCTACTCTGAAATGCAGCAGAGGTGAAATTCCCCAAGCTACGATACGAGGACAGGACAGGAGGGCAGCAGAAATGTGGCAAGCAGCAGACGGCGGGAAGATGTGAATTGATGAGCGTTGACAGCAGCTACTCAAATGTGCTGCGTTGCTAAATGTGTGCAGTTCATGGACCCATAGTATTTCTCAGACTTTATGCACGTGCTGACTCTCAGGTTGACTACCAGTCCATTAACTGCTGTGCAAAAACAGGTAAATCCCTTCTGCCCAAGTTGGGAATAAGACACAAGGAATATCAGTGCGTCTTGCCTTTCTGGTGCCTCACAGGTGAGCATGGGGCAAATGGTTGGGGAATGAATGATTTGGAGCCCCTTCTCATTTCAATGATTCGGACTATGTGGTGCAAAGATAGAGAGCAGGACAGGAAAGGGCAGAGAGCAGAAAGTGCTGCTCCTTTATCTTCTGAGACCATTTTATTTTGCTTAGTGCCTTGGTTTTTCTTTGTTTTCAACAAATCTGACAATGTCTGTTACATGTTCCCATATACCAACTTAATAGGAAGGTGGTTTAATACAGGGAAGAAATAAAGTCATGGTTTATTCAAGCGTATCGACGCTAATACTAGAAAGCTAGCATAGTGCATTTTGCCAGTGATTCCCACGTCGTGTTTTGGAGTCTTCGGTGTGGTCTACCAAGCTCTACAGAGACAGGGATAAATACTTAGGATAAATAATGTCATATATGCCAGTAGTAGCACATGTGCAGTTTTGAAACACTGTTCTTGGCTGCGTTGGTACTGATAGATTTCCCATGAATTGAGTTGTGGGAACCTGAGGCACAATCCCAATTTGTCAACATGGAGAAGTCTGTGGAATTATGCTCTTAGTTAAAACAACTGCCTCCTTCAGCTCTTGGGCATTGGTTTTCAGATGTGCTGCGTAAGCAGTTTGTGCTTTCAGGACCACTGATCGTGGGCAAGTTCCTGGGCAGAGCAACCCTTGCAAGTTCTGTCCTCCATTAGGCCTTGATTCTCCTCTATTTTCTTTTCTTGGCTGTTGCCTGATCTAGGCTGGCTCCTAGGCTTTGATCACGTGAAGCTTTTCCATTAATTCACACCCTTAAGCACAGCAGGCTGTTGCCAAAAATTGTGTATCGGTTGGTAACTTAGTTTCCTTCAATGGTTATGAGGCAAAAATAGTTGGTAAAATTAAGTGGCTTCACAGTTGCTTTCCAGAAAGGTTCTGCTCTGCATGGCACAGGAGAAGGGCCTTCCACCAGCCTTTCCCACTGCCTGGTTTCAGATGTCTGGGCTGTATGCGAGCTCCTGCAAGATGCATGTGAATTATTTATTGCGTTTTAGGAGGAGGTGTTAATGGGAGGAGGAAGGTACCATGTCTTGTGCTTTGTGGCTTGCCCTAAAAACATGCAGATAGTATCAGTGCAAATGAATATCCCTAATTTGTTCTCAAGGGGAGGGTCACTGAGTTGATTTTGTTTTGCTGAGAGTTTGGTTTGCAAAGTAGAGCTAAGTGGAGAATATTTTGGCAAAGACTTGAACCATTTTCCTGCTGTTTTGCAGGTTGAAATCTGAATAGCAACATGGGATCAACGGTGTCGTCATGTCTGGTTTTCCATGATTCACAAACCTACATTTGGCATTACACTCTCCATATTTTTTCTTTTTTTCCACTGACCTGTTACAATTTGAGGATGCAGAGTTTGTTTAATCATGAAATGGTGATATGAATATAGTACTGCAGTAATCAAAGGGAATGAAAATGAGTGGTTAATCAGGTATTTCTGTGCAAAAAATGATCATGGAGTTAGTAAACCAACTAAGAACTGGTTAATTTATTGTTTGGTTAATGACATCACCTTGTGTTTGCTTTTTTAGGTCACATTTGGGTCATCTTGTGGAACCTTCCAAGGAAACGAGTAGTAGTAGGAAAAAGATGTTTGAAAGCAACTTCACTAACCAGTCAGACTGAAACAGCAGCAAGCTCTCTGGAGTAAGTGTTGAAGTTTGTTTATTTATTCCTTGTGAGGTCAGTAGCCTAGTTACTAGATTCTGTTGAATTTTGTTATGGTTAAATTGAAGAAATCAGTGACTGCATACTCATTTCACTCAGTTGGTGAAAGATACTCCTGGAATCTTTGTGAGGCACTTGCCATGTTGGTAGAAATTATATGTTAGGAAGTTGAGGGAGGAACTGGGTGGTTCTCCCAGTGCATTCTCCCACCTGTGTATTGTGGGTGTGTGTTGGAGCTGGAGTGACCAGGTGTAGGTGTGATTACATGTAACCCTGGAGGTGCTGGGTTACGTGTAACCTTGAAGCCTGGCCTCTGTCTTCCAGGGAATTGGAAATTATGATTGTTTTTTGGCTGTAGTTTAGCACTTCTTATACTTAGTGGGTGGTGGTCACTGATCTTATAGCTATCAGTGCTCTACATACAGGGGAATTATTGTCCTTTTTGAGTGGTTAAATTCTTCAGCAGGAGTAAACAAACACTCCCTGTGACTTTTTTCCCTTTTTCTTAATGTACAAGAAAATCTACCAGACTTTGCAATGGTTGAACTCCAACTGTCATTTTGCTGTTAGCTGCCTCAATCCCCAAACTGGAACTTCTAATTTGCCAAGTGATACAGCTTGAATGGAGAGGAGGCAGAGCCCTTCCAGCTTACAGTAGCCTCTAACTTGGCAGGTAGAACATACTCCCAGAAAAATAATTTTTAAAAAAGGTTGGAAATAGGGGGCAATCTGCATAATTTTGTTTGACACTGATTTTACTTCTGCTGCTTGGTATGTGAATGTAATCCCACAGAAGTCATACAAGTTGGATACATATTTGAATATCTAGTTAGGAATGAAAAATTCTGGTCATTAGGACTGAACAATACGACTGTACAAGAAGAGTATTTTGACTTACTGCTTTCATTGTCAAAGGGCAATGACTCTTCCCTTCTTAAATAAAGGGATGCGTGCATAGTGTAATAATTTGGGTAGAAGAATGTCTATGAAAGCTGGTCAGTGAAGCTAAACTTTTCCTACTTGGAAAATTTTGTGAAGTGTTTCTATTTGCCAGAAGAACACATTTTATTTTGATTACTTTTGTGTTAAAGGCAGGAGATAAATTACATTTAGAGTTCAATTAAATATAGATTTAGAATTCGGTATGTCTGTTAGCTGCCTTTTTCTAAGCAAGGATGTTATTTTACATCAGTACATAGAAATTGATATCAGTTCCTAATCTGGGCCATATTTCAAGTGGCCAGTAAACATAATCTGAAAAGTTCTCATCTTGTATTTGAATTCTGAGCTCTGAAGCTTCCATTGACTCTGGTTCTTTCATATAGAACTCAGTCTTTCACTTAATAGTCAACATAAAATAAATATAGGTAGCTGTTTCAATGTCTGCATAAAATAATGTCAAACTAAGTGTATGAATGGAAAATAGATAAGTCATTTCTTGTCAAAATTGATTCCAGACCAAATGGCTCTAAGCAATTGACCCAATGAAGAAGAATGCCCAGTCTGACGACGTCCCTGTTTCTTGATTTTTCTTTTCCCCTTGGACCAAGGCATCTTTCAAGCTTTAACAATCCGAGATGTTGATATTAATGACAGTCAAGCAGTCTGCTTATGTGATAGCTTTGTATTTTGTACTGTGCCATCTTTAAAGGAGAAAAAAAATCACCTCCTAATTAATTTTAGTAGTAATTATTATTACTTAAAGTCTTCTTTCTAGATACTTAAAACCCATCTGTGCTGGAGAATAAGTCTCCTAAAGGTTTTGATTGAACTAGCAGCAGTAATTGAAAAGTGAGTCTCCTATTCCCTGCGTATATCTAAATATAGAAAACCCTCAATTTCAGGTCAGACATTTTTGTAGTAGAAACTAATCTGGGCCATAATTTAGAGGTCTAAAATTTTATTTGCTGAACGAAACATTTAATTGGCCGTTGAAACTTGATGATGTAGCTCTACTTTACAATTTGAAAGGAAATTAAATATTAATCACTTAAAATCTGTTGTAAATGTAAGCAAAACATTTATTTCTCCTTTTCTCCTTGTTTACAGTGGAACAAGTAATAACCGTGAGCAGTTGAGAAGGCAAGAAGGACACTAGGAAGCACAGTTAGAACTGATGTAATATTTTGGGTTTTTTTTTTGATTTTTTGTTTTGGTTTTGACTGTACAACTCCTGCATGATAAATGGATAAAAATATGGTTTGCTTAGTGCTGTATAAATCAGTAAAATTACAACAGCAAATCTTAAAGCATTTTTTCAGATTTCTTACAGGCATCTTATATGGACTTCTTGAAATCAGAACAGAAAAAAAAAAAGGAAAATTTTCATGCTCAGATATGCAGCCTGAGGTTCTGTTTACTTGTTTTTTGGAAGAGGGCAGCCTGAGATTCTATTTAACTTTATTTTAGGAGGTGTGGTTTGAGGGAGAGGTGTGTTTCAGTGCTGAGTTTCTGTATTTTACATGCATGCTCTTTAATTGAAATGAATATGCTTCAGACGTCTTGGCATGGTTTAGTAAGAGTAATTGAACCTCAGTGCCGAGGGGCCTTCCCCTGGCTCCCCCGCAGTGATTCCGAAGCTGCGGTAATTGCGCAGGGCGACGCAGCCACCTCCTTGGGCACGCGGGTGTTTTGGGAGGCCACGATGCGGCAGGGAGGCCCGGGAGCCCGTGCCCTGCCTCGCGGCCCTGCGTTGCCACCAGCCTCCCTGCGCCGAGGGGCTGGACGTGCGAGCGCGGGGAGGTCTGGCCTGTGCTGGGCCGTGTTCCTGCCAGCGCTGCGTGACGAGTTCCAGGAGGGGGGTGTGTGACAGAGGCATCTTGATAGAAACTGGCTTTGGGCAACTCTTCATGTCCTTGAAATTCGAAATCCTGACCTGTATTAAGAACTGTCTTCACCCTCGGTTAGTGGTTCTGTGTCCCAGCTTTGCCTCTGGTGATGCAGAAAAGCAGGGAAAGGGATTGAAGGCAGAAGGAGCAGCTGCAGAGACCCAGCGAGGGAGCTTTGCTGGTAGTGCCTGTGTGGGGCTGAGCTGGATCTTGTTTGCTGGTTTGGGGAGGAAAAGGAGAAAACTGGCTTCATTGAAGGATCAGTGAAACAGCGATTCCTTGTCTTGACTCTGGTATTGCAACCAGTGGAAAGCTCTTCACTTGGGTTTCTGCTGGGGTGCCTGTACTGCTATGACCATAGCAGAGTAATGGAGAGATATCAAACAGATAAACAGACAAAATAATCAGGAGCTGTGGAAAATATACAAACAATTATCGTCATCTGTGGGAAAAAATCAGCTATAGCTCATGAGGAGAATGACAATCTCAGCTTGATAACTGAGATGGCTCTTTAGCTACTGGTCTAAGCATTCTTAGGGAATGACATTTAAATATAGCATTTCATGCTTTCTGCAGATAGATATTTTTAGAAAATTAAATAGTGATTTTTATTCTGACTTCTAGAGGAATCCTCACTAAATGGACACTTAATTTTCCATTCCGTAGGGCCAGCTCATGTGGCAGTTGAAATGAACTGTTAGGAAATATTTATAGCAACTCATGATTTTTAAAAATAACTTCCCAGGCCATGCTATAGATGTCTGAAATACTGAAAATCTTTGCTTTGTACAAAAATAGCTATAGGATTCCTGTAGTGAAAAAAATCCTAGATTTACTGATTTAAGCATTAGTATTTGCCATCAGGCTGTTGGTAAATCTTTTTGTATGTGATATAGTCCCAAATCCAGCCATGCAGTTGTCGAAGGCCAGAACCCCGAGTAGCTCCACCCTTTGTAGGAATATGGGCAGTTCAGTGGCATGGTGTGGAATAGGTCAGGGGATGAACTTGTTGGTCAGTGGGAACCCAGCAGAGGCTGGGAGAGCTGCTGGGCTCCGGGCTGCCAGTTGGACCTCCGTGTGGATTGGGACCTAGAGACCTGTTGGCTGTGGCAGTGACTGTGGTCTTGCTGGGGTTTAAGGAATAGAAGAGGATCTGCTTTTACAGAACCACCAGCTGGCATGCTGCTCTACGGTAGATGTTTGACTTCATCAGGGCTTTAGAGGAAACCTAAGTGTTTTTCAAATATGAAGGGATAGTTTTCCTTTTGCTCTTTTTTCATCTTTTAAGTTCCATAGAACACAAACCTTCCTACATACCCAAACTGCTTTTGTATCTTTGCTGCTAGATTCTTTTGCCTTATGAGTTCTCAAACGTTTCCTTCATGGCTTGCCCTTCTTTTTATGGTATTAGATGTTTACGTAGTTACAAAAATGATTACAAAGATGATATTGTGCAAGTGCTCAGTGTTTCTTCTGCTTAGGCGATGTGCTCTGCTGCTGCTGTTTCCTAGAAAATTGCTGTGGTCAGATTGTCATCTCGTCTGCTCTGGACAGTAAGATATTGTTTAAAGACTATCCTTATGTGTCTGGATAGGGTGGCACTTTTTCACTGCTTTCACTGCTACAGAACCTTTTTTTCAAGCCCCTTGACAGCCACATGACAGAGCACACAGTAAATAAAAAGCTGTATTGATTGCAGTGGTGGCCATCCTGGAATGTGGCGCCTAGCAGTTGTAATAACTTATTTTATAAAGCAAAGTAAAAGCCTGCGTAAGAGGGCCCGCTTGTTTTTACTTCATTGAAACAAGCTAGTTCATGATATCTTTGTCCTTTATGTAAATATTCATATTTTCAATGAAAAGAAGAATAAATCAAGTGTCTAATTGACAGTTTCACTATTTTAAAGCTTAACAAATGCAAATGTCCTTTAACCTGAGGAGCCAAACATATTTTATGCAGCTTTCAAAGGTGCCTTTGTTTGAAGGAGGTGGCTTAAGTGAAACCTACTCCATATGGAAACCAACCTTTGATAAATAAGGATGTGGGTGTGTTGGATTCACCCCTCACTCAGCAAAAAAACCTTTTGGTATCCCTTAGAGGTAATATATTTCATTTGAGAAAGCATGACCAGTTTCAGGAATAGGTAATGTACGAAATATCTTCTAAAGAATTGTCTGAGTGTTGTGGTGCTGTGGGGCTTCCAGAGGATTAAATGATGTGAGTTATAACTGAGCGTGTCAAAATTTGATGTTTGTTGATGAGTGTTTATATTTCCTAGCTTCCTTGCAGTTTCTTTAACTAATATTTTTTGATAGTTCTTGATAATATATCAGTGTTGCACTGGATTTTTATGCTGATATTCTTTCAGTTAAAATAACAAGAAAAATGCACCTCAAAGGATGAGTGATAGAGGATTTGAATCGAGTTCACATGTAATGGACAATTTCTAATTTAATGACACAATCTGAAATTTGAGAATTGGTGCTTGTTCTTCGACATGTTGTTTTTAGAAAAACTTACATGACACAGGTTAATATTGAGTCTTTATAACTTAATAATGGTGTGAATCTGTGACTGCTTTTTAATGCCTCCAATCTTGCTGATATGACAAACTACTTATGTGAAAGTTTTCATGTCCCTTTAGCTGCTGAAAGAAAGGCTGTACAGAGGGAAGGGAAAAAAGGCACAAAAACTTCATTTGTTTCTTCTGCCTATCGTATTAATTTTTTTGTTCTTTCAGTATCTCTCAACCAACACATTTTTTTCTGCCCAGAAGATAGCTAAATGATGTCGACATTATAACAGTTATGCTGAATGAATGCTAGAAGCTTTCTAAATAAATGGACAGTTGCATTTGCTCTGCATTACAATTTAAAGAGTAAAATTGAATGGAGAATTAAGAGGTGATGACAGAAAGAGGAGAAACAATATAAAAGGGTGTAAAAACATTCAACTCCTTTTAGTTTTAGCCTGCTGTTCAGAACTTCAAACTTTTCTACATTTCTTCCTTGTAAATAAGTAGCTATATATTTTTTTGGTATACACTAATTCTGTTTTGTATCTTTGTTGGAATTACACGTGGATTACAATTTATGAATTGAATTTTAGCTTCAGAATTCATTCAGTCTCCATAAGCCGAATGTTGTTAATGCCTTGAGGCAGTAACTCCTTGGGCTACGTACACTGTACGTACGGAGGTTTTTGTACCTACACTGTATGTATAGCCCAGACACACATGCTTCTTGTCTGGTGTTTGCAGTG
Organism: Tinamus guttatus; assembly: GCF_059628265.1. Taxonomy (NCBI): domain Eukaryota; kingdom Metazoa; phylum Chordata; class Aves; order Tinamiformes; family Tinamidae; genus Tinamus; species Tinamus guttatus. Next base: position 1,395,245 of record NW_028288898.1, read on the forward strand.
CAGAGAGGTGGCAGTGTTCAGGGGGAGAGAACATCCTTACATACTGCAGAAATGCATGATGAAGGTAAAATCAGCTTATGTTGCTTCTGCGATGGGGCAGTTTGGTCTGTTGCTGAACAGTGACAAGGACAGAGTATTTTCAGAAGAAATCAGTGATCTTTAACTTGCTGTATGGTTCACTTCATGGGGTCATTATGGTTGGAAAAGACCTTTAAGATCATCAAGTTCAACCGTACACCCATCCCCACAAGGACTGCTAAACCATGTCCCTGCATGCCTCATCTACACATTTCTTCAGCACTGCCAGGGACAGTCACTCCACCACTGCCCTGGGCAGCCTGCTCCAGTGCTTCACCTGTCCTCTGTGTAGAAATCTTTCCCAATATCTAACCTGAACCTCCTCGGTGCAACTTGAGGCCATTTCATCTTGTCCTACCGGAAGCTATTCTGGAGATGGCCCCCTGCCTCACTGCAGTCTTCTTTCAGGTCGTTATAGCGATAAGGCCTCCCCTGAGCCTCTTCTCCAAAATAAATAATTCCAGCTGCCTCATCTGCTCTGCGTAAGGTCTGTTTCCCTTGATTCCCTCTCTCTGCCTTTACCCAGCAGTTCAGTGGCTGTTAAGTACTCATTGTTGGCATTTGATGTTCTTGTTGGGCTGGTGGCTCTCCCAACTGAAAACACCTGGTTGGAACTGCAGTTTAATGACTCCAAAGGGCTGATGCAGCCCTGTTCCTGCCAGCTGGGTTTCTGTGTCCCTGCACTGTGCCTGCTTAGAAAGCTGCTCTGCTTGGGGGGGGGAAGGAAAAAAAGCCCCAAGGTGAGCTGAGAGCTGTGCCATCCTGCTGACAGCAGGGTTACCCTGGTGCTTACGTGGCCCGAAGAGCATCTTGAGCAGGAAGGGCAGCATGACCTTGCATCAGTGCAACCAGCTGTAAACTTGCACCTTGAGGCTTCTTTGGCTGCCTGGAACGTGGAGGCTGCTGCTAAGGAGGGGGGCAGGCCCTGCGTCCATTCCCTTCCCCCTTGTGAGCTGGGGCATTCGTTAGAGCCCTTGTGGCTGGATTCAGCTCAATAACCTGACAGAAAATTGTGTGGTTTCTGCTTGAATAATCAGGTGTAGCTGTGTATGAAGGGGCTTGGTGTGTGCTGGCTTGGAGACAGGAGTGGGCAGCGCAGAGCGGGTTGAAGGGACAGGAGGACGGAGCCTTCCCCTTCGCAGTGCAGTGCGTGGCGCTGCTCGGTGTTGCACAGCCTGCCTTGGGGTGCCTCACAAAAACCCTTGTGTGGCCCTGCGTGGAGGTTCACTGTGCAGGCGAGGAAAACTTGAAGTGCCCCTTGTTCCACTTCAGCCTTAGCGCTCTGTTCGTGTACAAGGTATGTAATTCCATGGATGGAAAAACGGCAGCTGGCTGTCTTGATACAGCTGGCTCCAGGGCTCCTTGCTTGTGTGCTTTAGACATGTAAGTGCAAAGATGGCAGTTAGATTTCCTTTTTCTTTTCCTGGAGATGTTCTACCAGTCTGTTTTTCTTTTCTATCTATGTATCTTAGTAACTCTTTTCAGGTCTGGCATCATATTAGAAACAAATAGAGCAATTTGGGGCCATATATATGTATATGTATACATATTATTTGAAAACAATTTGAAGTACATAGCTGAAAGATCACTTAGCGTTTATAGGAAGTTTCTTAACTTAATTACATGTTTGTAATTTAGAAGAGCATTTAAGATTGAGTTGTGGCACTATTAAATAATAATTGATTAGATACTTGAATTGGCCAGATTAAGCCCTCTTTTAATGATTTCCTCCTCCTGCATGAGGAGTTGCTTCCACAAGGACAATAGACAAGCATAGTCATGAGGTAGAAAGCCCGAAATAGCTTTTTATTATTATTGTGCTTGTTGTTTTTTCCCCCTCGCGCTGGCAGTTGTTGTGAACGGCTCCTGCTGTGATGCCGATGGCTCTGCCTGGGCGCAGTTGCTGCCCGGGCGCTCGCGGTGTCGGCGCCGCTGCGCGTTTACAGGCCAGCCCGTGAGTCACTCGGAGCCGCCTCGTGTTCACGGTATAAAGACTTGCTCCCTCTTGACCCCAGTGACGTCGGTGCTGGTGGAAACCACATCCATGACTAGACACTCCCCGTAAAAAACAACAACAACAAAAAAAACCCGACCTGTGTCGCTGTGGAAGGGGGTATCGAGTACCTGAAGGGCAAGGGTTCCTTCCCAGCACGCTCAGGCTGGCGGCTCTTCCCTTGCTTGCTGAAAAGGCAGATAGGATTAAGGAGTGGCTGATGTCTGTTTTGAAAGTGAGCAGTTGTAAATAACTTTCTAATAATAACTTATAACTCTATTTTGTGTTTTCTACCTACTAAGCTATGCAGCTTCATACTTAATGCCTTAAACTCACGGAAGTGCTCAAGCAGTTTCAACAATTGCAAATGTTACAGAAAAAATCCAAAATAACAGGAAAATAAGAGGAATTAGGGTGCCTGTGACTGGAATAACCACATGGAGCAGTTAATTTTTACTCTCCCGGCTGCTGCACCTATTAAACGCGTGCTGCAGGCTGGCCCTAGCGCTGTGTTCGCAGTGGTGACCGGAGGAGCAGGCTTGGTGCGTGTGCGCATGCAAGTATGAAAAAGCTTTTGTTCTGCAGCGCTCAAGTGACTCTTCTGTAACTGCTGTTGTCAGCTGCAACAAAACAGCACCCACGATATTACGGGGAGAAGTAGTGGAATGAGCAAGAACAAATGATACCACATGTTAATATCTTACGAAAAATAGTGATTTGTAGTGTCTAACTACTTGTTTCTTCAAGATTTTCCAAGCAAATGCCACGTTATGCTGGTAGTGTGCTCTGTGTTATATGACAGATTAGGGTTGGTTTGTTTACAACAGAAATTAAGATACCAGTCTCAGTGCTCAACTTTTCACACCCATTGATGAGTGAAGAGAAGGATTTGTAAAGATCTGATAATCAAAATCAAACATTTTCCTGCCTGGCTTGTTCTTGTCACCAGCTCTATTCTACCCTATCCCACCCACCAAAGGAGAAAAAAAAAAAAACAACTTTCTTGTTTTGGTTCATCCTGATGCAACAGAGGGGGTTTATTGTAAATCAGAAGCCAATGAAAACAATGTGTTATTCAATAGTGATGATAACAGGAGCTCCCAACTTTTTCTTTATTGCGTAGAGTTTTTTTATTACGTGCCTCTATGTTCTGAAAGTTACAGCCTTTTGTACTGCTGCTGTTTTATCCAGTACAAGCACAATACTAAAGAGCAGCCACATCTTTGGTGTGGTAGCAGGTTGTCAGCAGCCGCGTTTGGGTGCTGACACCTTCTGTAAGGCTGAAGGGAAAGGCTTGGAAATCACCTGGCTCATGTAGGGCAGCTTTTCCCTGGCAAGCTGCTAGCCCCACAGCTGTGGGGGCAAAGAGCAGCTCTGAGTATTTAGGATATTTTAACATGGCAATTTCAATGGTTCTATTTCTTAAACAACAACAACAAAAAAACCCAGTAAACTAGTTGCCCCTCAACAGACTTTATTCTAATGTTTACAAAATATTAATAGTTTGCTTAACTATAATAAGTTTTAGGTTTTTTGTGCTACTGGCATATGTTGTTCATTGTAGGCGTGCTCAGCTTTGCCCTATCTTTATTGATTTATTTACTTTTTCCAATGCAGGCTCTGAGTATTGGGCAGAAGAAACTTTGCCAAGGCACCACTTCTGTGTCCCTGTTGTCAGTAAAGATGATGATGATTTATATGACAGTGGATGATTTGATTTAAAGGACTTCCAGTTTTAATTGAGTTTTAAATTTATGTGAGTTGCACATAAATTTGAGTTCAATTTATGTGAAATTGCACTGTCAAGCAAATTTAGCTTTTCATAAATGAAGCATTAGCTGCTGCATATCACAATGTTGGCCTATAGTGTTTTGAGTTTTTCTAAAGGAAGTTATTGGATTTTTTTTTTTTAAGAGGGGTGGAAGAAGCTCTAGAGCAAGGAGAATGATGCCCCTTTGTGAAAAATCATGTAGTTGGTCTGCTGGGCTTTAGCTGTGTGTGCAACTGTGGGCTTTTGTGCTCTGTGAAAAGAATTCCAAATTGCTTTGAAAACCTTTATTTGTAGATGTGTTGCCTATATGTTTAACTTTATAGAATGCATAGCAGATGATCTGTCTTCTCACAAATTGTTTTGATTGTTTTGTGTTCATCTGGAAGTTTTAATGGTTCCTATAGAAGTTTCTGACTATTATTTGAAACAGAAATAGTTTGGCTGATGTATTGGGTTGCCTCAGCTTTTTGTTTGTTTGTTTTTCTTAATCATATATACACCTAAACAGAAGTACTGTGCCCAGACAAGTATTATTGCTATGCTATATAGAGGTAATGACTGAAACTTTATATACCTGTTTGCAATACTGACATCTGAGACCCCAGACGTGCGAGTGGAGCTGCACAAGGAGGCTTACGTGAACTTTCCAAAGACTTTTAAAATGTGTGTTTAATTATAGAAGGTTAAACATACTGAATTTGGATTTTATTCTTTTTCCCCAAGGTCATGTGGCTATGATATTGTTGAGATTCCATAATGCCTCCTGCAGTGACAGACAGCCTTGACATCTGGGCAGTGGATTCACAGATTGGTGCTGATGGCTCCATATCTGTGGACTTCCTATTGCCCACTGGAATCTACATCAACCTCGATGTCCCTCGAGATGCCACCATATCTCATATTAAGCAGGTAAAACCAAATGGACAATTAAATTACAAGTTAAGTTCTAATCAATTTGAATTCTGTTACCAGTTTTGATGTGCCTTTATGAAAAGCAGGTGATAAATTTGAGTGAATGTATCAAAATAATTTTTCAAGATGGGCATGTATAACATTATGTCTTGGTGTATCTGGGAGCATAACAGTGAGATTCAGAATAGCTTCTTTCTGAAAGATGCACTTCAGCTACATAATAAATCTTTTAATGCATCAATAATATATTCTACATGTGTATTTAATGTTTCTCTGATTAATATGAAACAGGAGAGACAGTGTCCAAATTGATTTTAAATACAAAAGCTACATATTTTGTGTCTACTAGAAGAAGCAGAATCTAAAGACGGATATTCTGAGAACTATCTGTGCCACTTTTTGGAAGTTTATGTACAAGTTGCTTGTTAGGGCACCACTTTAAAAAGAGTGCTAGGTGCTTGGGGGGGTTTCTTTTGTTTTTCAGTAATGAAGTATGAAATACTTCTGTTTATTCTCAAAACATTTTTCTTTAATGTTCCGGTGTTTAAAAGAGCAGCTCTCTTTTATTCTTTATTTAAAATGGCTTCAATTTTGGGGGGATGTGATATTGTGGATTCTGTATTTTGAAGGACAGCTTTTCACATAGTTTGTCCAGGCAATATCTTGCATAATTGTAAAAGGATGGAATTAATAAAATTTGATTTCTAAAGTTCTAAGATGTTTTGTTCTTTAAATTAGAACAGTGGGTCGGGTCTGTTCTTGGTTTTGGAGTATTTTGAATACCCAGTTAGAGGATAACCTAGAATAATGGTAACCAATATTCTGCACTCTCATTGCTCCTAATGCTCACGGACTGCAACACTGACCTGAATTGCACGTAAAATTCTGGTCTGAATTTAAGCTGCTTTGACAGTGAAGATAATGGAAGTTCAATTGATGAGGCTAAACAGGCACCTTTGAAGGCTTCCAGTCAAGACTGAAGGATAAATTTATATATATTCCTATTCCGAAAGCCTGTCACAGCAGAGGGGCCCCAGCTGAATTAGTGCTTTATAAGCTTTCTGAATGACCCTTTGCTGTATTTGAAGAAAGATTTTTTCAGATTTTATCATATATTTTCACAGTTGTTGGTTCTAAAATCATTTGCCTCTGTGATGAATTATGTGGAGCAGTGGCTAGTGTAGGCAAGGTATGGAATTTTGCCTAGGATCCCAAAGAGGCTTCCTGGCATTGCTAGCAAGAGCCCACCTTTCCTTTCTGAACAGTGTGTGAGACAGCTTTTGGCTTGTAAAAGTATTTAAAAGAGTAAAAGAAAGTCTTCCAAACTTGTAAATATTGAAAATCCTCGTAGTGCTAAAGCTTCTCGGATGCAGAAGTTGGTGACCATAAAATAGGCTCTCCTAAAACTGTCTAACATCCTTTCGTTAGGAGATGGTTATTGTAGGTAGGTAATATGAAGCCAGTGTTAACAGAGTTCACTTAGCTTTTAGATTTGTCTTGCTTTTTCAGTCTGGTCCCATTTTGCTTTCTCCTGGCAGAAAATCTGTATTGTCATCCTTGCATTCATCCTCACTTTTTTTCTTTTTTTCTTTTTTCTTTTTTTCATGAAAAGTGCCATTCAGGAAAAAAAAACTCCTCTTTCTCTCTTTCATCAGAATGAGTTGCAGGTTCTTTGCTGTTCCTTTCCTGTCTGCTTTAATTTAGGAATATAAATCCTTGTTATTCCTTCCTGAGTACAAATTTCTGTTAAGAGATTTTTAGGCCTGTTGTAATACGTAGCATGTGTAGGTCCTGGCAGCTGAGAAGTTCAAATTTAGTCCTTAATCCAAGGAATTTTTTTTTTACATGATGTAATAAGTATCTGCCTGCCTATGTGTAGGATTTTATTGTACATCTTGAAGCAAACTACTTTATATCCAAATTCTTTTGATATGCAGAGAAGATAAAGCTTGTTATTGGGTATGCCACTCGGTAATAAAGTGATAAGAAATAAATGGAAAAAGCCTTATTATTCCTGCTAACATGCAAAAAATATTTGCATAAAGTTTAACAATATGATTTATTTATTTATTACGTGCCTGACAAAGAATTCTTACAAGCTTATGCTGGTTGGTCACTTACGTACAGTGTGCCCCAAAAGCACTGCCATTTTTGTTCTGTAAGAACCTAAAGTGTTTCTTTTAAAAATATATATATACACACACACACACACTTTGGCACCTGTTTTCCTGAAGAGTTGTAAGTGACTTTGATCACTTTGATGTGAGATTTTGTATGAAAATTCTGCCTCTGGGCTTGTTAAACATTCTGGTGGAGATGGAGCATAGGAAAGCCAAGACTCTAGCTACAAGAACCAAGAAAGATGGTTTTAGGGGAAAATGCAGTTTAGGTTGTTAATTCATTAGCCTCTAGGCTTAAAAACATTAATGGACCATCACTAATGCAGGTGGGGTGGAAGGGGGAGAAACCTCTGCTGTGTACAGGATGCGCTGATCTGGAGGAGATCTAATGCAGTCGTTCAGCCCCTTTTTTGGGGCCTAAGGAAGTAATTGGTGACAATCTGCAGAGCTGCCATCAGATAATGGCCATTGGAAGGCATTAAAGCTGCAGGTTAATCTGTGCCTGGAGCTGGCAGACTTGCAATAAAGGTGGTAGGTCACTGCAGTGCTTGCTAAACATGTACAACATATTCCATCGCTGTGTATTTATAGGGGGTTTTTCTTCATATCAGTAGTAGTTTTAAATTGTAAGATGAAATTTTTGTAGGTGATAAAATATTTTTTTATCAAGTGAACCACTTATATTTTAAAAGACATGAGAGTGCCTCTAATAATTGCAGTGATCCAACAAACAAGTTTCATGTACTCAGGAAGTTTCGTGTACTCAAATACTTAAAATAATTCCCGCTGGAAGCATGTCATGATTGTGTTCGTAAAAGGTTATGTCCATACAGGGGATTTCTTTATTCAGGAGTGGGTTCCAATCTTCATCTCAAGTGAGTTTCTTGACAGTATTGCAGTGATGAACAAAACCACCCTTCGGGGGCTTGTTTGCGTTTACATCACAACAACAAAATCATGAACAAATTGGAAAAAGTAGCTGAGTCCAAATTGTACTAACCACAAGCCTACGTGTATCTGCAAGAGCCGCAAGAGTTTCTACCTGCATTTGTATTTGTGTGTGGTTTTCAGAATAAAGAGCTATTTGAGGGCTTTCAGGTTATTTTAAGTATGTGGGTTAAGTGTTAGTGTTAGAGCCATTTTAAGTGTATGGCTGTAGCATTAACAAAAATAAAATACTCTCTGGAAATTTGTGCCTTGTTTTGATTTGACATAAAACTCTTTTAAACTAAATGCAGGCAAACTGGGCATTTGGGACCTGCAGAACTAAAATTTGAGTTTTGTAAGGAAAAAAAAGAACATTAAAGTGAGTTTACAAAAATAAAGATTCATTCTATTCATTCAAATAAGAACTGATACTTTTTAGTCACTGGCAGCAGGTATGTGGGATTTTTCTTTAACATCCTTTCTAAGTACAACTATTCCATGTGTTACGTAAGTAGTATTCCTTACTGATGAGATGCACCACTACAGATTATGTAAAGAGATTACTCATCTGATGGTTCTGTTACTTGAAACTCCTAGAGGCTTTCTGATGAGGACTTCTATTTAAATTGCTCATCCTGACTGAGATTGAGGTAATACATAAGAACAAAAACAAGGTGCCAGTGTCTTGAGAGTTTGTTTTGCTAGGAGACTGTGGGGCTGGATAGAGAATATAGCAAACATTTTACACTTAAGCCATTTGATTTTAAAATTCTTGGGGAGACATAAAGGAACTTTGATGTTGCCTTCATTGCTGGGTCTGTTTTTTGCAGCTGTTATGGAAGCAAGCACATGCATACCCGCTCTTCCATCTCCTCATGGAGATCGACTCTTACATGTTCTCATGTGTGAATCAGACTGCTGTGCATGAAGAGCTAGAAGATGAAACTCGGAGACTTTGTGATGTTAGACCCTTTCTTCCCGTCCTTAAACTAGTGACAAGGAACTGCGATCCAGGAGAAAAGTTGGATTCCAAAATAGGTGTCCTTATAGGCAAAGGTAATTACATTTTCTTTCATTTTTTGAAAAAGAGGAGGGCTTGTTTTTTTGCTTTAGCCTCTTAATTGCATAGGTAAGAGTAGAAAAGCATTAAAGGAAATATTTTCGATCCTGTTTTCTGAAACTTCCCGTTTTTAAAGTAATCCTGATATAACTTAAAAGAATTTACTTACTATTTATTGCATCAAGGTGAAGCATTTGAAAGTTGATGGAAGGTAATTTTGAAAAGAAAACAAAATAATTGAGCAGAGAACCATGTCTGGTAGAGCCATTACAAGCAAAAAAAAAAAAAAAAATTTAAAAAGTGTGTGTATCTGACTGGAAATGAAATCCCAGTTCAGAACCGCTCTGTAATGTGAGGTTGACAAGTTCCTTGGACAATATGCTTCTATAACAGTTAAAGCAATTTTAAGGTGGTTATAATTACTTAATACTGTTTTTCCCTCCCCAGTGAACTGGGATGGCAAAATAAAGTTCTTGTGCTATGGCATTATCAAAATATGAAGGATTTTAAAAGGAGTGGTTACTTCACTTTATCTTATAATACACTATTGCATTAATGTTACAATTTGAGGACAAATTTTATCTTATTCGATAGCAGGATTTTTTTTTTAATGCTAAGTAAAGGAAAGCGTAATAGCGTGAAAAGTTTTATCTTAAGAAGCTTAACAGCAAACTCAGTATGCAGAAGAAACTAGAATTCTTCTGGTTTTGGTATACGTGGCTTCTGAGTTCTTGTTTTTGCTTTCAGTCGTGGCAGTGATTTTCAGCTAACAATGCAATGCTATTTTTAAAGGTTTCAGTGGCGTGTGCTTGATGCTATTTCAGAATTTTCAGCTATAAAATCTCTGCCTCAGTTACACAATGAGGCCTGGCCGGGTGCTCTGAGGTCATTCCCCCTTGCACCAAAACAATGTCCCATTGTCAGACAGGGACATTGTGCAGACTGCAGGGTTTGTTTAGGTCGCAGCCGGGCCCGGACTGCCTGTTTGTGAGCACTGACAATGGAGCTGGTGGCCACTTGAACCATTCACACCTGGGACTGACAGGTTCCAAGAGATCCCCCTTCTTGGATAAATATTTTACTCATGATGGCTGTGCAGGGGGCTGCTTTATTTAGCCTCTGTTCTGTGCTTTGGCAGTGGGAAAAATGCATTCCAGGCTGGATAGCTTGTAAAGCCTCCATCCCATGCATGCTTTACTTGTGTGTGTTGTTTTAGGGGAAGATTTAGCCTTTCTCTTGAAATCAGCATGAGGTTGGCTTTTCTGTTTAATGTTTCCTAAAAGATACATTGGTTTTTGCTCTTCAAGCTAAACGCTAATCCCAAATTGTATGGCAAAAACTTAAAACTCCACTGATGCACAAGGCAAAGTAGAACCCAGCTCGCTTGTGACCACCCCTTTTAGATGGGGATGATTCATGAAGAAAATGACTTGAGCAGCTTCAAGAAAACAAAGGCTTGAGTGCAGTGGGAATAGATGGGCAGTGTTTATCCAGTTATTCGTATTTTTGACTGAATTTTCTTAGGTCTCCATGAATTTGATGCCTTACAAGACCCTGAAGTGAACGACTTCCGAGCTAAAATGCGACAAGTCAGTGAGGAGAAGATTCGGTCGCTTGTGGGTCTCTCCTGGATGGACTGGTTAAAGCACACTTACCCTCCAGAACAGGAGCCCGTCATCCAGGAGAGCTTCCAAGATAAGCTCTACAGTGGGAATCTCGTAGTTGCCATTCATTTTGATAACTGCCAGGTAGGAGGGATTATTCCTCATTTAACTGGTTGTTCTTGATTCTGGTGTGAGTTAGCATGTGAGGGATAACGATTTAAATGAAGTAGGGCATTAGTGTTTTGATATGTGCTTTTAAAATGCAAATTCTTTTACTAGAGTGCTTGACTTGTAAAAGGAAATGAGGAGTTCACAGCAGTGAACTGAACTTCTAAGGTCAAATTACATTAACTGATGAAGGGCAGTGCTAATCTGCTATATAATGCAGTATATAATGTGACAGCAACCATATAGTTTGTGTATATTTATGTTCACTACTAATGGGAATGTAGCAAGAGCAGTGTAACCGGAGTAGAAAAAATATTGTTCTATTTTATGTGTTTTCTTAACTATGTAACTATTTTCTAAATTATTTCTTTTTCATTTAAGTGTAAAATGTAATTGGAATTTGGTAGAACTGTTTTGGGCCAGTTTTTGCTGCATTACTTTGCCAGGGATTAGGAGGCAATGTATTCAACACAGCTCTTTTTTGGAATTCATTGCTGAATGTCCATGGGGTTAATCTGATAATATTTAAGTTGAGAAATATGTTTTTTAAAAAGAAGTTACTAGTCTCTCAACTGCATATAGGCAAACAAAATACTAGCTGAAACTTAGAATTATCCTTTTGGATCTAGTAGTTGAGTAAACAAACCTCATAGCTTATTTTTAAAGGAAGGAGGAAACTTCAATTTCCACCTAGAATAACAATTTTATTTTATTTTTCTGAAAATGAAGTTCTGTGATTCTGCTTGAGTCCAGCATTCCTCATGCCCCTGTTTACACTGTAGTCCTCTGTAATAACAGTGAGGGATCAGAATGGGAATACTTAGCCTCTCACAAGTGTGTAATGTGTCTGACTACGTTTGGTATATGTTTTGGCCCAGTTGTGAGGTGTTGATGATTCAACCAATTTTATTTACAAACCTATGTTATTACTGATAGCTGATTTACTGATTACTGACAGCATCTTTATTAACTAAAAAAAAAAAAAAGGCATCTCTAGTAAAAGCATCTCTTACACTGGAGATGCTGCATGAAGGATGAATGAGGCCTGGGAGCAGCACCAGCTGAAGTTGCCTGCATGCTTGGCTGGGAAAGTTCTTGCTGGTGCAGAATGTACTTGCCTGCTATCTTAATAGCCCAAACTGCTGACATGGGAAAAGCTTCAGGTGCTTCTGCTGCCTCTGTTAGACATTCAAATCTTGATCAGTTCAAATATGAGCGTCTTGAGTGCAAGAACTTGGCTCCAGACTTTGCTACTGCACTTAGTGCTAAATATCGTAACAGCAGAAGTAAATGAGAAGAGTTTGGGGCGTACTGGGTCCTTGGAGCAGGAGACATAAACGCTTGTTGCCTGGACTTCATGGTGAACGGTGCAAGCTGCCCGGTGGCCCAGGGAGCAGGAGGAGGGAACCGCTCCATGGGCCATGAACGAGGGGAAGAGGTGTCCGTCCCCGGGCTGCTCTGGGAGGAGAGTGTGTCACTGCCTGACTGCTCAGTATCGCTGTGGTAGGACAAGAGGAACCGCCACGGCTTGGCAGTGTTTCCAAAGGAGGAAGCTGTTCTGAGCTATGCAGTTTTGAAACTGAGGAAATACGGAATTAATTTTGCCTGAATTTATGATTGTGCTTTTCCATTTGAGCAGCTTGGCTGCTGACCAATAAACTTTTGTATAAATAAAGCATGAGGCAGAAGAACGCAGCAAGAGCACCTTTCACCTTTTGAAATAATAGCTTTTAGAATTCCTATGTGTTCAGCAGTGTGTGAATGTTTAAATAAAAAAAAAAGCTGAATGAACCTTTGCAAAATAAATGTGTGTGGAACATAATGTGGGAGATAGTGTCCCCTATCTCGTTTACTTGGGAATTTTAATTGAATTAAAACTTTATTTCATATTAAAAAAGACAACAAAAAACCCACTGACTTGTTAGCTTACCTTTTCAGAGCAGAATCAAAATAAAACACCTCTGGAAGTGTGTAAATAGCTTCTAAAAGATCTGACCAAAATTTTTCTTTAAAAACGTTGCGTTCAGTATGCCAGCAGTACTGGCTGCTGCCCCTTTCCCTCCAGCTCTCCCACTAAAATGGTGCAACTGAGTATAAAATCACATCAGCAGTTTCTACTGCTTTGCTTCCTGAAGCTTTCCCCCTGCCCCCCTCTTACTGTTGTTGTAGGTAGAAAGAGGATGATTTAGTAGTGGCCAGAAAGAAAAACATAATCAACACATTTAATACCACTAATGACTGTGGAAAAAATTCATACGTGTCTTCTCTTCCCTTCACACTGTAAAATGCAAAGTTATAATTCAGTCTTCTGAAGCTCAGAATTCAAGGGGGCTCTCTTAAAAGCTACTGAAACAGTTGTTTTTTATAATTAATTGTGACCAGCCCTACATGTAAGGATTTTATGTGCCTAAATCTCTGATATCTCAGGACTTAAAACACACACATGAGCATATGCAAATTGGATCCTGAATTATGTCTTGTTACATTCAAAATGCTAGTTTATGGTAAGATGATTAGAAACTAATCCTTGATTTTATCCATGTGAAACAAGTCTTGCAGCTTAGCTGAATGCTTGCATAATCCCAAATCAAGAATTAAACTGGTTCAAAGGTGGAAAAATTGAAATAAACATGACTTCATTTTATTAGAAACTCCCCAAATACGCTCCTGCTATGTGTTGTTTTATAAACTTCAGAAATAATATGAAAATATTGAACTATGTTACAAAAGCATCTGGACAAGGTCCTGAGCAACCTGCTGCAGGTGACCCTGGTTGATCAGAGGCGTTGGAGTAAATGATCTCCAGGAGTCCCTTCCAACCTCACCTGTCCTGTCATTCTGTGGAACATCTTAGGTTTGCTTATTGGGATCTGGGGCTAGTTGATGCTCCTGTAAGCAGTATAGATCCTTAGGGGTGGACAGTTTTGTCATTTTTTTGGGGGATGGCTGCTGCTCTGTTTGCAGAGATTAACTTCTGTGCACACTTTTCAGTACTGTAACGTATTTCTGCCTGAGTGGCAAAATTGAGCGCTCTGATCTGGATGGTGATAAAAACAAGAACATTCAGGTCAAGGTAGCTTCAGCTTGCATAACTGTGGGGTGGTGAAGCGTTTTGTAGAAACCCCTTTGCTTTTGACATTTAACAAATACACTACAAAAAGTTTACAAAATAATCTGAATTATTTAATTTCTAATTTATGTAGATACTTTAGAAAACTGAAGTATTTCATTCATTGTGCATGCTATAATTTAAGCCTTGGATGTCTGATTCAGAGTATGGATATTCAATATTCCCGTTTGTGTTTTGTTAGGATGTATTTAGTTTTCAGGTGTCTCCTAACATGAATCCCATCAAGCTGAATGAGCTGGCAATCCGAAAACGTTTGACTATCCATGGAAAAGATGATGAGGAAGTTGATCCTGCTGACTATGTGTTGCAAGTTAGTGGAAGACTGGAATATGTTTTTGGTGACCACCCCTTAATTCAATTTCAGGTACATAAAACCCTTGGGTTTTCCCCATTCCTCAGTGTCACAGTTACTCCCTGCTGCCTTGGCTATAGTTTTTTCTTGCTCTATGTGTCTCTGGGCAGAAACCCTGCTGAGCAGTCATGCTTCCTGTCTGCTAATTGCTCCCCTGTGTATTCAGTCATGAAATATAGCATGCATGCCACTTATTTGGTGTATTTACAGTATATGCTTGATTTTTTGCTGCAGGAATATGCAGTTACTTTACAAAAAGTATTTTGCATGTGTTTTTAGTACATCCGCAATTGTGTGATGAACAGGACTCTTCCTCAGCTGACTCTGGTCGAGTGTTGCACCATAAAGAAAATGTGTGAGCAGGAGATGATTGCGATAGAAGCTGCTGCAAACCGAAAATCATCCAACCTTCCTCTTCCTCTGCCACCAAAAAAAACAAGAACAACAACTGTAAGTTGATCTGGAGAATCTCGAACGCTCAGAGGGAACAGTGACTGTTGAATATCAACCAGCAGTGCCTGGACTTGTGCTACCACTTCTGTTTTCCAGCGTGGGCTCCAGCGCGTCCGCGCGGGGCTCTCCTCGCTGGCCGGGAGGCTCGCGGGGGAACGGGAGGATGGGAGCTCCTGTCACGGCATCCGGCTAACGTGGCCCTTAGTAGGGTGATGTCTCCTTCGTGACACTTCGGTCTATGGAACAGTTTTTGTTGCAAAGGGTAGACATTTATTCAAACGGAGTAGTGTATTTGGAGCTGTTTCTAATTGACAGCAGATATTACTCAGTGTATTTTCTTATTTTGTCTTCATATTTTCAGATGTGCATTTTTTCCTAATCTATTTCCATTTAGCACACTTAGTATGTTCTAGTAGTTATGATAACCTTTTTTAAAAGATCTCCTCATTTTTAAATAATCATGCTTTTATTTAACTTGTATTGATGACTTTTGCTAAGATGCTTAGCTTGGAAAATAGGTTTCAGTATGTTACATTGATTAAGAGTAAATATTCTTTTGTTTCACTTCTCAGAGTGTTTGGGATATTTGCAACCCATTCAAGATTCTGCTGTTGAAGGGTTATAAACTAAACACAGAAGAAAATGCCAAAGTAAGTAATAACACCTAGTTTGAGAAGATATTCTGTTCATTATCCAGTAATTCTGCAGTATTTGTTGAACTCATCCTGCAGGTTTTAATTCAGAAAAACTGTAGGCATTTCAACTAGTCCCAGGTGTGAGTCTTGTTTATATATCTGCAGTTGAGTATTATGTGCTATTAGTTATCGCAGACAGTATATTGTATTTTATATTATGCATACACACTATATATATCTTTATAAATATGTACAATTGTTCCTTTATATTCATATTTTGCTAATGTGATATGTGATTTTTTAAGATAGTGTCTAAGTAGTCATGTTGTCGTGGAAAAAAAGGCCTATTTGAGATTTATGCTATAAACAGCCAACAAATGTTGTTTAAATATAAAATCATTTTTAATGGAACATAGGGTAAATTTGCCACACACAAAGTGTAGTCCAAAATGTCTTTTATGTGTCTCTGCATGGATTACATGCTTTTGTTGTCTGTTGTTTGTTTTCTAAACATACTGAACACAAAATAGTACTATCACTTCCTCTAAAATGTACATGGCTGGGCTTCTGTCTGTATTACAGACCACAAGTTGTTAACACATGGAAATTTATTGCACAATTACTTTTAAGACCTTAGAAAGGCCCTTGAAATAGAACAACATTCTTTTCCTTTATTTTGTTTGGCAGACAATTAAGTAAATAGTCATCTAGATAGGAAAGAAGTTCAAAATTAGCCATTGAAGTTGGCTGTCGTCATATTTATTTGGTGTTTTTTTCTTTGAGAATTATTGGTGCCACCTTCTTATGTGTTAGGGGATACTGTATTGTTACAGCTAAATGAATAATAGTCACAAATTTACTACATGAGTCAACGAGTGTGGAAATAGGTGGGTGCTTTTCCTGTGTCTTAGCTGTTATTTAGCTGTTTGTGTTAGGTTTTCTTGACTTTCTGTCGAGTCCTGTGGCTTTTAAAGGGGAGTGGAGGAGGGTGGGTGGAGTAACTGTCATGGGTTTCTTTGTGTAGTGGTGATTTTTTTCGTATGTACAAAAATGGAGCTACAATTAGTTTCACTATGCCTTTAAAAAAAAGAGAATTTTACACTTGAGGAGCAGCACAACTTGTCTATTCCTTAGTGTTGGTCTTTATGGCATATAGTATTTTTAATTAATCTTGAAAACTGGCAGTCCTATGGTTACCCACCTACAAAAAAGGGTGCATAACCTTGGGAGCTCGTGCTTGTTTCTCTGCACTGTCACTGATGTGTCACTGTTGAGAACACAGTTGTTTCCGTCCTCGTTCTGTGTGACTCACTGCCCTTGTTCTTTCGCTTTCATTGTGCTTTGGACCCAGCCAAGATTCATGCGTTTTTGCTGAAGCCACCAGCAGATTCATAAATGCAGGGTTTGCAGGAGGAAACAAAACGTTTGCCACATGAATAGTGCTCTGCCCATGTGTCATTCCTCTCGTTGATGCTTTTCAAGAATGCAGAAGCTTAGAAACATGCAGTTTTCTGTGTACATCTGTTATTAAGCCGGAATGCAGAAGTGAGCCCCTTGGTAGCACTGACCTGTAATGCCAATAGCTGCCACTTCGCTGCTCTCCGTCCTTTCCTGCTCCTTGTTTTTGTAGTCCAGGTTAGCAGTCTCATCACCTTGTGGGTGCTTAGGCCAAACAGAATTCCTGGGAATTATGTGCACTAAGAGCATGGTGACAGAAAATGCTTTTTCCCTTCCTGACTTCATAAGGAAATCGAATGTTATTTGAGATAAAATGTCAGAATTCTTTGTGCAAATCTCTAGGGAACGTCTTGTATCTTATGCCCAGCCATACTTTGCAGATTCCTATTAATAGGCATCTTCAGTGAGTTGGAAGCATTTTGGGTCCAACTCTGTCAGCATTTTCCTGAATTTGCTGCTCAGTAAAATCAGGACATGATCGAAAATCTCAGTTTAGTGCTATTAAATCTGATTTTGAAGTGCTGTAGACTTAATGCTTTAAATGATTCGATTGTAACAGGCAAAAAAAAAAAAAAAAAAAAAAAACCTTCAACCTCCACCCTCCCACACATACACAAGCCCCTGAAGTCTTGCCCAAATTTAGGACAAACTGAATTTTAAGTTCAAGTAAGTGTGGCTGACCTTTGGTTTTAGAAATGAATATAAAATATTTTTCCTCATATGCAACTGCAGTCAAAGGGAGTGGCGTGTTTGGCAAGTTTACTAGGGAAGCTTTAAAATTATAAAAGAATTTGTACGTGAGCAACATTATTAGTGTTTGGACCTTCTTACGTTTACTGAGGTTATTGTTCTTATTACCATGCTTTTAATTCTCTGCAACTCAAGGACATTAAATGTAAGTTAAAGCAGAGTCTACAATTTCTGGGTGTCTCTGAAATATTTGGGTGATGGGGAGAGGAGTGTAAGATGGGAGCAGAGAGGATGTTTAAATGATTCAGCCATGAAACAAGAAAGATGGAGTGGTTTGACATGTGAACCCTCCCTTCCTATTTTCTAGGCAGATTTTAGATAAAGTTAGCACAGATTTGATGGGAGTTATTTTCAGTTAGTGCTCTGCAGGGAATAAGGCAAAAGCCACGTTTTTTTTTTTTTTTTTTAACGTTGAATAAGCTGAATATCTCAGTACACATTTTGCTACATTTTTCTACAGAAAGAATTTTCTATGATATAGAACTTCTATAGAAAGATATTTCTTTCAATTTATAATTATATTTTATTTTAAAAATTTACAATTTACAGTTTATTTAAAATATTGTTTATTAATTAAAACTTTTAATTTACAATAACATTTAGACAGTTCTTATTTTTCAGACTGCCTCATTCTCATGATGACATGAGAAAAGAAACAGTTTTGGAATAGTGCTAACTCTTCCATATTCATGTAGTAGATAGGCCATTTAATTTTAATGTGTACAATTAATTTATTCCTGGTCAAGAACATGAAGAACAGAACAACAAATCAGTTGTTTTCAAAAATGAATTGGTTTGGTTTATTTTACAAACTGAAATTTACTGTTTGTTTTTAAGTTTAAAATACTGCTTAAAGATGTATATCTATAAGTTCTGCAGAGTTTTCTGTGCAGAATTCTCCAGGTTCTGTGGGTAGGCTTTGCGGAAGCCTTCAAATATTTTTTTTTGTGAAAATCTTTACATATTTTCCCTCTTATTTCTTTATTGCAGGTTCATGTTAGGGCTGGTCTTTTCCATGGGACAGAGCTCCTTTGTAAAACAATTGTAAGCACAGAAATATCTGGGAGAAGTGACCATGTTTGGAATGAAACACTCGAGTTTGAAATAAATGTCTGTGATCTACCAAGAATGGCCAGGCTCTGCTTTGCAGTTTATGCTGTGATGGATAAAGTGAAAACCAAAAAGTCAACCAAGACAATGAATCCACCCAAATACCAGACCATTAGGAAAGCAGGAAAAGTGGTGATTATTTTAATAGTTTTTCTTGAGTTTACCTCTGAATTATATTGAGCTGAGTATTCAGAAGTCTTATGTACTCATGTTAGTGTTCAAGAGTGAAAATAGAAAAAAATGGTATTTATAAAGAATGCCTGTACAAAGAGTCACATGTTTCAGGACAAAAAAAAAAAACCTTATTCTTTTCGGATGCTTGCTAGTAAGCCTGTTGGCAAATGACTGTATTTAGAAAAGAATTGCATTTTAGTTATTCTAGTTATTTTTTTAGGTTAGTTTTGTTCTGAACTCTAGATACGGTAGGGTTTTTGAAAGATTAAAAAATGAGCATGTAGGCTTTTATTCAGGGAAACATGTATTTGTAGTGTGCCACTGTGGTGTGACACCCTTAAAACTAAGTTCTCTTTTTCACTGGGATGTGAGCATGTACTGAAAACTATTTCTGTGTTTTGTTTTTTCTGGAAGATGGAACTAGTTTTTTTTTTTTTTTAAGCTCTTAATTTTACTGATTTTGTAGTAGTTGCTGCATTCTAATATTTAGTGGAATTTTAGTTTCCATTTCAAAAATTATTTCTGTTCACAGCACTATCCTGTAGCCTGGGTAAATACCATGGTATTTGATTATAAAGGCCAGTTGAAGAACGGAGAGCTCATACTGCACAGCTGGTCGTCATTTCCTGGTAAAGTTTAACTTGGAAGACTCAGAATTGAATTACTAATGAGGCCAAAGAAGAGTAATATAAGATAATGAAATATTTAATTTCAACATCCAAATTCTGTCATCATTTTCTTTGTGTTATGTGGGTTAATGTATGCAGCCTTAATCTTTTTTGTAAAAGTCAGTTATTATGTCATAAGGGTCTGTTTGGGAATAGTCTTATAAAATTTTCATCCATTAGAAAATTGCATGAAAACTGAATAATGTCCTCTTTAAGATGCCTTTTTGGATTTATTGCTTGTTTTTGCATGCAAAAAAGTCTCTGACAAATAGATAAGCTCTTGGATATTTAATAGTATCTTAAGTCAGCAAAAAAGCCCAGGTTATTAGAATTGTTTTAAGGTTTCACTCAATTCTGATTTAGATGGCTTGCTGAAACTGCCTGAAATACACACATCACACCGCATCCATCCACAAGAAATACCATGCCAGCCTGGCTGTATATAGTGATGAAAGAAATCTGGCTTAAAACCCCTTTTGTTTCATACTGTTTGATATAGGGGTAATGTGTGCTGATTGACAGAAACTGAACTCCTCACTGTGATTGAAACTGCATTAGGGGCTTGGCTTAGTATGGAGATATCTTGGCTTCTGTTGATTTTGTGTTTCTTTAGGAAAGAGAAAATCTTTCTCATAGGATGAGAATCCAACATATCTGAGCATGTTGGGGGAGACGGGGCGGGTAGTCTATGCCTGAAATTCAGTGCATAGTGGAGAATGTGCTCTGTGTAGCAAAATATGCTTCTGTATGTTTTGTGCAGGAAGCAGTTTCTTATTTCATCTTGGCCTTTTTGGATTTTTTTTTTTACTTTATGTAGATTCCTGTTCTGTAATATTATTTTTTCTAATATTTTAGATGAACTTGAAGAAATGTTAAATCCAATGGGAACAGTCCAGACTAACCCTTACACTGAAAATGCAACAGCTTTGCACATTAGATTTCAAGAATATTCAAAACAGCCTATTAATTACCCTCCCTTTGATAAGGTAAGGTACTAAACTGCTGCTGTTGTCAAGCTGCTGACTCTTGTCTTGCAACACTACCTTTTCCCTGAATTCTTTGTTTCCTGCCTTCTAGCTAACATACTGCAGTTGTTGAAACCTGGGCCATGTAATATTGTCAATGTCAGTTTAATAGTGTTCTAAATTGTCTAAAATAGCAGTAATTCTTTAACTGGCTCAATTCTTTAGTATTTATCTATTTGGTGAAGCCAGGTTTGAGTTTAGAGCTGACATATTTAAAAATATCTTTTACAGATACTTGAAAAGGCAGCGGAGATTGCAAAAAGCAGTGACAACGCTGCAATGGCGGTAAGCAGCTGCTGAGAGCTCCAGCTGCAGCATTAGCTGCCTTTTATATGTTCTGCATGCATCTATAAAGAAATTAGTGTAATAGTTGACTAACTTGCTCTGAGTGTGCGAGTTGGTTCCTGTGAACCTCCTGAGTGTGTGAGTTGGTTCCCTCCACAGGAGGGTTGCATGGGGTGCGTTAGGGACACAGCTCGGATTTCCATTAGTGCTGGAACTGGGAAGCGTTCCCAGCTTGTGTAAAATATTTGCAGGGACAGAGCTCTGTATTATCAATTTTATGGTGGTATCCTTGATGGTCAGATGTTTCCAAATAAATGCTTAGAAATATGGTCATTATTCTCAAACAGGACGTTTCTTAAATTTGATAATTTTATGATCCCGAGAAAACAGGTGGTTCTGAGTTGAAGACAATTTTGGAGATGATCTATAAAATTTGGTGGTGTTTTCTTTAATATTTTTATATTTGGGAAAATATTGTAAAATTATATAGAACACTGCAAACATGGCTAAAGATAGTGAAAGCACAATAGGAGCAACAGTAATAACTGCATTATACATCAAGTAAAAGAAGTTTCTTGAAAAATATGTTAGTCAGTAGTGGTTAAAGTGCTCAGGAAGAGGGAAGGCTCACCAGGACTTTTGTTATGAACAACTGACTTTACAAATAACTGGAATTCTTGCATAGCAGATTGTCAGCTTAGTATTGTGACTTCTCATTTAAAAACTTAGTGTTCTCAGACACAAGGATCACATTATTTTTATGACTGTTTACTGTTTATTTTGAAGTAGGAATAATGGGTGTGTATTTAGTTTACCAAACAACCATTTCATTTGTTTAGTACTAGCTAAAGGGTTAGTCTTAATTAAAAAAAAAAAAAAAAAAAAAGGAAAGCTTAAAAAAAAAAAGAGGGAAAGGCTTAAAACTATCTGTTCTACTAGCATGAGGTATTTTTATATGATAATTTTTACTGAAATGATTTCGGCACAGCGCATGGCTCAGGGCCCCATCCTTCCTGGAAGGAGCTAAACTTAAATTGTGTTTAGTTGGTCAGCTGAACCTGTGCAGTATGTGATGTCCATGTGCTGTGTGCTGCTGCTTTCAGACCCAAGTGACTTGTGCTGCCATTTCTCCTGAACTTGTAAAAATTAGTCAGAAACTTCTTTAGCCTTTTTGAAGATAAGGGCAGCTTTAGATTAATGTATTGTTTCCAAAATACATATTGAAACTAATTACTACATCATTATTCAGAAGCAGCAGCTCCTGTTATGTTTCAGTGCCTTTTGGAATTCTCATTTTGGTTATCTCTTTATATTTCTGGCCTCGTATTCTGTACAAGAGTACGAGTGGAAGTAAGCCAGTGTGATTCTTAAATAAAGATTCATTCATGTAATCAGATTTATAGAATCAGTGCTATTAACATTTCAGAGAGGAAAGCAACCAAAATCATGTCTGGAAAAGACAGGTCTGGATTAGAAGATGAAAAATGTGCTTGTGCGAGTAGCAAATATATTTCCATTTGTTTAGTGCTGGAGAAGTATCTTTTGGCGTTTGACTGGAGGGGGAACTTGCTGTGTATGTACACGAAGAAAATTTGCTTAATTGAAAACCAAAAGGAGAAAGTAGATTCTGAATAAATTCCCCATCTGGAGTTGGAAAATGGAAATATTGCCATCTAGTGTCATAAACTCTAACAGCTAGGTATTTTTTCAGAAACTTCTGTACGCTGAGCTTGACTTTATTAGAAATCTATGATAGGACAGAAAGGTATAATAGGCATTCCCCTGTGTGCCTGGACTTTGGTGTGATGTTTTTTCTTTTACAGAATTTGTAGTATTTGAGGTAAATGTTAGAATCTTACGAAATGTCTTGAGATGTTCCGCATTTCTCCTTTTCCAGGGTCGAGGTGGTAAGAAGTTTTATGTTGTGCTGAAAGAAATAATGGAAAGAGATCCCTTATCTCAACTCTGTGAAAATGAAATGGACCTTATTTGGACGTTGCGGTATGACTGTCGCGAGAGTTTCCCACAATCACTGCCCAAACTGCTGCTCTCCCTGAAGTGGAACAAGCTTGAAGATGTTGCTCAGGTAAGGGAAATGATGAAGAGGGTGGGAGAGGAATGCTGCAGTCAAAGCATGAGGAAATTGGGAGGAAGAGTGTGTGTGTGCTTTATTTTATTTATTGTTTCCTAGCCAATCATAGAAATCTTGAAATGGTGCAGTGAATTTTGGCTTATAAAATAAGGTTGTGCAACTTCTGTAGTATGGACTTGTAAGCAAGAGCTTACTCTAAAAAACAAAAAAAAAAAACAAAAACAAAGTTCTGAGATCCTTTGAATGATGTGAAAAGCCTGTAAATTACTCATACAGGCTGATTCGAAAATCCTGAAATAAAGTTTGGTTAAACTGCTCCAAGGCCATTCAAATCCCTGTCTTGAATTGGGTAATTAAACCTCCTTGAAGCAGCTGATTTTGCAAGAGCTGCAGTGCACACTAGGGAGAGCAGGGGCCTCGTACTCCTCAGGGAGGCAGTCTGACCAAGTAGGTCCCCCTTGAAGAGCCTGTGCAAGTAATTAAGGGCTTTGAGTTAATTGTGAAACAAGGTTACATTTATAGTGCCAGTTTGCTAGCTAGCTGTGCAAGGGTGTTTTGTTATGCTGTATGGTGTCTGGTGTGTCTGTATTTTTTTTTTTTTTTGCCTTGACCCAAATAGAATCCACATCTGAAATGCTTTTTGGGATTATCAAAAATGAAATGTATGGGAAGCTGCTGCTGCTTGATAGACTGACTTAAAAGTCAGGTTTGTGTATTTGTATTGGAAGTTTTGACTCTGTGCACACAGCAAGCTGAGCCAAGCTGTACAAATGTGGATGGTACCAACGGACACGGAACCGACTGTAGGGGTGAATCCAGACCTTGTGCTTCGTCTGCCCACCCTGACACTGCTGCGCTTGGAAATGAGGCACAAGTGTGTGCAGATTGTTAGACTGAGATAATAGTTGGGTTGTTGTGAGAAAGTGATTTGGACATTTTTATAATAATTTCTTCCACTGCTTATTTGGAAGGAAAGCTATTTTGTGAAGTTTAAGCTAAAAAGCAATTACTGTGCAAGATTAAGGTTCATAACATACATCCGTGTTCTTGATTATTATTCTGACCTTTTTTGGAAGAAAAGGAAACCACTTGGTGAAAACCCTAACTTCCATCTATTCATCATAGGATCTTTGTGATTGCTCAGACTCACTCGTCGTTTTTGCCTCCAGGATAGGAGGTTCTACTAAATCCATCCCCCCAATTAGACACTCTGAGAACTTGCAAAATAACTGGATTTTCATCTGTGTCAGTGCAACGAGCACTACGCTAATGAAACACATGTTTCTCTCTCGGGTTTTTCATATGCAAGAATTCCCTTGTTCTTAATGAATTCTTGTATGTGCTTCTGAATTTTTTTGTTTATTATTAAGTTATCCAGAAGTTTGAATTGTAAAAATATAAGCAGGTATTTGTCGTTTAAAAATGTTAAATCTGTTACTGGGGCCTTTGAAAAAAATTTTTTGAAAACTGATGTCAAATATAGATAATTTACAGTTTAAAAAGTGCTTTAAATTTGGGAATATCGATGCAATTGTATAAATAATTTTATCAAAATTAATGGCTGAAAATAGCCACGTTGCTTATTCCTAGGTGCTCTCTGCAAGGCCTGTTTTTCTGTTTCTTTGTGACCAGACAGTAGTGTGGTGTGCTTGAATATGATTTTGGGCACTAGTGATAGGTTATCTCAATTCTGAAACATGCCCAAGTCATTGAAGTACTTCCATTAACTTTTCCTGGTGAGGAAAGACAGCAGTTTTTTTAAATGGATTTCCAAGCTGATATGATTTATGCTTTACCTCCTGTTCATATTCAATATATTGAGTACTAGCTAGACATGTGCAGGGATGAGGGATGTGCAGCCAGTTGGGCTGCAGTTTTCTCGTAATAAAAGCTCCAAGGCAGGATGTGAACAGAGCAGTGCATATTTGGGAGATTTTCTTAGCCTCTCACAGGTCGCATCACCTAACGATTTCTCCTTTCAATCATCTCTGAAGTAATTTTAGCAATTGAGTGGTGGTGCAGTCAGAATGAGATTTGTCCCTTCAGATATGCTTCATGATGAATGTTCATGCCCTAGACTGACTTTCAGAGTTCATTGCCTACTTTGTGGCATGCCATGCCATGCCCCAGAAACTGATGAGTTGATTGTTATAACCCATCATTTACAGAATATTTCTGTATTTTTTTCTGGACCTGAATTCAAGTGGGTTGTCTAGGAGTCCTGCTCTGTTTGTTTTGAAGCTTCTTATTCTGCCTCTGGCAAGCATGATTGCTGTTTGCAGTTTCAGCATCTGTTTTATGGTATTGTCTGTCAAGGGTTTTTTGTTTGTAGGTTTTGAGGACTAATACTCCGTGATACGTAGGTGCTGGTGGCTATAGTGCTTCTTGACATAAGGACTGGTGTCACTGATCCTTCCATGCTTCGGATTAAATAGGTTTTAAGTGCATATTTCCTTGGAAGAGGACATCTATATTCAGAAACATCTTTCATATCTTGATGAATCCTGCCTGTGTTGCTTCAATAAGTGTTGGCTCATGAAGACAGTTGCACTGATTCTTTTGTCTCTTTCTGGAATTTTAGCATGGCTACTGGATTTGCAGTTTGGTTGATTTGTACCTTTTTCTTCTGAAGTTCACAAAACTGCACAGATGAAGCAGTTTAGAATTTGGTCCCTTTAGTGTTTAAACGGCATTATGAAACTGCATAGTAAATACAGCCTAATATTAAGAACTTATATGTTTCTCATACTTGAATTGGAAATATTAGTTGCATTGTGACATAGAGCAGAAATTGGAGATTTTCACTATGAGTGTAAAAGGGCTACCAACTTGGGATAAAACTACTAAGGTCATTTTAATCATTCAGATGTTAGATTTTTGTCAGTTAAGTAAAAATACATTATCAAATTTGTAGGAAAGGAGGTTTTTATAGTGAATTATGACTACTACTTAAAGAAGAAAGATCTTGCACTATTGATACTATGTTTGCACACGCAGACTTGTTGATTTTCTCTTTGTGTACTGCTTTCAGTCATAGGACTATGTTATTAAATATGCCTGGATACTTGTATGTGTATATATACATACACATATATGTACCTATGTACAGATATCTCCTTAGTGGGTAACTTTGTTAATAATTCGGTCTTGTGAGACCTTTGCATATTTTTATTCTTAGTAATCTGAAAAAAATACACGAGTGTATCTTCCAGCACATTCCTGTTTTTGAACGTTAGGATTTATTTCATATCTAAATCGAATAACCCTTTCTGCAGTTTAACCCAATAGCTATTCATAGTGCATATGGGAAAAGGCCGTACCAGTTAAGGAGGCTAAATATTTTTGGTAAAGACTTCTCTAAACAAAACTCTTTACAATTTTTTTTGAAAAAAAAAAAAAAAAAAAGAACATTACCAAAATATTTACATATATTATATATGTTATGTATATTCATGAAAGCTTTAACAAAACATTCTTTAAATTTTATTGAAACTGTTTATAAAACATTTGCATGTGGGGTTACCTAATTTTTGTTTACTGTGCACCATGTCTGTGTATGAAGAAATGAATTTTTCTGACTAAATGTAAATAAGACCCATTGCCAAAACAACGTGGATAAATTTAAAGGGCAAGTAACTTGATCAGAAATGAGACTTTTTTTTTGGTAAGTTGATAATCTCCTTCTGTTAGTATGAGTGCTTTGTCCAAATGCAGCTATGCTTGTTGCTTTCTTAGTAGTTACTTAATGTGTAACCTAATATTTTTCTTTTTAATAAAAGCTTCAGGCTCTTCTTCAGATATGGCCCAAACTTCTGCCTAGAGAAGCATTAGAGCTGTTGGATTTCAATTACCCAGACCAGTATGTGAGAGAATATGCAGTGAGTTGTTTAAAGCAAATGAGGTGAGTATGTGCTTTAGTTCAGGAATTGTTGGGGGCAAAACATAATTCCGTTTGTCAACAAGAAAAGGACCCGAAGGAGAAAGGTTTCAGCAGGCTGCCTGCCACATACAGGTGCCCAAGTAAAGCATCTTTTCTAGATAAGTAAAATGGCAGCCAAATAAAACTGTGTTATTCTGCTGTTCCATACTATTAGGAGGACACAAACCATGTATTTTTTCTTGGAGAGGGTTTGTCTATTCTCACCTTTTCTGGCCAAAGGGAAGGCAGGACTGTGTGAATATTTTCATAATGAAGGGATAAAATATTACAGGAATCAGGTAATAGAACAACTGCCACCCAACCACCCTTCACTCACTGTCAGCTCTTATCTGCATCATTTAATAGAAATGTAAGCTTTAGCTTGCGATGATAAAATGAGAGAACTATTTGTTCTTTAGGGTAGGCTTTGCTATCTGCAGTTCTTACTTTATCATATATAATTTTGCCATTCACTGTAACCTGAGGCAAGGTTTGTTTAACCTTATCATTTGCAGTATTACTGCTTATTTCCTGTCCTTGAATTCTAAATTCCCTATGGTGAATAGTTTAATGATTAATTTTTTTATGGTCAAGGCTAGGTTTTTTGGAAAAAAAAATATTTTGACTTCTTCCAAATGTAAACAAGTAATTTAGCTGTTGGGCTAGCCTAATAATGTTGAATTGTTCCATCTGGAATTAGTATTCTTAGTTCCATCTCTGAAGCAAAATTATCTTCAAGTGAGTATCAAAAAATTGATTTCTGAGTTTTTTTAAAAAGTCTGCTGAAGCCAGCTGATAAAAACTGCAATCTAAAGGGGACACTTTGGGGATCCTTTCCTTTAAGGTGTGATGGTCGTAGGGTTCTGTCAGAGGCAAAACTGACTGATAAACCAACCTGCCTGGCAATTTTGCACTCAGCTGTGCATTATTTTTCTTTGCCATGTGAGTAAAAGACTGTGACACTTTGGCTATTGAAACTAGGTCTGTTATAGTTGGATTTGTCCTGTGCCTGTGGGTTCCTAGCAAGTCATTCATCTAAGTCCTATGTTACTAACTGGCCTGATGTGCCTCGTTCTAGTGATGAAGAGCTCTCCCAGTATCTTCTTCAACTCGTGCAAGTCCTGAAATATGAACCTTTCCTGGACTGTGCGCTCTCCAGATTCCTCCTAGAGAGAGCCCTCGCTAATAGGAGGATAGGGCAGATGTTGTTTTGGCATCTAAGGTAAGACTTCCTCCATTCCCTCTTGCTAAACCTGTCATGCTGTGTTGGAGCTGCAGTGGGCAGTTTTTTGCCTATAAAAAAATGGTTGCAATCTTACTTCTTGGATTCCTTTACATTTGGCTTTTATAGATCAAAGGAAGCCTGTAATTAAAAATATAATGTTGTATTTTGCCATCCTTTGTCTGAAGGAAGTATTCCAAAGTGCCTTCAGCCCTACCTAACTGATTAGTTGTGTGTGAATTTAATCTTGATGTTTTCAGCTGTGCATGCAGTGTGAAGACAAAATGCATACTTCTCACTGGGGAGAAAAAATACATATTGAGAGAGTAACAGAAAATGGAGTCAGCTCAGTGAGTAGTTGCTACCTTTTAAGGACCCAATCCATGAATGGCAGATGCCTCGTGGCATGGGCTATAGCTTGATTCTGCACACAAAATGCAACTGCTTGTTTTAATGTTTTCAAATTAAAAGACTAAGTGCTATACAAAAATGCATGACTAGCATTTACTGTGATGTACAGAGGCTTGTTTCAAGTTATTCTTCCTCAGGAAACTATTTTTTTCCCCTTATGAATATTGAGATTACACAGTTTAACAGAGCCCTGCCTCCCAATATCATCATTTTTAGCTTATCAGTATGAATTTTTGCAGTGAAAGGGGTTCCTGAAAACAAATCCCATCACTCCCCCTGAAGACCGTTGCTTCTAGAGCAGTTCTAAATCTCGAAAGAAGTGGTATGCATTGAAACTAGGCCTTTCTTGTGGTCCATAAATGTTACATTATTTTTTATTAAATTTGCCTTTTATCTAACTGACAATGAGGTGTTTAGTTTTCAGTAATTTTTTTCCATGTTAATGTCTTAAAGAATACAAATTTGTAAAATGATGCAAATGAGCAGCTTTTGTCCTGCTTTGTTCCCCCAGGTCAGAGGTTCATATCCCTGCTGTTTCGGTGCAGTTTGGGTTGATCCTGGAAGCTTACTGCCGAGGAAGCGTTGCGCACATGAAGGTGCTTGCCAAGCAGGTAGGGACTCCCCCTGGCCTCGCAGGCTTCACGTAGCCAAGTTTGTAACTCAGATAATGATCCTGTTTCCCTGAACAAAGTTAGGTGTGAGGGGAGGAAAAGGAAAGGAGGGAGAAGGAACTGGCTGCAGTAATGGAGCCGCCTGTGGCACAGAAGCAGTCAGCTCTGCTGGGCCTTGGAGAGCAGGACTGATGCACAAGTAGGCAGGAAACGGGTGCTCGGGGCAGGGCTATCTGCAGAACTGCTGAAAGAAGGACCCTTAAAGCTATTTTTTTTTCCTTTTCATCAAGAACAGCTCGTTTAAGAGAACCTGTTACTTGTTTAATATAAACTTCAGCTAGGTGACTGCAGGATTACTCCCTATAGCTTTAGTTTTTGTTAAAAAGTGGTGATGCACACAAACTGAGTTTGTGCTGTAATGTAGTATTCCCTGAAAGTCAAGGTGTTGAAGTAAAGCAAATATTTATTTTAGTGCTAATGTAGATGTGTCAGTCAAAGGGAAGAGGAGAGTGGTTTGCTTTTCAATACACACTAGTACGTAAATGTATTGGCGGGTCATTAATAGACACGCTCAAAAATCTTCTTCTGAAGGCTCTAATACAGTTTTAGCAAATGTAGTTGCTACAATAAAATCCATGAAAAGAGCTCTCAAATTAATCAATTTCCTATATCAGCTAAAATAAAGCCACAAAAAAAAAATACAGCTGTTGTGTGGTATCTGACAGTTTATGGCAGTTCTGTCACTGCCTGTATTGAAACTGTGCCTCAGGGAACAGGAGAGGAACGTACCACTTGGCTCTTCGCTACTGCAACTCGTGGGGCATTGGAGAGATGTCTCTTACAGAAGTGTGCTTGTTAGTATTGTCAGAATCGTGAAAAGATGAGGTGATGAAATGCTTTAAGTAATAGACCTGAGGTCAGTAAAGTTTTTGTGCACTTCACAGGAAACAAATGTCACTAGAATCAAAGAAGGGGCAAAAAAATTCCCAACTGTGAAAACACGGAAGAAATTCAAAGTAGAAATACTTCAAAAAGTTCCTGTTTGCACAGCACAGGTTCCATTTTGTTCCCTTGTGAGTGGTGTTTGTACAGCTCCTAGAATAGTGCAAGAGCAGAGCGCGCTGGGTTTGGACAGATGGCTGACCTGGCAGGGCTCCCCTGCCTCGCTTTCACAATCAAACTGCATTCAATTTCCCCAGCATCCTGCCTGACACGGTTCAGGCTGTCTGTAAAAGCGGTAGGTTTGGACTCAGCACCTTGCAAGATGGACTGAAGCTTCCTTGTATAGAAATCAATATTTGCAAGTATTACATTGATACTGTGTGAGAGAGAAAATGCATCCTCCTGAGCATATTAACAGTGGCTCCTTTAAGTATGACTTACGACTATTTTATAATCAGCTAACAACTATCTTATGTAGATGCAATGTAGAAATGATAGAGATGATGTTTGTGTGTGCAGTAGGTTTGTTGCCAAGGGGCTTTGCTGTGCTAATGTTATGTCTGTTTATGTGTGTGCAGCTAGTTTGGTTGTTTTCTTTCATGCTGTGTACCAGTAAGAACTTTTCAAAACAGGAAAAGGGGAAAGAAAGGGCTAAACCCACCTATATTCCTGTAAATAATTGCCTTATTACACATTGAGAAAGTATAGCTTAGATAATACGTTATGATTATGAATGGCCTAATTGATTAGAGTTTCTGAGCTTACTGAGGAGAGCTGACTTCAGTATGAATAGTAACACCTATGTTAGGTGCTCTGTTGATTTTGTATGTGGCCAAAAAAGGACTTTGTATTTTGAAGAAGGAATTTGTATAAATGTTTTGTACATGAAAAGATTTCATATACTTTTGGATAATATTAAGTCTGACTTTCAAAAGTGACATGAATTTATTGTACTTATTTTTATGATTACTGCTTAAAAGTGTAAGACTTCTAGGCATGAGTACTTTAGTAAGATTATTTGATGCCTTGGTTAACTACTTTAAGATTTGTTTTGAAATGGGATTTTGTGCATCCTGTTGTGTGGGATAACTTTTAAAAATAATCTCTTTCAGGTGGAAGCCCTTAATAAAATGAAGACTTTAAATAGTCTCATTAAGCTGAATGCCATGAAACAAAGCAAAGCAAAAGGAAAAGATGCAATGCACACGTGTTTGAAACAAAATGCATACAGGGAAGCACTTTCTGACCTCCAGTCTCCTCTGAATCCTTCTGTTATACTTTCAGAATTACAGTAAGTTAGGAGTAATTGAATCAATACAGCTCACAGTAGCCTTTTTAGGGAAATAGTAAATCAGAAGGTACATATGCTCTAATGTCTTTTGACTGTATTGTTTAGCAGATGTGTTAACAAGATGCCTTTTCTAGGGTGAGAGAAAGTTTATTGGGTATCTTGTCAGCTGTCTGAGCAGATCTTCAGCTTATTAAGGTTAAGATATAGGTTCAGACTGAAGATATTTGCAGTTTGCCTTATACTTAATGCTCTCATAAAAAAACATACTTTTAAATAAAAGCCTAAAGTGACTTAGACGGTGTTCTTGGTTTCTGTTTTCACAACAATAAGTACTGCTCCCCACCCCCCCAAAAAAAAAAAAATAACAGCACTTAAACATAAAACTCTAAAAATAGGTGCAACAGGATGTGAGGAAGATTATATATTTTCTCTGAAAATAATGCATGCTTAGTTTAGATTTAAGATGAATGTATGCCAGTCATCATGGTGTCTATAATTCATCTGATATATAACAAGTATGTTCGTTACTTGATAAGCACTGAGAGCACAGTAGCACAACAAAAGCAGAAATAACATTTATGTACCTCCAAACTGGAAGTACTGCATTTTCTATTCTGCTTTGAACAATGTTTAATGCTGTTGAGTTATTTTTATTTGACTAAAATCTGTGTTATGTTTTCTTATAGTGTCGAAAAATGTAAATACATGGATTCTAAAATGAAACCTCTGTGGATAGTGTACAACAATAAAATGTTTGGGGGAGATCTTGTAGGGATCATCTTTAAAAATGGTGATGGTAAGAAATGTCAACAATTCAATAGTTTTCCTTCTCCTCTTAAATTCTCACACTTATGCTCTGTTGCTCTGTGTTAGCATCGTTTAATCATGCATTATTCTAGCACCGATGAGCAAATTTTCTCCCGTTTGGCTTCCAAAGCATACACTTTATTGTTCAGGTAGACTGATAAAGACAGTAGACAGTTTCCCTACAGTAAAATCAGGAATTGATGTAATGTTTTCAACTTTTAATTACAGATCTCCGGCAGGACATGTTAACACTCCAAATACTGCGCTTGATGGATGTACTTTGGAAAGAAGCTGGTCTGGATCTCCGGTAAGGGTCTCTTCTCAGGGCTTGTTTATTTGGAAGGAGAATCCACTTCTACCAGGAAAGCTTTTCTGCTTTTTAAATCCCTCTTCCTAACTCTTGTCTTTCTAAACTTATGTAGTGATGCACAAAATTTCCATTGCCAAGGTGAACAGGCTGGAGAGAAGTTACCTTAACTCATCACGTGGCTTCTCTTTGCAGTGCAGTTTGCAAATGGCCCACATTACAAAAGAATTTAACCTTGAAAAGAAATAGTGGAAGATGTGAATTGAAACATTGGGGATTTTATTTATTGTACAAACAGGATGTTTGTCCTGGTGCATCATATCTCTTATGGTGCATATAAGTCATCACACTTATTATAAACTGCACTGTTATTTCTGGTATACCATTTTCTTCTTTTGAAAGTCATCCAGATAAGAAGGCTTATATGAGGTAAAGATAAAATTTTTGAGTTAAGGGTGCAGGCAGGCTTTGACTTTTGTAGTGTTGAGAGTGATCTTTCCCAAATGAGGGGTTCTATCAGCTCCTCATGTAAGAAACTTATCTGTTAACTGGTGTTGGTTTTTCTGCCATAAGCACAAATGGGAGTTCAATTAGCAATCAAGGGAATTCAGTCCTCCTCTAGGTTCTAATACACATCCTCGTGGAGTACCAATCTGCCAGCCAATGAAGAAGCATTTGTGCAAAGACATTTCATAGTCTGATGCTTGAGCACTACTGCCCAGAAGATAGCTGCTGAATTCCTGGTCTAGATTCTGTAGTACGTAGCTCTAATAGGCCAATCCTCTCAAGCAATCAGAAAATTTTAACTATTGGTAGATTTGGGGGTGGAGGAAGTGCGGAAGATAATGGGCACTGGAACTAGGTTTGGGAGATTTGAGATTCCTCATAATAGAATTTACTGTCAGATTGAGAGCTACCAGATTTGTGGACGACCCAAGCAATCAGAATCTTTTTTTCCTTTTTTCTTTTGCCTCTTCAACCCTACTCGTCTTTTCTTTCATGCAAAAATATGGTTTTTGCAGCCATGGGCACAAGGGAATGTATTCCAGTCCAAATAAATTTCATGCTTGATATCTATTTCTAGGAAAATTTAATAGAGAAATGTCTGCCTTCTGCATATTAAAAACAGAAGGGCTTCATGAAAATGAGAGCAGGAGAGCTGCTTATGCTCCTGCCCTAGGAGGGCTGCAGCAAGATGGAGATGATGCTGGAGTAATCAGCATTGTAAATCATGCCCGACCAGCCTCATTGCCTATGTTAAAATGACTTGATTTGAGGAAGGGGGAAGAGTAGCAGATGTCCTTACTTGGCTTCAGCAAGATTTTTATCACCATCTCCCAAAATATGCCTGCCACCTGATAATTTCATTAATTACTACAGGCTGCTGTGTTCCACACTTCTATATTGGTTTAACTGTTTTCTTTTTCATAATTCTTATATTTTTTCTTTTGCCTCACTGCTGAGGTTTGCCATGGTCAAATAGGTTTTTGTTTGTGACAGACTGAGAAAATACTTTCAGGTGCCAGTTAAGTAATGTATTTATAAGCCAACTCTTACAAAAATCAGTGGAGGAGAAGTGTAAGAGAATCCTAGTATTTAGTAGTACGGAGACTTTCATGGTATTGGTGTGATCTGCGAGATTTTGTTTTTAAGCAGAAGCTTCCATTTCTGCTTCCTCAGAGCACGCCGTGTGAGAATGTAAACTCATAGTAGGAATGGAAACTCATTATCTAATAATTCTCTCAGGGCAAAAGTACTCAGTTCAGTAAGAGTCTTCTCATTTGCACTGCTGCTTCTGCAAAACCAGTTCTTTCAAAATGAAGCAGCTAACTTTTCCAAGCTACTGCCAGCATAGGAATTTGCAGTGTTTGTGAACATGTTAGATAATCATGAAGAAGGTTGTGGGGTTTTCATTTCTTAGTTCCTTTGTTAAGCCTCAGGGGTATGTGTTCTGCTGTGGAGGCTAGTCGTTTTTTAATCCGCTGGACAAGCAGCAGTGAACTAGCTACTTTATCAGATAGCCACTTCTTTTCCCTCTGCTGTGAGTAGTCCTCATTTCAATTTACTGCTAAAGACCTACAGTCAATGTGAGCGTCTTTAATGTGTTTCTTAAGTCCCACTTAGCATTCTTTCCTTGCTGAAACAATACTTGGATATCAGAAAACAATTTTCAGCCAGAAATAGCTTTCTGTTCTCCAAAATCTCTTGCAAAACAGCTTTCTTTATATGCTAGCATAAGCATGACTCCTTTGTAGGAATACTGAAGTTTTGGAAAAAGTAATAGCATCAGGCAGCGTTCAACATTTTAATGCAACCTCTATCAAGAAGGGAGCTTTTCCCCAGTCTGTGCACAATTTTTGCCTAATACAATTCTCAAGTCTAATTTTCTTTAGAAATACAGTTCTAAAGAAATGGTGGAATTCACATTTTTTAATCAAGCATTTGTAGGCTATAAAGGCAGTCTTGTGCGCTTGTGCCACACAGAGCGCTAATCCTTTGTGCTTTGCAACTTTAGTGTTGTTTATAAGGCTAGTAGTACTCATCTCATTTTTTGGAGATGTTTCAGTTGGCTTCTGGAGCTTATCTTTTCAAATTTGGTTGAAGTGTAATAGTGTTAGTTTCACAAGACACATAACATCAGCCCACACAGATAAGAAAATTATAAACTAGCTATCCATCAGGAAAAAATGCTACTCACAGAAAGATTCCTTCTAACGAAGTATGGAATATAGTAAGAATGTGAATAATAAATTGCTTCTGGAAGTGTACGTTTGCTAAGAGGTAGCTAAATGTTCGGTTGCAGTTAAGTTGAACGTCGATTTGAGGGAACTTAGATAATTTATGTCATTATAAAAAGACTACGAGGAGACCGATGCAGCATTTCGGGGCAAGGACAACCTCTGGCAGCCGAGGAATCCCGCACGAGGCATTCTTTTGGTTGCTGCCTTCCCCAAAGTGCAGCTTGTGGTTCCGGCCAGGCCCACACACTGTGCCTGGCAAACAGGAATGCTGCATGGGAGTTATTAAATATGCTTTCCCTGACTAATGCTTTTTTTATTTTTTATTTTTTTAACTCAACAAAGAGAAACCAAAAAGTGGCTATTGTGTCCCACAATTTTCCTTAAGCTTTCTCAAGAACAAAACAGGAGAAAACGGCAGTTCCTAGTGAGAATTTAACTGCTATAGTTGGCCTCTTTCATTTCCTTATTAACTTGGGAACATTTTTCCTTCCATTCATCTTTTCTTAAATACGACTGTAGAACAAAATTTAGATTAAGGCAGGGCTGCAGTTCTACATAGATCCAAAAGATAGTAACAAGTCAGCCCAAAATGGCAACAGAGCTGGGCAAGAAGCTCTCCCAGCACCTGAAGCACGAGGATCTAGCTAGAAGGGATAAGGCTGTGATCCTCATGCATCTAAAGAAGAGTTGTCTAAAAATCTGTGAATTACTGCAGTTGGGTTGCACTGCACATGAGTGGGGGCTTGTTGCGTTGCTTCCCTTCATTTGGGAAGGCGACTTCAGTGTCAGGAGAAAAGGTAGCATTGATTAGTTCTGTTTTCCTGAAAAATACAACTTCAGTCATCTGTTCCAAAATGGGAGTCATTCCCTCTCGCCAGCCTTTCACAGCTTAGATTATACTGAAACCCATTTCCCTTTCTTCCTTTTGTGGATGCATAATGGGGTCCATGTCTTTCAACTTTTTTTTTTTTTCCAATACCGAATGCTTGATATACCTGTGCTAGTAAAAACAGGACTTCTACTTCGCTTCTCCACCATAAGAAGCGTAACTGTTTACGTCAGCTTCTCTGAGAAGATCCTCCAATTGGGAATATCTTGCTACAGTAGATCTGCAGCTTCTGTGAAGCAGGGATCAAGTGGGAACTAATTACGCTGCCATCAGGGA
Source organism: Tinamus guttatus (assembly GCF_059628265.1). Lineage (NCBI taxonomy): Eukaryota > Metazoa > Chordata > Aves > Tinamiformes > Tinamidae > Tinamus > Tinamus guttatus. The sequence continues at coordinate 1,431,426 of NW_028288898.1, forward strand.
GTCCGAGATAGGATCTGTTTCCTTCTAACTGCACTACAATCCACTGCAATCCACGGGTGTTGTTTTTAGCAAAATTTTTAAATGAAATCTTAGCCAGTTTGTCTTACGGTAGGATTCTAACACAAGAACAGTGTTCCGGTGAGATTCCTCTGCTATAGAGGGAAACAGGCACCAAATGTCCTTGACGTGTGCAAAGCCAAAGAAGTAGGGAGGAAATTTTTTGTGATGGCCAGCTAATCAATCCCCTGGATACACTGGTCTCATTCGTGCGTGCTGTGTTCTGCTGTATAGATTTTGGTGTGCACAAGTGGTTGGATATTGGAACAAGATCAGAGGAGAGGGCAATACCTGTGTGCAGGGGGCAGCAAGAACCTGCTCCAGCAGATCCTTGCCCTGGGCTCTCACAGGATCTGACCTATGCAGCGTGTAATCGAATAAAACATCAGGTGCAGGAGCATCAGCTTCTCGGTGCAAACCACCCATCAGATGGCCACGAACCACCAACACTATCCTGAAAAGGCTAGAGTCAGAATTGGAGTCACCCTAGACATTAGTCAGTCAGTTACCAGAGAGCAATTATAAAAGCACAAAACCCACATGCTTCAGTAATCCAGTACTTAAAGAGAAAAAGAACCTACCTGTTTGTTTCTAGGACAAACTGTTACCCTTAAATTCAGCAGGAAATACTTGGCCTAGGAAGTTAGTAACAATGTGGAATCGAACTTCCTCAGGTTGCTTGTGGCAAAACATCTATCTTGAGGTGGTGGGAGCTTGCTTTTTGTTTGTTTGTTTGTTTTTTGTTTTTGTTTTTTGGATGATGATTAGTTTAAATATGAGCAATTATAGAAGAAAAGTTTCAGCTAAACAGTATTTATATTGAGATTGCATCTACCAACTGACAAAATAAGACTTTGAGAATCAAATCCCCTCAAGAGATACAACTTAAGCTCTTATTGCTTGAAAAAACTCACTGTCTGAAATCATGTGTGCCTAGTCATAGTAGGTGACATAACTTTCCATTATTTTATGGGAAATGTTTAAATGTAAAGAATATGTCACATCAGAGGATCATAACATCTGTTTTGACAAGCAAGTTTTGTGGGTCTGTGGTGTTGCAGCTCTTAGGAGAGTAACCCTTGTAGCAAGGGATGCTTCCATTGCTTTAGCTTTATTGCAGCTGGGCTCAAGGAGAGAAATCAGTAAAGTAAAAAAGCAACATTAAAAAAAAAAAGTTTGACAGATTTGAGAAATTTGATCTATGTCAAGTGATGTTTACTGTGGTAAACTGTTGTAAAAGTATTCAGCACTCAGTTACTTTTGGCACAGGTAGAGGAGGTTCTTTGTAATTTGACTGGCAGTCTGAATTTTAATTTCCACCTGCCTTAATATGTGTGTGAAGTCTGAATATGTGTCAGGGGTCTTTGAATGGCACCAAAAAGCAGGGAGCGTGTCCCAGTGACAGATGTTGAAGTCAGAAGGACCAGGATGAGATGGAAAGGCCCCCGAGGATTTGTCCCTAACTTGACTCCTGTCAAACTGTCTCCCTGACAAGGATGTTTTTTCCTGCAGTTGTAAGCACACAGTCCCCAGGGCCGGGAGGCTTTTCATCGTCGCTGCCTTGCGAAGGGGAAGCTCTTGGCCGCGCGCCCGGCGGGGCCGCGCGCAGGGTGGCGTGCGGGGCCGTGGAAGGGGGCCAGCGTGCCCTTTAGCCTGGCCCTGCTCCGCTCACGTTTGTCCTGTCGTGATAAGGATGGGCAGTGCTTCCTTGTACCAGCGCTGCTCCAGGCCCTGCCGGGGCTCCTGTGGCCGTGGCGAGACCCCTTGGCCTAGGGAGCTGCCATTTCAGTTGGGAAATAGATGAGGATGGAAACAGATTTTTTTTTTCGTTCTTTAGTGCATGTTCTCTAAATAACCCACTGAATCCAGTTTTCAATGTACTTGGCCATTTAAAAGGACCCCAACTATATACTTACTAGTATTTAAACCACTCCAATGGTGTGCTAAGAAATGTGTCATCACTGTGGAGAAAATGTTCATTTATCTAATAGTTGTTAAGTCAAAAAGTTGTCATTAATGGCATCTAGATTTTTACCTCCTCAGAGTTTGGAGCAGTTGACTATGTCAGTGAAGGAGTACCCAACAAATATGATACAGAGTATGTATAAAACACCGAAATGCTGGTGCAGGTCAGTCAGTTGTACTGACGCTGTACTGTCAGTTGTCTTTCCTCCTCCTGTCTATCTGTGTATACCCACACCTTTACTGTGCCCTACAAATTTTTATGCAGCCTTGTAAGTTAGTTTGTCCTGGCCTATCGCTTATATCCCCCCATCAGATTTATGTGGGCAACTGCTTCTTAATGCAGGGAACCCATAAACAGAAGGTCGGGTCTAGTGCAGGTGCAAAGGCTGCATCTTCTGACGCAGCACCTCTGAAGAGGTTAAGTTTCCGTTATATAGAGCAAGATGTGAAATCTAAATTCCATCTTGCTTTCTAGACATCTGAAGTGAGATGTTGTGTGGAGGCTCAGCACTGGTTTCCCCCCTCACCCTCTGCCAAGTGATGTTTTTTCCTCTTCAGAAACTGAAAGAACTGCCTTAGAAAAATAATATACCTATCTATACAGATATCTCTCTCCTTGATGTTTGTCTTATTTTTCTTTCATTATGTTAGTGCAGTTATATTGTTGTAAATATTTTTACTAAGAATAGTGTATAAATAACAAAATTCTTAAAAATCAGTTAAGGTACATTGCTGTTTTTCATCGCTGTTTTTCATTGCACAACTGTTTAAAACTATGAACTATTGGAAAGTATTATTTTTAGATATATACTTAAGCAGTTTCTGGGATTTTTTTCACTGAAATAGGAGAAAACATAAAGGACTCTGCTTTCCATTTACACAATCTATTTCTAGAATGAACACAAGTGAAACTTTACTGCCCATTTGGCTGGTAAATTAACAAATGAAAAGAAATAGCTCCCTCTATAGTCTCTCTTACCACATTACAAGTAAAAGTCAAAAATAATTGTTGCCCAATTTGTTTGTATATTTTTATGGAATTGGAAAAGCAGGTATTTTCAAATGATTGCTGTTGTATTACGTTTGAGAGCAATTTGTGTGTGCTGGCATTTGAGAGCTTAGTGTTTAACTTAACATGAATATCCAGGCCTCTCACAATACTGATATGCAAAGAAACAGTCCTATTGTTTTTGCGTTTAATGTTATTCTCTGTTTTGTTTCAGGATATTGCCATATGGTTGTTTAGCAACTGGAGATCACTCTGGCCTTATTGAGGCTGTTTCTAGTTCAGAAACCATTGCTGACATTCAGTTAAATAGTAGCAATGTTGCTGCTGCTGCTGCCTTCAACAAGGATGCTCTCTTAAACTGGCTGAAGGAATACAATTTAGGGTAATTAATGCAATACTTACCTGTACAAATTTCCCTGGTGCTTGAGGCATGTGCAGTCTTGCTCAGGTTCAGATTGCCCGTGGAATTTAAACAATAACCCAGCCCTAAATGCTGAAGGACTCTAGAAAACTAAACAGGTCTCATGTCTTGATGCTATTGTCTCTAATATTTTCATTTCCCTCATAATTCCATGTCTATTTTTATATTATTATTTCTTTGTTATATTCATTTTATTATTATTTTCTCTCAAATAAGTTTTTTTTCAACACCCCAGTGGGCTTCTGGTTCAAGCAAACAACATGTTTTTTTCATGTCAAGACATGAGATGGATAACCAATAATCTGCACCAATTTTTGTCTTTGTATTTTTAGAGAGGACTTGGATCGAGCCATTGAAGAATTCACTCTGTCTTGTGCTGGCTACTGTGTAGCTACTTATGTTCTGGGGATCGGTGACAGACACAGTGACAATATCATGGTCAGAAAAAATGGTCAGGTAAAAAACCTGTTAGTCACTAAAATAACTATAATATCTTGTGGTGTTTTTTTTGGGGTTTTTTTTTTTTTGTGTCTCAGTAAAATCAAATCTAAATCTAAGTTAGTTTGAAAAAACTGCCCTTAAAATTGGCTTCAGTTCTCAGTAAATAGAAGATTGAAATCCAAGAGACCAGTGGAAAGAATAACAAAAATGTGTTTCATAAGAGGTGTAGCTTAGGCTCTTAGACTTTTGTATATAATAGACTTTATTGGTTGCACTATATGTATCTGTATTATTAGGTTTAATATTGTTTATAAGAAGCATTTCAAATTAATAGACTGTTGCAGATTAGGATATTAGATAGATGAGGTGGTTCTATAAAACCTACTGTTTCAGACCATCCCAAAGGCCTGGTAGTGCTCTGATTAATTGGGTAAAACTCATAAGCTGAGATCCTGAAAGGGTTGAACCTCTGTATGAATTGCAGTTTGGAACAGCACTGTTTCCCTAAAGACAGGCTCTACTCTCAGCTCTGCAGAGCTTTAAGTAGGCAACTGACTTGGTAACAATTTAGCTTTGTGACTCAAAACCTGGAACTAAGGTAATATATTTTCCTTTTAATTGTTTCTTTTCATTTTATTTGTCAGATATTAGTGAAATTATTTTGCCCATAAAATGCTTCCTGACTAGGTTATTAAAAAATGCAAATATATGTATGTATATGTGTGTGTGTATATATATATTTATATGTAGTTAGATTTGCTTGCCATCTTCTTATCCATGTCACTGTTCTTTTGTCAGTTAAGTTTTTACCTACTGGAAAAAAAAGGTTAATATGCCTTTCTCTCTGATTCTGAAATGAGGGAACTGTCGCAGATTCCTTGAGATTAACAGGAACTCCTACTAGCTTTGCTTGTGACTTTAGAGGAAGCCTTTGGATATTGTGATATTGAGCCTTACAAGCTCAGCGGTGGGCTCAGGGTTTTTTTGGTCTCATGTTACCAGTATGATGTCTGTTGGTAGACAAATTTGAAAGTGAGGTTTGCTTTTCCACCTTGCTTTGTAGCAGCAGTTACTCATAAAAGCCTGGATCTTTTCCCTGACTTAAAAAAATACATTTTGAAACATTGTAAACATACTTCCAAAGAGTTGCATCTTGTGCAAGCACCTGCTGAAACTAGTAGTGTTAAGAATTAGCTGCTGTTGATAAAATAAATAAATAAATAAAATAATATCTGTAAAAGTTTTTTATTTTATAAGAGAGAAATACTTCACTGGAGAAACTAATATTCACATCTGCTTTTTAGCTCTTTCATATAGATTTTGGGCATATTCTTGGAAACTTCAAGTCCAAATTTGGAATTAAAAGGGAACGGGTACCTTTCATTCTCACCTATGATTTCATTCATGTCATTCAACAAGGAAAAACAGGGAACACAGAAAAATTTGGTCGGTGAGTATTATTTACCTTTTTTTTTTTTTCTTTTGTAACTGAGTTTATCTTTTATTTCCAAGTCTGCTTTCGTTGCTCTCTTCTATATGCGTCAAGTGTGCTAATGTATGTTTACAATACTTTCTAATTTCGTACCTGAGATAGAGCCAAATGCCTTTGTACCTCATAAACTCCTTTCTGGGGAGGGACTCCACAGAATATTGTTCAAGCAAGCTGAAGCACTAGACTTAATCAACAGGTTGGGAAGTGGCTGGATATATTTATGTTGGTTGTGTAGTTTCTCATGCCTTGTGCCCCTTGTGTGTGTTTTGTCATTGCTTTTAAAGGTTCCGGCAGTGTTGCGAAGATGCTTACTTGATTCTGCGGAAACATGGGAACCTATTTATTACACTGTTTGCACTGATGTTAACTGCAGGGCTTCCAGAGCTAACTTCTGTCAAGGACATTCAGTATCTCAAGGTAAAAATAAGATTTATAGCCCTTCAGAACATCATGTTTTATCCAGAATGTGAATTCCGAGTCAAAGGGAAATAAAGTTTATTTGTTGCCCTAGGCTAGTTGTCCCAGGATTTCCATGTAGGTCTAAAGGATTTCTTTTTCAGCACTGTAGAGCTAAGTCAGTACTCTGTCCTAGGTATCAAAGGAAGCTCTAAATGTGCCTTCCTCTCAACCATCTTTTAAGGAGTGCAGTGTTCCTGCATCTTATGTGTAGTTGGTCCAGGGGTGTTTTACCTGACAGCTCAATGCAGGAGCACAGAGCTGTAAGGAAGAAAATGGTTTGCTTAATTTGGATCCAGAAATAAGTCGTAAAAAGCAATCTGTGGATTAACAGCTTCATGGCAAGTGAAAGATCTAGTGAGGTTTTTGGACCAAGAGAGCAGGATAGAATGTTGCGACTTGAGCAACTCATGGAAAAATTTGCCAGAGACCGTCTTCAGATTACCTTAATCTGAAGAGTTATCATCTGTATGTGTCATTTTGCTCATCATTACAGGCTGCTGAACTGCAGACTGTTAGCATGTTCATCTCAGTGTTTTCAGTAAATGTTAGCTGGTGACTAAAAAACAATTTCAAAACAACCTCTGATTCATCTGCTTTCCTTTTCAGTTTTATCTTTAAACCCAGAAGCTACTGCTAATGTATTCATAAATGAATAATAGGAAAAAGACCCAAAATAGAAAAAAGCACAGTGTGATTTGTGTTAAGATCTAGAAGGCAGCAGTAACTGTGGGTTTAAAATTTCTAATAGTATTTGTTTTCTTGCTGTCTTAGGACTCTCTCGCCTTAGGAAAAAGTGAAGAAGAAGCACTAAAACAATTTAAGCAAAAGTTTGATGAAGCGCTCCGGGAAAGTTGGACTACTAAAGTGAATTGGATGGCTCACACTGTTCGAAAAGATTACAGATCCTAGAAGACATTTGGGAATTGCACTAATCTGAATGTTACCTTGATAAGTGTTTTTTAAAAGGGATCTGTAACCTGGACCAACAAAACTTATTTAAAATAAGAAAGACAACAAAAGAACAACACAAAGAGATGGCCTGAAATAATGCCTGATTCTTTTGCATTCTGCTTGTGAATGCTTGATCCCAAGACTTTCCATACAGATAGTAAACATCCTGGATAATCAGTTCCTGCTGACTTTGCACGCTGAGAGCTACTAGGCATTTTTGAAAATTATTTGGTACTTTTCAGGAGGTGTAAATATTTGTTTTACATGTTAGGGTAATATACTCTAACACACTCAAGAGGTTTAAAGACCTTTGAAAGACTCATTTTTTTGTTTCAAAATTGGGACTTGAAAGAAGAGTAAAAATTTTTCTTCATATCCTAATCTAGCTAATAATGGCCATATTGTGTGTATTTTTCATATGAATTCTGCCATACTGGCACAGAGGCATTAATTCTACTGTAAATAGCAACCACAGTATCGTTGTACTACAGGGAGCTGCTTAATGTCTTACACTGCTGCCAAAAGAAGAGTAGACAGGTATGGGTGAAATAGGAGCAGGGGGGATGTCTTCCAAAATAATGCAGCGTGCAAGTGCTCAGAATTGCCCAATTTTGTTTCCCCGACATCCAACACATGCCCTTTAGTCAGAGGGAAGTTAGGCAAATTCCATACACGTCCAAAAACCCCTGCGAGGAAATGTTTTCCCCTTCAGCCTCTAGGGCTTTGTTGTCAGCTCCCATAAGAGGCAGATGTGTTTGGTGTCCAGCGAGGAGCTCCTTAAAGCCTGACGTGAAAATTCGTATCTCAGATTAGTTGTGCCATGCAGATCTACTGAGTTATGAATACGTGTGGGAAATTTTACACAAATATTATTGCACATAGTGATTATTAGAGCACGTGTACCAAAAACAGAAGTGTTTGGGAAAGTGAGTGTTTATAGAAAAAGATCTAGCCATAAGACACCAATGAGAACTCATTAAACTTTTCTTTCTGTATTTATTAAAATTTGCAATAATATTACTTTACAAAGATAACTCTGTTTAATGCGGTTGCTGAAGAAACTGGATTTGTTTTAATTTATTCTGTGAGGTACCAGGCCTTTAGGTGCTTAAATGGAGAGCAAATTTGTTACGTGCAATAGGAACTGCTGGTTAAAAGATGTAACATACTGTTTCTGAACATCAGCAAAACAGACTTTAACTACTGCTTGTTCTCCAAAGAACACTGGTAGCTCTCAATTCTTGTTGATATCTGAAAGAAAATGGAACATATATATTTACCTTTTGACTAAACTGTTGTTTTACATAGAAATTTTGTTTTATGTAGGAATTTAATTAAAGGTGGTTTTACTTTGTTCTGAGTGTGGTTTTTTTTTTTTGTTTTGTTTTGTTTTTGGTGTCTTTGGAAGATCAAAGGCTTATCTGGCACCAAGATAGCAATATGCACACTATTTTGATTTTCCTGTGCTCACTCCTGGGGTTTATCTGTCTGAAAGACCTCTGCTTCTAGAATATTGTAAAAGGAACAAGTCCTTTAATTGTGTTACCTTGTTAATGATGTAGTAGCATTTAAAGTGTTCCATGTCCCTAATTTTTAGAAGCAAATGGGAGGAAGGGTACAAGGAAGCTACTTCACAGTTCTCAACTGCGAAAGTTCTCATATGCTCTGCTTACAGCACGTAGTGGTTTTTCTTCATGGAAACTGAATTCACATGGACTTCACATCACTCAGGGGATACAGACCCAGCAAGATTCTTTTTCCAGGTTGGCTTTTCAAGGAAGAACCTTGTGCTAAGCAGGTAACTCAAGTCATCTTGGGAAACGTCGCTTCAATTTAAAGTGGTGTAGAGGTTTGCTCAGTTATATTAGTAGATGACCATTTTCCCCAGGTCTGTGATTTGTACTACCTCTTGTAGCTTGCAGGTGTTTGAAAGAAGCAAAACTTTTTGGGGAAAAAGTAACAGGAAAGACAGTCTGTCCCCCACCAAGTAGTTGTCCAAGAAGAGAAAGCTGGAAATTTTATAGTATCAGTCCATTAGTTATTCTGTACTTATGAACCAGCACTGAGTTATAGTGTTAAAAAGGTAACTTAAGTTGTGCTGAGATAATGTTTTTCTTTCTTCAGAGCTGTTATTTCAGATGGTTTGCAGAATCCAGAAGATACCAGAGGATCATGATTACAGTGAGTAAAAACAATCTTTTTAAATAATACGAAAGCTTTGAAAAGGATGATTTTATACAACTGTAGAAAAAATTAACCACAAGTTAACAGATAAGATATAAAACACTTTCAGATGGCGTCACTGGAAATTGGATGTACGCAGTGTATATTATATATAGTTGTCTGTCTCACTCTTTTTGGTTACTTAATGGGTTTGCTTGTCTTAGCTCTTGCTATTTGTTTTGTGACAAATGAGGACAACTGCTGGCCTTCGATGCCTTGTTGTATCCTTGCTTTTCAAGGAAAAAGCTCTTACTGATTTGTGCCTCATCAGAGCAGTTGCTTCCCTTTATCTTTTATTGCTTTTATCATAATTTTAGGTGGCAGTTGGGTGTTGATCATTGATGTTCCAATGAATGTCCATGACTGAGCTCACTAAGAATATTATAGAGCCAAATCTTCTTTAATTTCTTAGAGTTATTGAAAACAGATAATTAACTAGTACAGATTCTTTACATATTAGACTATGATCACAGCTTTCCAGTTATTCCTTAAGAATGACTTCAAGCCTAAATCTTCCAAGTATGTAACCAGCATTTCTATTTTACCCTTTTACAGTGCATTATATAAATATAATACACAAACACTGCAATTTTATGTCAGGGTGCTGCTTGGATAAGAAGTTGCATCCGGTTGGACTAGATGATCTCTAAAGGTCCCTTCCAACCTTAATGATTCTGTGATTATATTAATATAATTTTGTCTGAGATGACTTTAAAACTGAAGTGGAAGTCCTGTGCTCACAGCAGACACATGTGTGCGTTTCTGTAGCACATGGGCCTTGTCTGGCTGGGCTGACCAGGTAGGTAAAAGCCAGCCTAAAGGCAAAGCAGAGGTTGAACTGCCTGACCAGGCCACCACACTCATCATCGGTAGATGTACCCTGAGGGTAAGGTTAGTAGTGAAATTGTTTCTGTAACTGCAATATCTCTGCAAAAGAGTCACAGTAAAATCATAATGGATACCAAGAAATTTAAGTGGACCTAGGAACTGCAGATCTTTGATCTCTTGCTTTCTCTGGGCAGAAAGCTAGCTTTGCCTTTTCTTAGGAAACTCGTTTTAATTGTGAAGGTGCAAAATCTCTTGAGCATGTCCTGTGGGAACAGCATGAATAACCTGCTGCCCACGTGTGGATCGTGTATGGAGCACAGCTAAATATCAGTTGCTTTCAGGCACTGCAGAGTCAGCAGAGCTGTATTCTTCAATTCGTGGGAGGTTGAGGCATTTTTACATTTAAAACTTTGTGGGTGTAAGGAATGAATGTGGCCTTAGGAAGATGGAATGTCATCCAAGATTTTAATAGCTAAAACAGGAAATACGTGATAATTTTAACATTTCGTACTATGGAACAAACTTGAGGACCATACTGCTTATGCTACCACAGTGCATTATAAAAATTGCTGTGTCTGACTTGTAACAATCAAGAAGAAGGTATGTTTCCCAGTGTTGTCTAGGGAATTTATTTACACTGCTCTTATTACTGTCTGTTCTTCAAATACTGTGGCAAAATAGTAATCACTGATGGCGGAAATCAGAGAAAGTGTTTCCTTGCAATGAGTTAGGTTTGCATACTACTATTCTTAGATGCCTTTCCAACTTAATAACCTACTTCAGAAACTTAGCACTACATATTTACCATCTGTCCTCTAATAAAACACAAGGGAAGTGCTACCAGGCAGATGCTGGCATAAATTGTCTTGTTATGCCACCTCTAGAACATCTGGCTCAAGCTAGCTCACCTCTTCAACAGATTTTATTCTATTGCGCTATCAAATTTAGAGAGATGCTGTTGTGGTGAGTCAGTCCTTCATACCTCCAGCCTCTTGCTTGGGTTTCTCTCAGGCAATTAATTGGAGAAAAGTTTTCTCTGGAACTGCTTGACAAATTGGGATTTGGATGAGCACATTATTCCATGAATAATTGTGAAGTTTACTCTTGGGAAGTCTGTAAAAGATCACACTGCTGGTATTGCAGTTTCAGAGAAACATAAAAGGTTAATTCTAATTTACTAGGCACCATTTGGCTTTTATGAAGCAAATGAGCGGAAATGATAATTGGGCACCATGGAAACATGGTTTTGGAGGGATAATAACCCTTGTATTGCAAGGATGCTCATAGGGTCTATGTTTTGGCCTTAGAAGCCTGTGTTCCTCTCACTGAGGGTGCCCGGGAGCACCGAACCCTGCAGAGGCGAGGGACGAGGGCTTGGTTGGTTGCTGCTTCCGAGTCCCAGGCAAGACTTGCTCGTGCTTATCCCACCTGCCAGGCTGTGCCCTGGCAGCACTGCCTGAGCGTGCCCGCCCGCGCCAGGCAAGGAGCTCGGTCCTGCTTTCCCGTGGGAGAGACGCCTGCTCCCGGCTCCGGGCTCATCCAGCGCCTTCCTCCACCCGTGGCCTCTAGGGCTGTGACAGAGTTTGGAGCATCCCTCTAGTGCCACCTCTGCCTACAGCTGTATGTTGGCTAGTGGCTTTGCTGCTGTCCTCATGGCTGCTGGGTCTGTCCCTCCATGGGCAGGGGGCAGGGGCAGATGTCCCAAGGTGGCTCTTCTACTAGCATGCTTAAATGGGAATCCCCTTTTAGTTAGTTTTGCAATTCATGGATCTTAAACCTGAAGGAGGCTTTGGTGAGCTGCTGTCATTACTGCTTCTCTTAGGGAGACATGCAGAGTAATAAGTTAGATGCTGAATGTCTATAGAAGTTAAGAAATTCCTGAAGAGAATGTGAATGTTCTGCAAATAGTATGGCTAGGGCAGCGTTTAGATACCCCACCTTTCCCAATCAATTTGCACACTCAAGTTAGTTTAAAAATAAAAACTTTAATATTCTGGACCACAGACAACATTAGAATATACCTACACAACCAAGTGTAATGCATCCCCTGGCTCCACATTTAAGATTCTCTTGCAGCACAAATAATGTAGTTCCATTAGAGAAAAAGGAAAACTCCTTGAAGCTGTAGCTGGAGCCATTCCTGCTCTTAGGAGCTGAAAACTTAGCTGATACTTATGAATCTTGGTTTGCAGAGTTGTATTAGTTAAATTAGCGAATATACATGTGCAACATACAGTAAACATGAACTGCAGTTAAGGTTATAGTGGTCAGCACTGCGTACAGGGGTGCAGATGATAGACAGAGCTTGAGGATTTGGGGTGCACTCAGGTAACAACAAAAAAGTCTTTAATGACTTCTGTGCCCTTGGTGGCTTTTTGTGCTCCAGGTCCCAGAGCTGACACGTTCTCCTCTGTCGTAGTGATCGAGCAGGCTGTGGGCAATGAAGCTGCTTTCGGAATGCAGGGTCTCGCATTTGCGGCAAACCAGGATTTCACATCGTGGACACATCTTTCCAGAGTGGGGCTGCCTTAATGAGCATATTTCTTCTCGTGCTGGCTTCAGCTTTTTGGAACCTTTCCTGTGTAAATATCTTCTCTTGTCTTCAAAAATCTGACTCCTTCCCTGAGGGCTAGAACCATCAACAGAAAGAAAGGTGACAAGTTTAACCTATAAATTCTCTAGTTGAATGAGATGAGCAGAAGCAATTGGTGTCTCATGAGCCCTCCGTGAGACTTTGTCTGTGATACGCTTGGAGCAAGTGCAGTGTATGGTCACCTGCAGGGAACAGGGGTGGACAGAAAAACCAGAGTGACTGTCACTGTCAGTCAGATGCTGTGGCAGCAGTGACCAGCTCTCAGTTTGGGAAGCCGGAGTTAATACAAAACAGTAAAAACTCCTAAGCCAGATAGGTAGATAGGAGATTTCAATTCAGTTCGTTCTTGTGCAGCCTTCCTGAGGATGCTCGTGACATTTAAGTGCTAGATGCTTGCATGAATATATCTAAACTGCAGGCTTCAGACCTAGCAGGGTTCACCTACACCATCACAAACATTCTTCTTGCACTCTTGTGCGCTAGAGTTATGCTGGCTACTAGATGAGCACAGTTTTACTCTGATTTTGAAGAGGGATGGAAAGACTGGGGGGAAAAAAAAAACACTGTTCAAACTGTACATTAAAAAAAAAAAAAAAAAAGTTGAATAGTTCTTAAAAGTCAAGACTGGGATCTGGATGTTTGCCTGTAAGAGCTGTCAAATCAGTGCTGAATTGCACTGCCAAGACTGCATAGACCCTGACCATCTGAATGTTCTTAAAAACCCTACTGTACAATGTCTCTGTAGAAATCTATCCGGTAAAGTCTGAAGTCTCACTCTGTTTCCACCAGCAGGAGAGGTCCATGGGAGAAGGCTGCTATATTACTGGGTTTTATTTGTTTTGTTTTATATATAAAGCTGAGGAAAATCCTTATATCTTGCTTCCAAATAAAGAGCAAAGCCTGGCAAGTATGATTTAGATTGTCTGCATCCCGAATGGTGCTCCAGTGACATGATGGAGAAAGGGGAAACCTCACGAACAGCTCTAATTCACTAACTCTGTGCATGGTCTTTGCCTTCGTTTCCAATCCAGTTTCCTCCAGCACAGCAGCATAAATTCCAGAGCAAAGTGCCTGGTGCCCATTACTCTGCACCGGGATGGGTGTCGCTGGGAGCCAAATCTGTGTCTCAGTGTCATTCCTGGCTAGTGACCCTCAGTCTGGGTCGAGCTTGTCACCGGCTGCCGTAGATATCAAGTGTAATGTAGTTAGCTAAGATGTGCATGTGCTTCCTGCTAAGATGGTAATTTTGTGCTAATTGCCCGAGACAGACTTCTTGTAGGACATCTGCATAGAAAACAGCTTTGGTGGTGACTAAGGGAGGAGACTTTTTCAAAATAAGCCCGAATTTTTGCATGGTGCATATACTAACAACATGCAGACCTAAACAGAGAATTCCAAGCCCTGTGAGAATGCAAAGCTACCTTGATGCTAACGCATGGGCCAAGCAGGAATCCCAAGCTCAGTTTGCCCTCTTTACTTGCTTTGGTGGAGGGGGGAAAAAAAAAGGAAGAGTTTTGCATTACATGCTTGTCTGAAACGTAGTAAGTATAAAAGGTACCATTACAGAAAATAAGCAAAAATTACCATGTGGCTCAAAAAATGGGCTAGTTCAACATTGATTTTGGGTGCTGCCCATCCATTCTCAACACGGTGCTGTACCGTGGCACTAGGGATACTGGTGTAATGCAAATGTTAGAGCCGTAATGCTGGCAACACTGTCCTGGTCTGTCCCGACGGACAGGGTTAGTGACTACACACGAGTATAGGGACACTGCTGCTCCCACCAGTCCGTCCCCTGGATTGGTGGGAGGAAACATTGGGAAACTGCTAAAAGAAAAAAAAATGTAGATGTGCAAGGTCAAGAGATCTGAATTTCACACATGCATCTAGCAGTGGCTCGCTAATTTTTAGGTCAAGTTGTTGAACTATCCCATAATGGTTTCCTTGTCAGTGACAGGGATAAACCTGCAGAGGCAAAAAGGGTATGGCTCTTAAATATACACAAAATATCAGCTGTACTTACAGTTTATTCTTGGGAGACCCAGCGAAGAGACTCAGTGCAGAAAACCTTTTCTTCAGTAGCCGCTCGCGCTTCTTCCTGCTGTGCTTCCCGTCTCCTTTGCTTTCCTCTTTAAGGTCTCTCTTTGCTGGGTGCCAGCTCATCTTGTCTGTCATAACAGCAGCACCTGCTTAGGTGAGAGCACCAGTCTGAGCAGCTTTTCAGAATGGTGTCTCCTTTACTGCTCTCCACGGGGTAAAGTTGGGATCTCTTTCCCTACAAACCTGGATATTCCTGGTTAAGCAGGAGGCTTAGGAGAGATCCCTGGGCAGCCGCTTTTGATCAGCTGGAGCAAATACCTGCTTGGAAAAATCCTGCAGCCACAAACGGACTCTGCGTGTTCTTACTCTGTGCTCCACATAATTAGGGAAAGTAGGCTTGGACATTAAATATAATAAATATTTTCTTCTACATGCGCTCTTTCATGATTAGGCTAATTGCTGAAAAAACAGAAAGGAGGAGGCTCATTTGATGAAAGAAAAGAACCAGGAGCCAATGAAACTGTTGTGTGCAGAGAACAGAAGCAGTCAAACAAATGTGAGATGGAACAAACATCATAAGGCAAAAGCCAGAAACCCCAGAAGATGAAGAACCTACTGGGAGATTTTAGTTAAAGCTTGGAAATTGTTTCCTCTTTCTTGTGATAAAGCAGTTGATTAGTCTGCATTTCCGCGTTGTGTTGCTCTGTCTCCAAGCATTATCCCTTTGGCCTCGCTGATTGAATTAGTCTCTCTGCACTACGTTTGATAGTTAGTAATTGCATTAACTTTTGGTGGATTGACTTGGAGGGTAGTGTTCATCCCTGCCTGACCACTGGAAGCACTTGGTCCCTTTCTGCTTATTTCTTGTTCAAAATATATTCCACGAACCATCCTCTAAAACAAGCCAAAGAAATATATTTTGCAGGATTCAAAGCTAATGTAGCAACCGTTCTGAACTGTGTACTCTTCTGGTTTCATCCACATCTCATCCCCCTGCCTTCAAACCAGTCTTGTGAGTACACTTCTCCTCAATACATTCTTACAGAAGATGCACAGGAGGTAGGATCTTGCTATGCAAATTCTTCATGGGATTGCACTGTAAAACAGTCTTTCCCTGCGCTGCAATTTTTTCCCAAAGTGTGTTTGGATAGATATTAACGAAAAGATGAAAATGCCTGGAAGGAACCAAGTGCGACCCACTCTCACTGCTTGTGCTTAGTAAGGAGACACCAAGCATTCTAGGAGAACCTAAGTTGCATCGACTTCTCCCATAAAAGAAAACACTTTTTAATGGAAGATTGCAGACAGTTCCCTGACCCACATGAGGGAGCAGTCACTGAGGAATTACTTAACTATTGAAGAATGAACAAAAGTTTTGAATAGAAGTGACACACATCAAAATTAAGACCAGCCTGCAGTTTTGTCTATTTATGACAAAATCTGCAAGTTCGAGGCCCGTTTTGGGTGTGCATTAATGTTGAGGTGAGTAAGCTTTGCAGAACAGATGCATCTTGGCTAATGAAAAGCAGCAGCCGAGGAGGCAGGAATGCACCTCACCTTTCAGAAGTGAGCTTCAAAGGCTGCTCCCCGCGGGATCCTTCAGTATCAATTCCTCTTGTGTGAAAGATCAAGAGAGGAATATGTAACACTGAAAGTACAGATGTAAGTATATGGAAATTGCTGATTGGGAGCAGAAGATGCACAAAAGAGGTTTTTTCTAAAGTCTGTTAGGCAATAAAAACTGCCTTGGTTATGTATCATATCCTCTTTAATTTGTGTTTTATAGATGTACTTGTGCAGCTTCACTTCAGTGTCTAGTGCAATTGATTCTAGTGATTCTAGTGTCAAGGAAATTTCTTCTCTACTTGAAGTATTTGCTTAAATGTGTTGACTGATCTGAAGATTTGAGTACCTGGTAATATGAATAATTGTTTTCTTTATCTTGTTTTTTTTTCTTCCCTGCTTAAATCTTGTGAAATTTTACTACTATTATTTTCAATCAATACTTAAGTGGTGCTTATTTTTTTGTGAGTTAAAGTATCTTATAGCAGAGCTAGTCCCAAGATTTCCTTTATTGCATCAACAGTGACTCTTTAATACAGGGATCCTACTTGAAAATCTGGGAGAAGATTTTCCTTCAGATGAAACAGCTGAAGATCCCATCACATGATGGACAGCCCTTAGGGGCACTGCAGTGCTGTGTCTAGGTTGTCTCTAGTTAATCAGAAGGAAGGTGAGTTACGTGCAGGACTTCATGTGTCAACAGTGATCAGCACTGGTGCCTGGCAAAGAAGCCTTTATCCCTGAACTGCAGGAGCAGCCTCTTGGTCCCTCTGTAACTGCTGCCATATTTGCAAATATGATCACAGCACCAAAAATGAGCCATGCGTGGGGAAAAAAAGCAAGAAGTGAGACTGACCATTTCGGCTACCCAGGCAGGCTTAAAAGGCAAGAAACTTCTTCCCAGAAAGAGACCCTCTTTGCAGCCGTGTCTCCAATTGCAGCAGTGCCCAGCTGAGATTCCCTGAGGTAAAAGAAGCGGAACAAGGAGCAAAGCCTGTGCCAGGGACTGTCGTGCAAAGGATGCATGAGGGGAAAGGTGGTCTGGATTGAGGAAATGACATGACTAGCAAGCTGTGAAAGTCTGTGCCAGGCTTCTCTGGATCCCCAAGACCCAGCTTTGCTGAGGCTGCTCTGCTTTTGTTATTCTTTGTTTTTGTTTTGTTTTTTTAAAGGTATGTAGGAGTTTAAGCTGCTTGGACTAATTCTGATCATGTTCTTTTTGTCACCACAGGATGTCTCTGCATCACTTTGTGCACTGGAAGGCTTTGGTAGCCTATAAAGACAAGCTGCAATCCCTTTCAAGGGAAAGGAGGGCTCAAGGAAAATGTCCCGCAGCTCAGCAGTGGGTTTTCTCCAGGATCACAAGCCTGCCTGTGTTGGGGTGATAATGCCTCCATCAGCTGGTGGGAATGTCTTCTCCAGCAAGTAAGGCCACGGTGCAGTGATGTGTCCAGTTGGGTTTTAAGTGCTCCTCGCTACCAGGAGCAGGACAGTGGTGGCTACGTGATGCGATGCAGTAAGCTCACACGAGCAACTCTGCTGGAACAGATAAAAGTGTTGTGCATTACACTTTAGTTTGCCTCTTTAACTGCTTCTAAAATATTAGTCAAATAGTGTTTAATTTAGTAGTTTTTGACACATTTACCTTTATCCAGAGTACAGCCTTGCTGCTGCAACCTTTTTTATGTCAAACTACTTGAGGAATGGAAAAAAAGGAGTAGACGGTCTAGGTAGAGTTTTCTTTGCATTAATAACATAAGAAGATGAAGTCAAGGGTTGAAATGAAACCTATGTCCTCCCAGCCCTACAGCCAACCCTCAAAAACTGTTTGTCTATTAAAACTGTTTTACACTTTACATAACCTTGATAGCCTTCTGGATGGAATGACCAGCTGGATAGATGAGAGGAGAGCGGTGGATGTCGTCTGTCTCGACTTCACCAAGGCTTTTGACACCGTCCCTCACAACATCCTCCTGGGCAAGCTCCGGAAGTGTGGGATAGATGAGTGGACAGTGAGATGGATTAGGAACTGGCTGGATGGCAGGGCCCAGAGAGTGGTGATCAGCGGTGCAGAGTCTAGTTAGAGGTCTGTAGCTAGCGGGGTCCCCCAGGGGTCAGTCCTTGGTCCAGTCCTGTTCAATTTATTCATCAATGACCTGGATGAAGGCACAGAGTGCTCCCTCAGCAAGTTTGCTGATGATACCAAACTGGGAGGAGTAGCCGATACCCCAGAGGGCTGCGCTGCCATCCAGAGGGACCTGGACAGACTGGACAACTGGGCGGTGAGAAACCTCATGAAATTCAGCAAGGCCAAGTGCAAGGTCCTGCACCTGGGGAGGAATAACCCCAGACACCAGTACAGGCTGGGGACTGACCTTCTGGAGAGCAGCTCTGCAGAGAAAGACCTGGGTGTCATGGTGGATGACAAGTTGACCATGAGGCAGCAGTGTGCCCTCGTGGCCAAGAAGGCCAATGGGATCCTGGGGTACGTTAAGAGCAGCATCTCCAGCAGGTCGAGGGAGGTGATCCTGCCCCTCTACTCAGCCCTGGTGAGGCCACATCTGGAGTATTGTGTCCAGTTCTGGGCTCCACAGTACAAGAGGGATGTGGAGCTGCTGGAGAGAGTCCAGCGCAGGGCTACAAGGATGATCAGGGGCCTGGAACATCTGCCCTATGAGGAGAGGCTGAGGGAGCTGGGCCTGTTCAGCCTGGAGAAGAGAAGGCTGCAGGGGGGTTGGACTAGATGAGCTCTAGAGGCCCCTTCCTACCTTAAGCATTTTGTGATTCTATGATTGGGTTTAGTGTTTTACGGAGAATTGTTTTTTACCTTTTCTGGCTTTGTTGTGTAGTCTCAATAGTTGCTTGCTCTGCACTCCATATAGGAGCAATTTGAAGGGAGGCAGTAGAAGGGGGTAAGAAGATGCAGACAGCAGGTCCTCGTGTACCAGGAGCTCCTGGTCTTTCACCTCCACAGCCCCAAACAGGCTTCGCATCTTAGGAGTTGGAAAATGATGTGTCTGGTGGTCCTAGTATTGGTCTTAAGCCTAAAAGCATGGGTTGATACTGGGATATCACGTAACCGTTAATTGTTTCGTTATCTAAAGCATCCAAAAAGTAAACTCTCCTCAGGAGGAAAGAACAGTGGAAGAGTTTAAGAGTTGAGAAGTGCTGAGCTGACAGGTCTGAGGAGGGATCAAGCTTAAAGCTGGACAGAAATCCTGCCAAAATTGCTTTTCACTGGACTGTATCAATTTGCTCAAACTCAGCTTTTCACAGAGACAGCACAGTTTGAACTGTTTTTTACACTGGGGAAAGTTTCTCAGGACGAGGGTGCTACAGGTGTGACCACTGTATGTCATAGCCAGGGCCTGGGGCATGAGGCCGGGTCTAGAAAACCAAGGCTGAAAGCCCTGCCCTGAGACATGGTTATTCATGTAAATAAGCAGTTCCTGTATAAGACATGGGCAGGCCAAGCCTTCAGCAGTAGTAGATATAGCGGTATTTAATGCAGCAAACAAACTAATGGAGAGTGGAGATGGGGGGAAGAGCCTGGGCCTGGCTGGGCAGGCTGTCAGCACGGACTTGTTCCAAGAGTGTCCCACGGTTCCTGAGGGTGCAGCTGCCCTTGGGAGCTCGTGGTTGGGCACCAGGAGCCAAATCAGGCCATGTTCCCTGTACCACTGCTGCAGGCATCCTGATGTTCCCTGCTCGCTTTCTCTTTCCACTAAAACCCTCACCAGATGTGAAGTTCAGCAACTGTCTGTGGTGCTTTGCTCAGTCTGCTCAGAGACCTCTGCTTGTGGCTCTTGGGAGCAAATGTTCACTTCCTTGCTTTCCCAGCACCTGGGAAGCACAGCGGATAATACCGGTTCTTCAAAGGCTTGTGTAAGCTGTCCTTGGAAGTGGTGGCCGTGCGGGGTGGAGCAGGGCAGCGGTGTGGGGCAGCGAGATGAGTTTCTCCTTCTTCAGCCAGCAGCCGGGTCGACTTTGCTCCCCTGTGGCCCCTGCCGTGACTCTGTGGTGGGCTCGGCGCGAGCGGCGGGAGCCCGTTGTGCCCCAGGGGCGGCCGTGCTGCGCGCGGGGGCCGGGAGCGCGGCCCGGGGCGGCGGAGGGGGCAGCGGCGCCCCCGGCCTCCCCGCGCGCCCGTTTCCCTCGGGGCCGCGGGCGGCGCGGCGGGGAGGGGAGGGGGCGCCGCGCAGGCGTGTTGGGCAGCGCGCCCGCCCCCGCGCGCAGAGCGCCGCGCAGTGCCCGCGGCGGACGCCGGGAGCGCGGACGCCGGGAGCGCGGACGCCGGGAGCGCGGACGCCGGGAGCGCGGACGCCGGGAGCGCGGACGCCGGGAGCGCGGACGCCGGGAGCGCGGACGCCGGGAGCGCGGACATGTGAGTGGGGCCGGCGCGGGGGGAAGGGGCGCGCGGGCCGCCGCTCCGGGAGCAACAGGTCTGAGGCGGCCTGAGGCAGCGCGCGGGTCGCGCCCTGCGCTCCTGCCGCCCGGCGCCGCCTCGCGCTGCTGCTGCTCTGCATCCCTGGAACGGCTCCTCCGGGTCCTGCAGCCCCGCGTTAACGGGTTAGCAAGTCCCGGAGCTCCACGTTAACCGTCAACGCTCTCCACTAGGCAGTGGCAGAGTCCCCAGAGTCGCGCGTCCCCCCTTGGGCTGGGGACCTGCAAGGGAAGTGGGAGCCATCTCGCCCCTGGTCTTCCACAGCAGGGTTGGGCAGTTCGGGTAGGCATGATTTTATCCTCATCCGGATTCATCACTCATTCCCAGCAGCTCCTAAGGGATAGGCAGCGAAAACAGCTAAAGCTGCTGCTCGGGTGCGTGTCGCGGAGCCGGTACCCGCGGGTACCGTGCGGTGCAGGAGGAGCCAGAGCTCTGGTCGTTCGGACAAGGTGGGCAGTAGAACCGTTTTTCAAAATCTATTCAGTGTTTGCAACAAGCCCTTCTAAGGAGCTCCTGAAAATACAATCTGCAGTCACGCATTCTGGAAGTTGGCTCTTCAGTGCAGTTTCCTATGTCACATTTTAGCAAATAAGCTTTAGTCCGTGCTGTCTAAAATGTTTCTTAAGTAGAGGGCTGAAAACGTTTTTAAAGCAGAAAGCTGTTCAGAAGTCAAATCAGCACATGAAGGAAGATGCCTTATGTAGGCACTGAACTTTATTTGGCAAGAGCCAATTCATTGTATGTTTTGGTTGCTGTGCCTTGGTGTGTGCATAGCAAGAGCCAGAGAATAGTATCAAATACTCGTATTTGTGTATGAAATGTTCTTCAGTGATTAGTATCGAGTTTTGCCGTATTGCAGGATCCAACTGTTCAAACACAAGGCAGTGTTTAACTTAACCCTCGTGTGTTTCCATCTTGTCCTTTTTCATAAAGCTGGTTGTAATTAATAGCAGAAGAGGTGATCTGATGCTAATAGGACTTGATCTGACTTTTTCTGTGGATGACTTGCATCAGAGTTCTGATGCAGGCTTTAGAAAAAAAAGGGAAAGCAATGTTTGCTTATTTTGGTGATAAAGACTTGGAGTTTGATAGTAAAAACAAAGCCAAGACAGATAAGCCCCTTGTCAGATGGAGTCCTTGTAATTTGGAAGTGTCAGTTGGCTTCTGTTTCATTGCCAACTCTTGTAAGGAAAACTCTTCTGGAGCTTCAGCAGGAATATCTAGTCCCAGCAGCTATGGGATTAGTAAGCACACCAGAGGGAATCTAGCCTGGCCACCAACGTGTAGCAGCAGCTACAGCGTAGACCACTGGACTATGAAAGTAATTGCTAGTGAGCTCCAAAAACTCTGTAGAGACAACGTTGCCTCTTGTCCTCCTCTGTGGGCTTTGGGAGCACTGGCACCCTTCTCATGTTCTTTCACCGTGGTGTGAGCAGGTAAGAGTTGGGTACAGAAAGGTTAAATGATGAGAAAGGGATGTAAGAGGGATCTAAAGGAAGGGTTGTTTCCTGTGCGGCTGGGAAGGGTTTCCATGTGTAAGGGAAAGGAGCCCAAACTTACTTGGAGAGAAATACAAGGAGCAATGAAGGGAGGTGAGAAGGGAGTGGCGCTCCAAACAGAGGTGCTTGCAAGCTTTGTTTAGCTGTGGAAAATAGGCCAGCAGTGGCAGGTGAAGCGTGTGCTTTTGTTTGTGTTACACTGGTCGCATCTCACGGGGTAATTATGCATAGTAGAGGCTCACGGCATCATGTCATCTGCTGTTTACAGGCAGGTCGGCGACCAGACAGCAGGGTGCCTTTGATTGCATTAACCCGGTCCAGATGAGCCCTCCCGTGTCCAGCCTCGGGGAGGGAAGCGGCAGGGCCAGGCACGCGGCTCTCCCGGGGCAGAGCTGCCTGGCTGCATCCCGCGCTGGGCAGCGCTGCCCGGGGAGCCCTGGGCCCGGCTCAGCGCAGCCCGGAGCCGCTCCTGAGGGAATGGCGCCGGGCAGCTGTGAAGAACCTGTCTGTGCCGAATTTCCTTTCGGCTTCCCTGGAAGGAGCGAGTGGCTCTGGACTCCTGCTGTTAGAGCCCGGCCTGTGCCTGCCTTGTGGGGGTGTGATTTTATGAAACTTGTCAAGGAGCTTTTGCTGATCAACAAAGAGAGGAGATTGAAAGAGAAGGTAGGGCTGCCTTTCCTGCCCTGGCTGCTGCTCGTGAGCCTTTAAGGCTTGCAGCACTACATAAGGACAGCCTTGAACTTAGACTTGAGGAACTGTTGTTTAACCTGCAGCTTGGAGACATCCAGGCGTGTGTTTGGTTTGCTGCTTGCTCGCCTTGGTTTGCCCTTTGCGGTGCCGTGCAGTCAGGGACCTTCTTCACGTGTTGCATCAGAAGTAAAGGCTTCCAGCTCACCTTAAGTGTTATTCCTGGTACAGTCCCTTGCCTTTAGAAATAAGGAGGGCCTGAGTAGGCTGGAGAACTTCTTGGGAATTTGGATGATGCACATTCAGAAGAAAGATCAGACTGATGTCTTTATGACCTTAGCAAAGAAAATAGTCCCAGAGTTGGGAGTTGTCTGTGACAAGAACAGACCAAGTTATTATGTTTCTTTAGAAAAATTCTTGAAAATAGGCTGATGTAAGGTAGGTGACCTGCAAACACATTTAGCTGAGCAGTCCTTTTGTTTGTGACTTAGTGCTGATGCATTCTGCTGTGCATCAGCTGTACCTTGTTCGTGCTGACCTCCAAGCTCTAGCTGCAGAATGACTTATGGGACACTCCGAGCGCTGTGGTGGAAGCTGAATCAGGCTGTCACAGGTGCATTGCCACATTTTAGAGGCTATTTACGCAAGCACAGGATTCAGCTCTTGTTGGAAAAACGGATGTTTAGGCAGGAGAGCAGCAGGCAAATCCACACTCGTATAGGTACAGAACGTTTCTAGGATGAGGAGGCAAAGCTCAAGGAGATGTGTCTGGCCTGTTTCTGCCCCCTATTCCACCACCCTTCTGCCACCCTGTGGGGACCTGAGTGTGTGGAAGGCTCTTGGGGACAGCCTTATCCAAGTGTGCCCTGCAAGGAGCAGTACAAATTGTCCAACATAAGTACAAATTGACTGACCTGCTGATGTTAGGTATTTGTGGCTTACAGAGAGAATATCCTCCTGCCTAGCGTCATTCAGTGCTTTCTGCTGTCAGCGTTCGTAGCCATTACCAGCAATTAACTAGGCTGGTGCGTTTTAATGATGCAACTGCCTTTTCCCTGGTGCTGCACTTGAGCCCTTGAAATGGTTTTCCATTATCCTTTGAACAACCACAAAAGGGTCACAAGATACTTTGTTTTAACTGCTGATTTGTGACAACCTTATGTTTTTTTGTGTCAATTAGTAACTGCTCAAAACAGATGTGTCTGTGCCCCTGCGAGTGCGGTGCAGTTAGAGCACAGCTGCCACACTGGGTCAAGCAATTGGGATGGAAGTCCTGACCACGTGGTCAAAATACCTGACCAAGCTCCTTCATCTCTTCAGATGCAGAATTTAATGAGAAATATACAGAAAAGGACAAATCTTTCTATCTTACAGTAAATGAGAAATAAATGTAATGTATGAGGTGGCAACTTACACCTGCTGGCCTCAGCGTCCCTGGGTCAATAGGAAACTCTTCCAGAAAATGGGAATTTTGCAGAATGGAAAATGGTGATGATTTGGAAGATCAAAACCACATGGTTTCAAGAATATTTTTGAGTGCATTCTAATCTGTTGCACTGTTCTCCACATGAAGGCTAGTGACATTATTAAGCTGAACGCTGTCACGGTGCATTTAGTTAGCTTTTGTTTTGGAAGCATCAAATAGCTGACAATTCACGTTTATGAGGAGGCAGTGCTGTGGACTTGGAAAGGTCAGTCAACACCAAAAACGAGCGTGTTGAAGTCAGTGACATTAACATCTAACTCCTTTGCAGACATTCAAGGTTTCAACTTTTCATCCACTCTGGGATGGACCTGCAAAGGGAAGAAGGATTAGTTTGGTGGTTTCACAGATTTTTCACTATATGAGAGCACATGCAGATCTGTACACAAAGGGGCTGGGAAGCAGCTCCATTTGTTTTGTAGCACTGGCAGAAAGGCTGGGATGGCCTGGACATCACTTGTTGCTCTCTGTGATTCTGAAGCCATGGACTTGCCAATTGGTAAAAATGCCTCAACAGGCATCGAGTGGAGCCTGCATAAACAAGCCCTTGTTTATGAACCCCCGGGTGAGGTTGGGGGTGATGGGTGCTGCAGGCCCGATGAGCTAGGCTGGCTCTTGGTGCAGGCTGCAGGGCCAGGCCATGTGCACGTGGGCCTTGGTTCCCATCACAAGGCGACAGCCGAGGACGCCGTGCGTGGGGCAGGTTGGAGCTGGCAGCAGAGCAGCTGCTGGGCCTCGCTGTGAGCAGGGCCTGGGCGAGCTGGTGTTGAGACGGTGTCGCTGGGATGAGTCAGGGGCTGCCTCCCTGCAAGCCCTCGGCAGTCTGGACATCCCCAGAGATCCCACCTGGCTCTAAAAGCCTCGTGCTGGAGCCTTTGTCATCTTCTTCCCAACCAGGAGCTGTGCAGCGACTCGCTGACAACTGTGGTGATGTCTCCCACACATACACCAGGATCACACAGTGACATTTTTCAGCAACTTTGTTTACTAGATGATATAAATACAAAAAATGTCTCAAGTCACTTAACATTTTGATGCAATCCTGTCTTAGCACTAAGGGAGACTAGGAGATGAGGAGAGAAAGGAAGAATATATTGGCAAGTTGGCACTGAACTGTGCATTTTTCATGTCAGTTTGCAATTACTTAATGTAAGTAAAACAGCATAAGGTCTTGTATTTCATCTTCATAACAGAATGGCTCCAGCAGAAAAGGAGATTCCAGTTGAAGCAAAGACCTTTGCAGCAGCACATTCATTGCATTTGTTCTGACACCCACTTAACTCTAGGAGCAGTGCATGGATTTGCTTTGAAGTTCTTGATGGAAAACTTGACTTGAAAAAAGTCATGGTTCAGGAGGTTACCTGTGAGTGAATTAAGCACTATGTACTTCTACTGAGTAAAATTAAAAGATCCCAAAATACCGCAAAAATGCAGCAAGTTAAATGAATATTGAGCTAGTTTCTGGTTAGAAATGCACTCCTTGTGTGATGCTGAGGGTGTTGGTGGTGCTTGTGTCTGGGTGTGTTCTAACACAGCCTGCCCAGAGGATTGCAGCTGGTTTGCAGGAGAGACAGCTGCTACCTCGACCTGGACCAGATGTGTCAGAATACAGGTGATGGTTTGCAAAGCTGTCCTGGGGGAAAGGATTTTGCCAAAGGCTTACCTGTATTTCTGTGATCCTTCTTTTGTTCTGAAACTGTGGAGGTTGCTTATGGCACTCGGCGCAGGGGTTTGTTGCGCTCACTGAGGTCGCTTGGTAACTTGCAGATGGTCTGTCTGCCGTCCACTGAGACTCTCCTGTTGTGATGGGGACTTATCTGCCTGCGTCTGGGACCTTGCTCTTCCTGAAGCTGCTTGATGACAACATACAGACTGACTGCTGTTAGTGAACTACAGCGTTACCAGCTACAGCTCCACATGATGGAGAGCTCAGCGTCGCTCCCACCTGCAAACGTCCTTCCAACCTGTGCTGGGACAGGCGTGTGCTGTTCTGGGCTCTGAGAGCAACAACATCTCAAACAGAGGCTGACAGAGCTGGAGAACCTCTGTAATTCCCTGGAGATATCAAAGGAGCATAGGGAATGCCTCTATGGTTTCTCCTAGTCTGGTCAAAGCAGAATAGTCTAGGCCTATTCTATAGACTCAACAAATGTGTCTTCATTTTTCATTAGGGATAAGACTGGTTATAGGCTGAGATTAGAGTTAGGCTCACTTAGAGTATTTGAGGAATTACGGTGACAGTCTTTTCTCTTCCTTATGCCAAATAAACTTGTGAATTTCAGGAAAGCTGCTGCATTTTTCCTGCTGTCTGGTTCCAGCTGTGTAAATCCTTCTCTTGGGAACAGTGATTATCAAGGAGGCTGCTCTTTTACTTTGATCTCACCTCTCATCTCAGTAACATGTATGTGTTAAAATACTACATATGACATGAGAGAGATGGTGTGAGCTCTGTACAGTCCAAGCAGACAGTTCCTCTTACTGGAAGCTTGAAACATTACTTTAATTTTTTTTTTCCAGAACTTTATTAGTTAGTAGGACTCCAGGTATTCCTGGCATCTGTATGCAGAGATAGAGAGGTGCTCGTGCTGAGCCATCCTTTCCCTGTTCCGTCTGGACCAGCTGGCCTTATTACATGATCACATCCCCTGGGAATGTGGTGGAAAGAGGTAGGATGGTCCCTGCTCTGCTGAGAAAGAAGCAACGTGAACGTGTCCCCGTGTGGTGTCCATGCAGGAAGCGCTACCTGGGCAGTGCTGCTGGCTTCACTGCTAACGCTGGTCTGTCAGTGAGACCGTGGTGGGGCTGGATCACCTGTGCTCGGGATGGAGTAGATGGTTTCTGCTTCTTTTTTACTATAACTGCCAAGGTTGAGCCAAAAGGATATAGAAGAATGAACCAGGATGTAGGACAGCTCAACCCGCTGCTGTGTTACACATCGCATGCAGTCACGTGCTGAATTGCACAAAGAAGGAAATTAGTGCTGATTCTATCCTCCTGTCTGCAAAGTGGGCTAAAGAGAGGATATAGTTGGCTCTTTCTTTAAAAAAAAAAAAATAGAGAAAGCAAAAGACCAAGGGCTTTTGTTGTGACCTTCCTGCCCATGCAAATGGTGGGGATTTGGAACTGGGAATTCTGATAGCTACTGCCATAGCCACAGTCCGGTTCTTCTCAGGAAGACTGTGCTTTACTTTTCCAGAATGTTTCCGAGTACGGCATTAACTTAATATCAAACTGTTCTGAGCATCTTTAGATGGATACTCACAATGTTTAACTCAAAAAGATCAAAAAGACAAATAAGTTGACCTTACAAAGGTAATGAGAGAAGATATTAATACTCCGTGAGAAATGTGAGATTTGTAGGTGAGAAGAAATTCAGCGCTTGAACAAACACCTCTCCCCGGGAGCATGCAGATTTCTGCAACTTGTCAAGACTTTTAATGATAACTGCTTTGTGCAAATGGGTATAGACTGGCACTGTGTGGATTCTTCCATGATGCCATGCAAGAGCTGTTCTGCATATGGTTGATACGATGCATATGGTTGTTACGATGTTCTCTTTGGCAAGTTGGTGTTTTGCTTTTCTCTTTAGAAAAAAAATCCCAAGTGGCTAGTATTTTTCCCATGCACATGCTATAGCTGGCTCATTTGGGGATAGGCAATCTTTTCAGACCATCTGAAATAGAGAAGTTGTTGCGCTGGTTTCTTCTGAGCAGAGAAGAGAAGAGCCTGGCCCTATCCTCCCTACATTCTTCTCTCAGGTACTGGAACATATTGATCGGATCCCCTCTTAGTCTTCTCTTCTGCAAACTAAACAGTCTTTCCTCATACAACAGATGCTTAGTCTTTCCTCATACCATAGATGCTCCACTCCCTTAATCGTCTTTGTGGCTCTCCGCTGGCCCCTCTCTAGCAGCTCCACGTCCCCCTTGTCCTGGGGAGCCCAGAACTGCCCCCAATGCTCCAGGTGCCTCCCCAGAGCTGAGCAGAGGGGCAGGTTCTCCTCCCTCGCCCTGCTGGCAACGCTCCTCCTGCTGCAGCCAGGAGCCCATTGGCCTTCTTGGGCACCAGGGCACATTGCTGCCTCATGGGTAACCTGTTGTCAACCAGGACTCCCCAATCCCTTTCTGTGGAGCTGCTTTCCAGCAGGTCAACCTCTAATCTGCACTGGTGCCTGGGGTTATTCCTCCCCAGGCGCAGCGGAGCAGCAACCCCTTGGAATGGTGCGATGTGGGCAGAGGGAAGGTGCTGTGGGGCAGGGAGGCTGCGGCAGGAGCAGTGGGATGCTGGGCTAAGGTGTAGCCATCTCTGCCTCCCTCTTTGCCCCTTTCCTCACCCCTGAGCTATGGCTGTGGCTACCTTTGCTCTCATCTGACTGCTCTTCCTCTCAATGCCTCTTTTGGAGAGAGCTGCAACAGGGTCTGCAAGGTGTCTTGCTTTCAGATTTTTCATCAGGAGCCAAATACATCCTGTGCTATTGGGAATAAATCTGCCCAGCTCACTTCTAAATTGAAATTTGATCTTGTAATTTAAAAAACAAAAAAGTCATGTGAAGGGAGTGTAGAAACTGTGGATTAGGGAAGATGTCTTCTCGCTAAAAAGGCCTTTGAAGAAAGAGAATTTCTTGACAGTGAAGGTGCCAGAGCACTGGAACAGGCTGCCCAGAGAGGTTGTGGAGCCTCCTTCTCTGGAGATCTTCAAACCCGCTTGGACGCAGTCCTGTGCCACGTGCTCTAGGTGACCCTGCGTGTGCAGGGGGTTGGACTAGATGATCTCTAGAGGTCCCTTCCAACCTTCAGCATTCTGTGATTCTATGAAAATAAATTTCCTATGAAAAAATTGAAACATATGAGGCTAATTGTTTATGACAGATGAAAAAAGAGAAACTAAAAGATTCAAACATAAAAGAAATAGATTTTTTTTCCTGGCCGGCTGGGCTAGTTGGATGGCTAGGTAAGTCCCCCAGGTTACACGCCGTAGCCACGGGTCTGTACGTGGGAGCAGCGGCTGCGCTCTGCGCTCCTGCGCCGTGCTGTGCGGAGGAGCTCTGGAGCTGGAGTGACGTGAGAGGCTCTGATGCCGTCGGAATGACTCTTAAATTCGATTTAGCACTCTGTTAAGCTCCTGCCAGGGTCAAAAATATATGCTATGTATCAAAGGACAAAAGGGAAAGGAGAATGAATTGCAGTAAAGCTGTAGATGCCAGCGGGTGCCCAGTCCAGCTGATATGCAAATAGAGAATTCAGGTATTAGTAGGAAAACACTTGTGTTCTCTGTAGAAACGAAGAATATTCAACAGAAAATACTCTTACTTCTGTTGAAGCAAGTGTTGCAGTTCTGTAGATGCTCTTGGAATCACCGCACGGAAATGCTGGATCGTAACCGGATTTGTAGGCCGAAGCCTGCGGCATGCAGGGGGTTCACGCCGTGTGATCCCGGCCCGGCCGCGATGCCGCGGGGAGGCCGGGCGGGATGCGGAGCTGCTCCCTGTCCCTGCCGGCCGGCCTGGGCCCTGAGGACCAGAAACGGAAAGAACCAGCCTGAGGAGGGAGTTTGGTCCTGCTGTGTCCTTGGTCATTTAATATTGACAGTGCAGTAGTTCCTGCTGCCAGGGGGTAGAGAAAAGGTAGTATTGTACTGGATTGTCTCTGCAAATTGCAAAAAAATAGCCACATTAGGGGAAAAAAAATGAGATTTTCCATGTATTTATGTATGTATGCGTTTTCGTTTAAAGCTTATTTAAGCTTATTCAGGCTTAAGATAGCTACAGAGATTCAAAAGGCATAAAAGGGAGAGTTTTGAGGACGGCAGATGACAAACACTCCAGTTTGCTGCTTCAGCAACTGCTTTCGAAGGGATTAAATTTCCTGACTAGAGCGTGGATTTAGATCTTCGGTTTGATGTACAGTTGACCAGAGAAAAGATACAGAAGAACAACAAGTGAGGAGGACTAGATGCAGCAAGGCAGTGTTGGAGGGAACAAATGGTTTTGGTTTTTGATTGGCCTCTGCCAGCTCTGGATATGAGGCTCATGCCTCTCCCGCCTTTCCTAGCAGAGCACATCTCTACCATGAGGAAATCAGACCCTTTATTTTACCCCAACACCTGGTTGCATCTTTGCTTTTATTATCCAAAACTGTACATAAGGGTGGGCCTGGCAGTTACAGTTAGCAAATTGCTTAATTTCTTGGAAATCAGTAGGCCAGGGTGTTGAACAAAGGCATTTTCTATCACCCACCTTAGTGCAGCAGCCAGGTTTTGATGCTGCTTCTGAGAATTCAGTTTTCTGCTGTTATTCTGTCCTGTCCCAGCTGTACAAAGCGGCAGCAGCAGCAGGGCCCTGCTGGCCCGTGACACTGCCCCATGGAGTACCCAGCAGTGCCACCCTGTGCTCATAGGCACAGAAGTGCAGCGTCCCGTTCGCTAATGCCTCCTTCCATTTCTCAATTTTGTTGTTGTTTTGCTTGTGTGTTTGGTACGTTGTCAATTTGACACCAGTTATTTCCATTTCTGTGCTGATGTGTGGAAAATAATACCCTACAAAGCCCTGGGACAGTAGGGTGCTACTAGGAGATGATGCTGGCAACACATGCGAGCAGCCATGTTAATGTTCTGTCTTTTAATAGCTGGGAAGAAAACATATGGAATCAGTGAGCAACAAAGCCTCCGTTTTCATTTGAAAAGAAGGAAATAAAAAGTGACTCATTTGGAAACCATAAGCTCCAAAGGATGAAGATCTGAATTATTAACAACACATCTAAACATGATGGGTGTTGACACCTTCATCTCTTATTTTTGCTGCCATGGATTTTCTTCACATGCAGTGAGAGAATTTACACTACAGGAAGTGTTAATGGCTTTGCGCTTCCTACCCATTTTTAGCTGCCTAATTTATGGAAAACCATCAGTAGGTGAGTCACTGCTTTCACAGGATTAGTGTGGCGGAGATAGAGCTTTGGGTGTTCCTTTAATTTCCATATTTGCATGAAAGGAACAACAGCTCCACATTAAAACTGTTAGTGTTTAATATTACGGTATTGCAGTAGAGTTCAGATATCCCTCTGCATTGTCACATACAAGCAATCACTTGGCAAAATCCCTGCCCCTAGGAGCTAAACAAATGAGGAGGAGAGAAATGTATCTGCATGAGAAACGCCATGAGTTGTCTTGGTGTTCAGACATTGTGCCTAATTGGACAGGAACCAAATATTTGCCAAGATGGTTTGTCCCTAATAGCAAACAGCCAAAGAAGAAAGATGACCCATAGGTTCAAATGCACCTGTGTTTTGTACACAGTAAACGTGCAAGGGGAAATTCAGCGTGTGAACTACCTGAGCACTGAATAACATGTAGGGTTTGGTGGCTCCCTGTCTTTATAGTGAAAAATTCAGAGCTGTGTTCAGTCTGGAGAGCAGGCGCCAGTAGCTAGTAACAGATAACACTGAGAGGAAATCTTGCAGTGATTTCTTTTTTAAGTCATTTACTCATCTACAAATCTCTTACATTGCTGCCAAAGGCGGGTGTTGTCTGTTATGGGTCTTGCATCCAATTAGAAGCTCTTAAACATCCAGGTGGGTTTTTTTGCTATAGATCTTTGCACAGATCTGGCTTCAGAGCTGCTTGTTCAGACCCGTGCACCCTTGAGGCAGTGCAGAGCTGCCTCCTATTAACCTCACACTACTGTCCTGAGGGAATTATTAGCTACAGATGGGTACCCCAAAATTGCCCTGAGCGGAGTTGCAAATTTGTGGAGGATGAAGCTGGTGAAACTGTTACAAGTTACTCATTGCTTGTGGTCCCCCTCACACTGATTTCTCACTGTTCTGTCAGCTTCTTTTTTTCTTGCACAATTTCTCTCTTTTTGTAAACTACAAAGCTCTTCTACATGGTGCTTGAGGACTGGTACAGTTGCTAGATGAGTTCTGAGGGAGGTCTCCAGCTTCTGTAAGATGAAACTACTCTGCAATTGATGATGCTACAAACATTTTCTCAGCTATAGATCTTACTTGATTATATGAGCTACCCATAATTGTCTAGGCTTTTAAAATGCTTGGAAGATTTAAAAACGAAGAAAAATAGGATGGGGAAATGGTATGCAGACAGTTGGCAGGTATGTTGCTTGTGCTTGCTTAAATGCTTAGCTGAGATGCTAAGTATAGATGTTAATAAACACCTGTGTGCATGTGTGTTTGGGTCCCCACGTATGCTTTTCAAAGAGAAGGTGTTGGAAAATGAATTCCAAACATCACTAAAGTCTGTTGTCCATTCGGTGGTGCTTACCAGAGAGCAGTTTCTGAGCGAGTCTGATAATGTCTTCAAAGTAGCAACTGACAAGTCAATAAAAGCAAGAATTAGTGGAGTCCCCTTATAACTCAGGGACATTGATGGTTGCCTCTAGGTGCTGCACTGCACGTCTGAAATGGCAACAAGAACCCAAGCTCAGGGCTCTGCACCTCGCGCTGCAAGTTCCTAGTCTCCTTTTTTTGATACCCTCCTACCATTCTGCAATGAGAAGCCCCTTGGACATGTCCTCCTACACAACATGGAGCTGTGACAGTAATATTTTACTGTAATTGCTTTCTTAAGATTATGACAGCACACTGCAATTGCTGTCATTTTTTTCAGGAAGAGTTAAACCAAGTGTGTGTGATCCAGGCACATCCACTTGACAGGATGCTCTGAATTTACATGATGAGAAGTCCCTTCAGATTAAATGCAATTCATCAAGGCATTTTTCACAAATAAAATACCTATGTCAATCTAGCCACTTATTCCCTTTCTACCATTTAAAGAAACACGCTACTGAAGTCAATAAATATCCTTAAGATGCCTGCACATGCCATCAGGTAAGTAGGTAAATAATGTTTCTAATTAGTTTCAGATATAAAATTGCCTGTGCAAGATTAAAAGCTGAGTTTAAATTCTTTAAAAAAGTCTAAAATGGTAGGGAAAAATTCTAAAATAGTGGGGTTTTTTTTTTTTTTTTTTTTCCCAGGAAGCTGAGCGCTTTGAATCTATTGAATCTACTCAAGTGTTCATCAGAATAACAAAAACAAATGCTCAGCAAAGACTGCTTTATTCCTGTAGTGTTGTTTGGTTAGATTATATACAGAATTATGGAGCTGGTTCTCTGAAACTTTGCCATAAGCCATAGCGATGTCATCTAAAGACATGGGTAACCACTGGTGAACTGTCCCCCTGTGGTAGTTTGAAGCCTCTGCAATATTTCTATCAATGCACATGTGCACAGATGGTGCGTTGCACATGGCAGCTGTCAGCAGTCACGTGGATGCAGCGCGACGGCTGCAACCAGCAAGGACTTGCATTTATTTCCGAAGGGCTGCATCACCTCTGAGTAACTCAGGTGTTTTGATATGTCTGAGGTCTTGATTCTGAGGTCATGAATGGCTGATCATTTCTTAGGCAGCTCAACTGGAACTTGCCGGTGAGAAGTACTGGTTTCTAACACAATGTGTTTTGAAAAATACAAGTAATTTCTCTGAGTATTGTTATTCAGTAGGTTACTCACAGGTTGTTAGTTGCTATTACTTGAACTCTGACAGAAAACTGAAATGTGGCCTATTTATTTAGACTGGATTAATCCTGAAATTTTCTCCTCAGTCTGAACACTGTGGAATCTGACTGCTGGGAAAATGTTTGGAGTCAAAGTCTGTTTCCTCAATTACATTGTAGGGTTTTTTTAATCTTTCTGGTAATGTTTGTTTCAGATATTCAAATATTATTATTATTCAAATATTCACAGGCACAGGCATTAGGCAGTGCAAAGCTGCCTAATACATGTTATATTGAATATGTATAAGTGTTCAAGAGCAGAATGTTTTTTTAATGTCACAAAATGAAGAAATAAGCCTCTTTATGGGCCTTAAACTTCTCTTATCAATACAAAGGTTTAGTATAAATATCTTGCTGTATCTTACCAGTGTGCAACATATGATGTCTGGGATTAAAGTCTGATAGTTCTCAGTGGAACCAGTAGAGTGTGTCCAGCTCAGCCTGGCTCTTGCTTTCATCAGATCAATATCATGCCTGGCATGAAATTGTGTTGAAGTCTTGAACCTCCCCTGAACCTGAGGGAAAAGTTCTCACCAAATTATTTGGGTTTTGTGTAACTGGTTGTTGTAATTAGAAAACCAATAATAGCCAAACCAAAGGTAGATAGTGAAACTGAGCTATCTTTCCATCCTGAAAGTGAAGATTTCTAATAGCTGTGCCTGAGACATTCAGAAAAGCCTTTGAAACCATCTGTCAGTAAGATTAAAGTTTCAACTTGATTTCTCAACACTAGCACTGGGCAAAATGATGTCTCATTTCGAAGGCACAAATCCTGTGTCATCTTTAGATTAGCAATGACTCAAAATACCAGAGTGGAACAGCTTCAAAGCAGTGGGGAGGACAGCGCTGGCTCCAGATTTCCCAGGCAAGCTACGTGAGGTTTCTAAGCAGAAATCCCACCATCCCACACTAGGTTTTACAGCAGTTAAGCACCAAGATTTGCATATTCCTGGACTGACAATTCCTTTCTTTCCCCTCAGGATTCCAGTCCTGCGGCTGATAAATGATGGAGAGGGGCCTGTGCTTTAGGTCAGCTTTGGGTCGTTCAGCAGAGTTGCTAGGCCAGATATTCCAGGCATTCTCACACAGACTGAGGGGCTCCTTCTGGGGCCCTAGGACCACCGCGTGGGTTGGAAGTGCTAAGTGAGCTCCTGACATGCCTGGTACAAGTATCATTCAGGAGCGAAGGAAGGGTTGGTGTAGACCAACCTGTTGCAGATCTGAAGGGGAAGTCAGGCCTGAGAAGCCAAGGGTCAGGATAATCTCCTGTGGCCTTTTCCAGACATATCTTCTATTTTCCACTATTCTGTTAAAGAAAAAAAAAAAAAAAAAAGAATTCTCCAAGTGACATCTCCTGAAAGACATTCCTAGTGCTGACAGATCTGCTGCTTGCTCTGCATGGCTCTGCTGCACCTCCCTGCTCCTTATTTCCCAATAATTTTTACTTTTGTCATCAGTCCAAAGTCTTTCATCGTCTTTCACTTTAGCATCTAAGTGAAGTATAAGTTCAGTATTAGTTAGTTAACTCTAAAGGGCTACCTCAGTTGTATGGACTGGTTAGCGCCGCGCGCATCAGCTGTGCAGCTAGTGCGTGCCAGTCTGGCGGAGACGGGCTGCGAGAGCTGTAAGACATGACTTACACTTGTCTCCTTTAAAAGCACTCTATATTTATTAAGGTGTTTTTTTCCCTGTGTTTAATGCCTGTGTTGGCCGTGGGCTGCGCGCTGTCTGGTCACTGATCTCACCAGCCGCATGGGAGTGACTCACTGGCGCAGCCTCCTGTGCTGAGGAGCTGCAAGGAGCAGGGCTGAGGTAGGAGCAGGAGGCAGGGCCTGCACGTCCCGCAGCTACTGCTGACCTCACCGGGCAGGAATTTTCCTGTTTCCTCCCCGATACGAGGGCATGAACTCACTGCCTGCCCCTTTCCCTCCTGTGCCAGGAAAAGCGCGTCAGGAGCAGGGCTTTAGGATGCACATTTGTTTATTTACCACTGCGGTGTCACTTTCTCTTTTAATATCCTCGCCGTGTTACCTAGGGAACTGCTCGCAGCCCTGCGCGTTTCCTCCTCTCCTCGTGTGTCAGGCTGCTCCTGGAGGCCGTGCACGAGATTCCCAACAGCGTCTGAACAACCGCACACCCGAAACCTGGTGTTCCAGCCCATGGTCAAGGGCTGGCACCTGCGCCGTCATTCACATCTCAGGGGAGGCAGGAGCCAAGGAGGAGGAATAGCATCGAGGCTCACTGTACGTAGGCTGGGTTTATATTGGACAGGTGGATTTAATTCCCGAGGTTTAGCTGGAATAGTGTAGGAAATTGTTTAACTTGTTTATGGAAACAAGTTCCAGAAACAATAGCAGTTTCCAAATTGAAGCATGTATCTGCCACAGTAGCAGAAGGATAATTCCATGCCTTTCACGGGATGTAGAGCAGATGGATAGAGTAAGAAAGTCCTCACAATTGACTCTTGTTTGATGACAACTTGAAATGCAAGGTTTCTGTTAATTAATTTAAAGTATTTGATTGGTTAATTGGAATCTAGATTCAATAATTGATGACTATTGAAGCTGGAGAGGAAAAAAAACACTGCAGATGAGTTACTAAGCTCTGGGCTGGTGGAGCACTTCCGAGGAGGACGAGGGCACTTGCAAATGGAAGATGGGTTTCACAGCAGCTGACTGAGAACTGAGCGTGACATTTTATGAGGAAAAAAAGCTTGGAATTTGGGCTTTATGTACAGATACTTTTGTTCTCTCTTCTAATATTTGAAATTGCTGCGTGACTGAAGCCTAATGAGTGGATGGATGGCCAGTGTAGCTATTCTGGCTGAGCGGTTAGTGAGAATTTAAACTTAATAAGCTTCCTGAGAGCAAAGCTTGACCTAAGTTAGGCTGGTAATTAACCTAGAAAGTTAATTTGTGATGAGACTGACAGCCACAGAACAGTTGTTTATAGATAGTACTCCTCTAAGAACATTTGAGATGCCCAAAACATTTTGCTGCTGGTACTGGAGATGCATCTTCATCTTTTAGCTGCTTATTGCTGGGGCATTTTTAAGTGAGAGGTGTGTTGGTAGTTAAATGCTTTCTAAAGGCCAGCAAGAATGCTGTGAGGAAGCGGACAGGCAAACAGAAAACCCCAGAGCTTTAATTTGGTGCTCTCAAGAGGCAGGTGCAGGAAATATCCTCCTAACTGCAGAGAATGACTTCAAAGCAGAGAAAGGGCACTGGAGCCGCCCTGTCCCTGCGCAAGCCGCCGCGCTGCTCTGCGTCCTTGTTGCTCGTAGGAGACTGTAAGCAGCAGTAAATCACAGCAGCTGCTTCTGCTCCAGAGCATGAGTCAGTGAGCAGGGATGGGAGCGAAGCTCAGCCCGGATCCTGCCCACCCACGTCCTGCCCTCGTCCTGCCTCCCACCTCCCTCCGGGTTCAGCCCCGGAGCCCGGCAGCCGGCACGGAAGGGTAGGAAGGGTGGATGTCCCGCGCCACGCGGAGCCCAGCCGTGCCGGACCACGTCAGCATGGGCTCCACGTACGTCACCCTGCGGCACGGCTCGGGAATCTGCTCGGAGACGGCTCTTTGCACCGAGCTGGGCCCTTGGTGAGGGCGCTGGTGGTTGGAAAACAGAGGTTTGCGAGTCTGGCACCTTTGCAGCCAGACTGGGGTGATTTACTTCAGCTGTATAAATATACTCTCGTCTCAGACTTCTGAATTTTTGTAGCATTGAGTTCAGCCCTTAGTTTCTAAGGCAGATTTTGTTTCTTCCTTTCCTTGTGAGTGATATGGAGGGAAAAAACACAGCAATGGCCTTAGGTGCATTTTCAGCATATTTCTCACTTTATTCTTGAGCTGTTTCAATCTGTGCCAGGTTTATTCTTCTTACACCTCATCGGTAACTCAGTCATTGAAAGTGAACAAATTGATGGAGCTGAAAAAGCAAAAAAACATTTATTCAGCTGATGAAAAGGAAATCCTATAGGAGCCTGAAGCCTGCTAATTCTAAAATCTTTTAAGAAATAGTAGGGCATATAGTCAATATGACTTAAGGACTAGAGATAGTGTTTCCTTTTTAAAAGTGACTTTTACTGCAATATATAGTGCTTTGATTTTTTATTTAATATAGATGTTGTGTTGAAGGTATTTTTTAGTTATTAACTCTAATAAATGTTTTGCATGTTTTGTATTTTGGTCTGAGCTGTAAATTCTATCCTAAAGTGCCTTGATGCAAATTAAGAATTTCAACAAAATTTATGGAATCTAGAAAAATATAGGGAAAAAAATGGAAATGTGGAAAACAAACAATACTTACTTTCTGAAAGTTAATGTTCATGTAAATGCAAATATTAAGAAACAAAAGCATTTTTTCAGTGCTGTTTTTGGATAAGTCATCACTCAACACTGGCATTTTTAGCCACTTGCCTTCCACAGTCTAGTTCTGAGTTTCTAGTTGGTGAAGGTAAAACCTGTGCACTAGCACCCTGAGTCATCCAGCCCTAAATCTTCCTTTCAGCAGAGCCTTCGGATTACTCTGCAAAGCGTGGCCAGAGGTTAACTCTTAAATCAGTATCCTTGCCCTTTTTTTTAACATTATCCTAAGCCACAGCCCTTGCAAATGGTGACAGTGAGGGGAAAGAAACATCTAAAAACATCCAGAGTGTTGATAGCCCAGGAAAGGACTTGTGCCTTGTGTGCCTTTCCAACTAACGTGAGCCCCACCTGAGGCACCACAGCTGGTTGTTATGAAGACTGTGATTTAGGGAAATTACGGAAATAAGGCAACTCTTTCTGGCAAATTCTTTCTTAACTACAAAAATCATCTAGCTAAGCTAATTGGTTTGATACAAAATTCAGGTGCTTTGGCCTTGTAGGCAATACTCATTTGGCTTGAATCAAAGACACTGGAGAAGATAAATCAGTCGGTCATCTCTAGCATAATAAGTGATGATCAAATTAAAGACAAGGTCTTAAAGTTTCTGTATTTTTCCTCGGTGTGCCTACTTAGTGCGCCAGATGGGCAATACAGTCATAATAAACTGGTGGGAATATTTAATTAAATATGCTCCCAGGACATTAAATGTAGGATATTATTTTTTGGCTGATGATCGGAGTAAATGTTTGTAATAAGGAAGAGTCCTTGTGGACTGTTGCTGATAGTACATGAAAATCACATTTGGGAGCAGGAATTGGTTCAAAGCAGAGCTTTCTTCATAAAATTAAGACATCTCAAAATGTTAGTTCCTTTTTAATGTGACTTTATTTTTTTTTCTTACCTCTAGTTTGCTCTTACTCAATGCTGTCCAATTCATTACCAGCAATAGCACGAGAATCATTGAAATTTGATAGTTGCAGTCTGGCATGGGTCTAAGCTGTAATCTATAGCCATTTAATTGGCAATAGTCACATTTTTGTTGAACGTTGGAGGTCTCTGATTATGATTTTTGTTGATCCTGACGTTTCAATATGCTCTCCTGGTTAGACTGGATTTTGGTAGGACCGTGTCAAATGGCACAAACTGCAATTCAAAACGCTTTAGTGCTCGTTTTGGTGAAGTCTCACTATTTTCTTAAAGTCACCTACGGCATTAAATAAGACAGTTATATATATATATATATATATATGTATATATATTTGTGAAGAAGAGGCTTAAAATCCAATTATCAAGTGGTTGGTTTCTACATTTCCGTTGGGTCCTTGGGTCTTTCCGTTGAGTCTTTGCTGACGTCCATAACCATTAGCGTGTGAATTTGCACTTGTAATAGTTCCTGCTCCTGGGGATGCCCCGTGAGCTTCGCTCTGAAGCTGGTCCCTGAAGCAGCAGCTGCCTGTCCCCGGCCGCAGCTCTTCCCTCATCCATCACGTTCCTCCAGCCCATGGAAACGGAGCCGGCAGGAACATGGGGTTTCTCCAGACTGACTCTATCTGAGAGCGCAGCGCCACTAGGGCCGAGCAAATTGATTCAACAAGAAAAAAAAGACATGTTTTCTCTGGTGCTGCGCGGTGTGGGAAGGGAAGCGCCTGCGTGAGGCGGCTGCCCTCCCTCCTCAGGCGCGGCAGGACGAGGCCGCCCGCTCGGGCCCAGCCGCTCTGCTGAGTCACCCGCAGCCCCGGCGCAGGCCGCGGCTCTGCCCCCGATCCAAGGGACTGCTCCAGGGCTGGCAACGGCCCGATCTGACGTTCTGGCACGTGGCTAATATCACACGGGGGCCACCCGGCTGCCGGGGCTCCGAGCGCGCCCTGCACGTGGCGTCGCCGCTGTCACTTGTCACTCTGTTTTGGAAAGCGCTTGAGCATTCTGATGCCACGGGGGTTCTGAGTAGCTGCAATTGAGAAATACATTAGTTCTTACTAATTATACTGGTTTTTTTTGTCTGCAGAAATCTAGCTTTGTTCCCCTTTCAAAATTAATTTGACCTGCTCTTGGGGATGAAAATTCTCAGTGTCAATTGTAGCTTTTTTTCCTCTTGCTGGAAAAGAAAAAAAAAAGAAAAAGCACAATCTGCTGGCTAATGGCCCACTGAGGGAATTTCTACATGGGTTTTGCATTCATTTATAGCTCTTAAATATCATGCCAGGCCATGAGAAATGGGGCTTTAAGGTTGTAATGTTTCATGTATTTCAAAAAGAAGCCTCTCTAAGGTTGTGCTGATGTTTTGCCTATGTTCCTTTGAATCACGCTTCTGAGAAACCAGGAGCTGATGCGGTGCAGAGGCAATAGCAGACAAATCGTGTAAATGTAGATTGGATTTTTGTTTTAACATTTTGGTCTAAAATATCCTATAGAACAGCAGCACTTTCTGGTGATATAGGGCCTTCCCTTCCCTTTATGAGAAAACTGAGGTCTTGATAAGGAGAGACCTGCAAGTGGCACTAAGGCCAAATGCTCCCAGACTGACTTCCTAGAGCCTGTTTGAATCCGAGGCTATTTGCTCCATGCTGGGCACTATGTCTATTCCAGCAAAGGCTCCTCTCCGCGCAGCTCGCAGGGCTCTGCAGCTTGTTGTGCTGAGCCGCGAGGCCATGAGCGATGGGCTGCTGCCATCGCGTCGAGGGAGCGCAACTCACAGCCAAGAGGTGTTTGGGAAGAGTAGCTCTGGGCAGCTGGCAGCGCCCAGCTGTGGTTACAGTTATATTAGATTTTATGCAATTATTAAATTAAGATGTGGTTGTTAGTTATAAGCTCTCTGTGTCTTAGCATAAAGATTGGCATCTCTCTTTGGTAGTTATAGTAACTCTTGCAGTGATGGTCAGGGCAGCTGTAAGACCGTCCTATACAGAGAGCAGAGCCAACCCAGGAAATACAGTTGAAACCAAATCAGTTGGCAGCAAGGACACTGGTAGAGCACCTAAGAAAGCAAAATGGGAAGTGTCTACTTTATGCTAGCTCATTTTAAGGGCAACTTAGAAAAAAAAAATGAATACCCGTCAGCTATAGGATGGAGCACTGAGTTTTGTAGCGATCACACAGACTTGGGCAAGAACATCATTGCACTTAGAGATTGTGCTTAATAGCCAAAATATGTGACTAATTCCCCTTCCTTCCGTGTGTTTCCCTTCTGTAGCCTCTGGGATGCTGACGAGGCTCAGCACAAGAGGGGACCTATATTAGGTCTGAGCCAGCAGTGTGGCACAGTGCTTCCCTACATAAAGGCCAGCTCGTGTTGATGCCCAAAAGGTCTATTTACTTCCCTGACTGTAAGAAAAAGCTATAATTTCATTTCCAGTTCTGCTGCTATACCAGGACCTCCTTTTGAAGGAGGTTCCAGGGAGATCTTGTTTTGCCTTATTTGAGTCTGAGATACGTGATGGTGAGGTCTGGATCCTTTGTGACAACAGAGTTAATGCTGTTAGATCCTGCCCATGGCCCTTCAGTGGAATATTTCTGTTGTAGGCTTAGAAGCATGTGGTCCTTTATGTTTTTAATAGCGCCTGTGAGGTCCTCAAAGGATAGCAGTGTTTTTGTTCACCTCAATTCTTTTCTTCCTACTGAAGCTTCATAATGGCTTTTTTTTACCCCCACCTCTGCAAAAAGAGGCATTAAGACACAGCAGTTCTCATTTGTGAACCTCTCTCTGTCCTAGGGAGGATGGATGTGTGTCCTAGGGAGGGTCAGTGCTATCTGTAGGGATCTCAGCCCACAGACAAAAAAAAATATTGCAGCTTAAGGAGCCTTTAGGGAAGTAGCTTTAGGTGCCTACAAGCCTTCAATGATGTATTAAGGAGACCATGATTCTAGGAGATCAGACCCTAGATGTAGAGGGAATGATTCACAGAGAAACACTGTGTTCCCTCAGTCTGTCGCTGTGGGAAGGCATCGGTAAGGCGTGAGTGGGATTTGTGATATTTGTCAGTTCCAGTGCTTAGGGATTTCCTCTGCAGTTTCAGGGAGGGTTTTATTTCCCTGCAGAAAGAAGTGGCAGGGATCCCCTTGGAAGAAAATGCAGGGCCTCGCGGGTTGGAGGCGCAGGAGAGGAATTGCTGGTGCTGTCACCAGGCGCCAGCAGGGCCGCTTGCCTGGTTAGCTCAGTCACAGCGAGATCTGCCCTTGCATCCTCAGGGACTGGTCGTTTTGTTTTGTTTTCGTGTTATTTCACAGCAACACGGGGCAGGTCAGTGCTGAATCTCAAGGAAAGAGCTGATGCTCGGGGGACCTGGGTTCTGTTCACAACTTTGCTGCAAACACTCACCCAGGCTCCAAGGCAGATGTCTAAGCCAGGCCAGGTCTCCTGCTGCAGCCCTTGGTGGTCTCGGTGGGGATTTTAAATCTTACCTAGTGCCTGAAATGGCTGGCCCTGTGCTGTGTGTGATTCTCAACCCCAGTTCCTTTTCCATTTCTTTCTTTGTTTTGGTTCTGTGTCTTGATTTACTTGATTGGCTTCCAGCCTGGCATTAAGGAACCCAGGACCCAGCCCTGGCTCCTGCAGCATGGACACAAAACACCTCGAGCAGATCCTCCTCCTGAGGGAGTGGGACCTGAGTTCTGCCTCGCCCGTCACCCCTGTGGCTACTTAGGTTGTTTGCCTAACGGGTGGATAATCTGAACTGGCTTGCTGCTTCCTG
This sequence comes from Tinamus guttatus, assembly GCF_059628265.1. Taxonomy (NCBI): domain Eukaryota; kingdom Metazoa; phylum Chordata; class Aves; order Tinamiformes; family Tinamidae; genus Tinamus; species Tinamus guttatus. The sequence continues at coordinate 1,474,199 of NW_028288898.1, forward strand.
CCTGGTCATCGCACTACAGCTGGGTCCAAACCCAGAAGTTCTTGCTGATAAAAGAAGTGCTCCAGTTTGGAGAGAAAGAGGTGACAGGGATGAGAAGTTACCAAGTAGTGTGAAAAATAACTGTGGAATAGGAGGGAATGGGACAGAAGAGTTCTCTAGAAAAAGGGGAGTGAGCCTAACATGAAGAATATGGGCTGTCAGACAATGGCCAAGTGAAGCTGGTTTTACTCACTTGTTATGTTTTTATGTTTATGTTTTTTATGTTGTTTATGTTTTTTGTTTTCTGGTCTAGGTCTGCTTCAGCTCCTACCCAAGATCCCACCAATGCTGGAGGTGCTGGGCTACCTTCTGCAGGGGCTGGATCGAGTCACAAACGGATGCAGCAGACACAAGCCCAGGTGGATGAGGTAAGGGGCTCCAGGTGACTTGTTGCTCACCATAAGGGTGCTGGTGTGATTTTTTTTTTTTTCTTCTTTAAGATGCTTACCTCAATTAGTGATCCAGCAACTTCTGCTTGTCTGAAAGCAGCAGATCTAGGAAGTGAAATTTACTACAGGGTGGCATTTATTCAGAGGCAAGATAGTGCAACGGATATTGAGTACAAACAGCCTTGCATCAGTAACATTTTTGCAGAATAAATACTGGTGCTGATTCTGGAATTCATATTAGTCAGGTTAGGAGAAAATGTCATAGCGGGACCATCTTAGCAGCTCTTCCAAATAAAGTGTTCCTGCATTCCTAAAGGTCAGATGCTAATCTCACAGGCTGTTTCACAGGGACAGCCTCTCTCACAGGTAAGTGGAAGCCACAAGTGTTTTACAGATGAGGACTATGCTCCTTAGTTAGAGCTCTGCTGATTAATTATGGTTCTTACGTTCTGGTTAAGATGCACATGACCCCCACTGCTGCCACCTTGGCTCTGGTGCTGACATCCTTCCACTGCCATGTTGATGGGAACGAGTGGCCACACCACCACTCATGGCTGGAGTCTGACTACACAGGGGTGAAGGAGCTGTAAAGTCCTTGCACACCTCACACGTTACAGGATTTATGTGCAGGTTATCAAGTGCAGAGCTTTGCTAAAGCCCTCTGCAAACACTTAAGTAACTAGTTGCTTACTGCACATGAGGAGATGGCCAGGGCTTGTGCGATTCTTTACTGCCAGCTCAATAAATACACACTGGAACAGAGCCGTATGCTTCTTCCATAAAGGCGTATGGTTTCAGATGCCCTAGGTAAGCTTTACAAACACAAAGGAAGATCTCAGAACATCCAGTTCAGGCTCCTTTCTTAAGATTAATTTCATTTAACTGTCAAATTGAGCTCCTTCGTTTTTTTGAGAATTTGTCTTGGCTGAAGTCAAAACAGGGTCTTCCTGGCCTTTCTTTTGCTGATTGTTGGAGCTGATCACAGGAGCTTCTGTGTGCAGAAATGTCTAGGCCCAGTTCTCTTATTATCACTCATTTTTATGTATCAGTGTAACTTCCTTGACGTTAATGGCATTGCAGTGGGGTAAGCAGTATTACATTTCAGCTTCTCTCTTGGGTTAGAATAATGAAATAAACTTATGTTCTCAGCGCATTACATCATGAGGGTGCTGCAATTGCATGAGCTGGAGCCAAAGCAATTGCCCCTAGAAGGTTAAGAAGTTTGTATTTGAAAGGAGTGATGCAAGTCAGACGTATAGGGATCTTCAAGCAGATGAACGGGCGCCAGAGAGGCTGATGTGCCTCCCACTGAGGCTTAGGCTTGTGACCTTCAGAACAACCCACTCACTAGTTCTGCTGGTTGAAAACTCGAGCACAGGCAGGGTTGTCCTATTACAAAGTAGGATGGAGTAGTTATGGCAGGAACTCTTACTTGTCATGAGGGCATTTGAGGTTTGTGCAGGTGACAACCAGGGTCCACACTTTTCTCCACTCTTTTTTCATAGGTTGGTTTTCAGTGGGTTTCACGTGATTGGCAGGTCTGTGCTTAATAGGAAAAGGCAGATCAATTGTTAACTCACAGTGCATACAGAGAGAGGGAAACACTATTGGGCTGTCAGTCCTCTGAAATCACTGAATGAAGCTGGTTTTTATCCAGGAGGGATTTTGGTCTGCTGTGTGCTGCTTTGACCTTACTACCAGATCCTTCCTGGCTTTGTTTGATGTCTTGTAGGAAAGGAATCTGTAGGTGGCACCAAACACCAGGGCACAGCATTTGGATGCTGTTCTGCAGCAAGGCAGCCAAGCCCAAAACTCAGCAATGTGATTTAGACTTAGCTTAAGAGCCGACTTGTGGATTATTGAAATGACTGTGAGCTCTCTCAAACCAGCCTTTCAGATATATCTGGCTTTTCCCTTTGAGCACTCCAGGCATCATGCAGCTCTTGGTCTTAGACCAGGCAAAAATGCATGTAGTAGACAAAAATGCAGTCTCATTGGGACAAAATGTTCACTGAACTAGGGTTAGTTTCAACAAATAGTTTTGGACAAAGGAAAAAGGAGAGAAGACATGGGAAATGTTATACTACTTTCTTTATCTTGATCTTGAGTTTTGGAACAGCATTTGGCCAATCCTTTCAGAGATTTTTCATTACCAGTTTTACATTGCTGTATTCATATGATACATTTCTTATATTTCTGAGCTTTTGTAGGTCATAGTTACCTTATATTAAATACAAATAACAAGAACTTCCTTATTTCTGAGTATAAGGACCATCAACCATATTCACAACTATACTGAGGTTGCTGTGTCATCTCACACTTACGGTAGTGATGGATTAGGATAGGGTTGCTGTTTAGGACCATTCATTTGCTAGAAGGGATTTTTCTTCCAGCATATATGCATTACCCGCTTTGTCCTGCCCATGCACACTTTTTTTTTTTTTCAGATTAGAATAGTTTGATAGAATTACTATCAAACTGTAGTAGAGGAGATGGTCTTCAACAGTTTTCTGTATCTGTACAATGAAGCACCAAGTTGTAGGCTAAATGAAATCAAAATTTTTAATGAAATTAATTAGAATATATTGTAGTGTCCCTTTTTTTTCCCAATCTTTAAGGGCGTTTGACCGCAGTACAACTATGTTTATTTAGTGCTATATATGTTTAACTAGTTTATCTTGTTCTCATTGTGTGTTTCCAGACGTGTTTACTCAGGGAATGTCTGTGTAGTTGCCATCACATGATATTTGCCATAATGGCAACAAGCTGGTTGCAGTCTGATATGTTGCAGCATGTGAACATGTGCCAACCTTGGGCTTTGCCATGCAAGGATATCTGATGTGGGGCTCTGTCTTTGCAGGTGGTCGGCATCATAAGAATGAACGTGGACAAGGTACTAGAAAGAGACCAGAAGCTGTCGGAGCTCGACAACCGGGCAGATGCTTTGCAAGCAGGTGCCTCACAGTTTGAAACCAGTGCAGCCAAACTGAAGAGGAAATACTGGTGGAAAAACTGCAAGGTAAAGAATATAAAGATCTCCTCTTTATCTGTTCGTCTTGCTTCATGGCTTCGTTCACTTGCATTTAGAGAGATTGCTTGTAGCATGGGATCTTGAAGTCTTGCCCTCTAAGCTACTGGATAATAAGCCAAGCTCTCACCTTTACCAGAACCTATTCTTGGATTTGTACAGTATATAAAACCTCTGTACAATTTTTGATGCTTTACTCAGTGTCTGCATGTAGGGATGGAAGAACATAAGACTTGCCCTGTTGATTCATGTCGGCTCTCTGTCTGAAGCACAGAACCAGAACAAGTCTAATGAACACTAGCAGTGGCAGAAAAGAGACCTTGTCCCTCTGATAGATGACCAGCCTCTTGCCCTTTCACAAGGAGAGTAAGCTGCCAAAAAACATTTGTGTGCACAGTCACTGTGAGAAGTGAGGGAATGGGAGAGTCTTAGAGGAGAGGCAGATCAGGAGAGAGCTGGTCTTTGACTAGTTCTCTCCCCGGCTGTCCTCAAAGCCTCATCATTTTCCCATGAGCAGAGGAAGCCCTGTTATCTCTTGCTTTTTCAGACCTCCTCCAGGATTTGTCTTTTCTTGGGCAGTGAAACTTCATCTTGTTGTCATATAAGAGACCTTGTCCTTCCTTCCTTCTATTCATGCACCACCAACACATGAACACTATGCTGAAAGTTCAGCTTTGTTGCCATTTCCCCCCAATGCTGTCTCTGCTGCTTGACCCCTCGTGTCCACATAAGTGAGACCACCTCTTCCTGGGGGAGGAGGTTGCTCCATGCATTTCTCCCCTGCCTGTCACCTGCTTTGTCTCTTGAACCCACAGTGATATGAAATTGTAAAGCAAGGTACAATATCGTAGGTAGATTGTTTGCAAATACTCCCCAATGAAGTGGATCTAAGTTAGAGAATTAACTGAGTAATTTGAGTTTCTGCACCTTAGCTGATGGGCAAGAACTCCATAGCTTTGACAAGAGGCTACGTCCATTTGGTTTCTAAAACTGAATGTGGGAAACCGAATATGGATCCCAAAAAGTCAATAGACAGTGAGTCTTTGTCAAAAGTAAAAGCAGAATGAATGGGCCACCAAATAAAAGCAAAAAAATAAATATATAAAGAGGTTAATGTCTGTCATGTGAAAACTGACTTTTTTTAACTTTGTAACTTTCTTTTTATAGATGATGATCATTCTTGGTGTAGTATGCGCAGTCATTCTCATTATAATTATAAGTGAGTAATTTATTTTTCTCTTTCATTTATCATCTCAGTAGCTCTGTGATTTTCCAACTGCTAATATAGGGAAAAGAAAACAAAGTTCAAAACGAGTCTTAAATGCTGCAATTGATTAATTTGAAAGCCTTCTTCTAGTGTCATGCTGTTAGAGTGAAAATTACTGCAAACTCCCTGGGTGCTTATATAGGTAGAATTTGTTGACATTTAATGTATTTTACATCAGTATGTTACATAACTCTTCCTGTATTAAAGATTCCATTTTTCTTGCTTATATATATTTTAGTGCAGTCTGAAACATTCTCCTTTCACTTGGAATAAATTCAAAAAGCCAAATGCTTCTCAGTGAGAACAGTAATCCTTGAATTGTCAGAAGAGAGTGAGGTCCCACATGCAAATAGCCATCTAATATATTTATTCAAAGTGCCTAGGTACCTAACTCCTACCAAATCAGCTGGAATTTGTGTTGTTGCCATTTCTGCAGATCCCTTTGCACCTTGAATAGGTAAATATCCTTAAAATCTTGCCCAGAGTCTTGTTGATTTCTTGCCTCTAGGGCTCATCTCGTTCTACATGTTGGTACCAAGGTAGCCTATGAATGAATAATAGCAGTCATGCTGCTTGGGAGCCAGGGATCTCGTAATGACAGAAACCGACCGTGGCATTTATGTAACTTCTGTATGAGCAACAACTGTTATTATGTGACATAACTGCAATATGGCATTCACTCCTGAAAGAGAGGCTCCCCGAGCTGAGCAGTACAGCTAGTAACCCAGAGGAGATTCACCAGGAGGCTGGATTGCCCACCTGTGTTAATTCCCAGCTCTCGGATTACACGCTCATCTGCAGCGTGTTTCCATTTTCCTGTTACTTCTGTGAAGGAGGCTTACAGAACCACCTGTAAACACGACTTAATGGATTGAGGTGCATGTGGGAGCTGATTAGTCTTATGAATGTTGGCACCAAACTGTCCCAGAATGATTCTAGGGTTTCATAACTCAGCTATGGCAAGAATGAGAAATGGTTAGATATTAACTAACTATATTAACTGGGTGCTCAAGGCTAGTGGCTTCAAGGGATAGACAAGCCTCTGCTCTGCAGTTCTAGTGTGGCAGCTTGGAAAGACAGGCATACAACCATGGAATTGGCTGCTTTGTACATATCCAGCATTGGGCATCGTGTGAATCCTAACAAGGAAATAAAAATCAGACAAGACAGCTCATAACTTCTCCCCAGAAGTTAACCCTTTGGTCCTCGACTGGTTTTATAAGCACAGTGGTAACTCTATAGTAATGTTTGTCTTTTACTCCTTCTCTTACTTCCTTTTCCAGTTCATTTCTCCACCTGAGAAAGCGAAGAGGGAGGACCTGGCACAACTTTGTTCTCATCAACCAACAATATCAGTGTTCCTTTGTTGAACTCCGCTTTTTAATTCTGGTGTCTTGGGTTTTTTGCTTGTAATAACCCATAAGCAGTTGGTGTGGTGTGGTTTGGAATTCTGTTGTTCCCATAAGAAAATGTACCAGCTAAATACTGCCAAGTAGTTCCATACGCTGTCTTAGCACTGTGTCTTAAAATGTGTCTGCACTGACCTTCAGGAACTAGTGTATGAAAAGCACCATAAATGTCTCGGAGTCAGAAAGTGCAGCTGTGGGGAAGCTCCTGCTGAAAGGGACTGTCAGGTGGATGGGACCCAAGAGAGCAAGCACTAGGGCCAAAATTCTCAAGTGAGCAGCTAAAGTTAGGTGCCAAAATCCACTATCAGATGGATTTTTTTTTGAGGTGGTGTGTCATTGAAGAAGTGGTACCTGCAAGTATTCGTATATCTAATCTCTACTTAACCAATCAAATACAGCTTTTGAAATTAGTTGTAGTATTCAAACATCAAATCCCTGTTGGCAGAAAAGAAATAGGACTGTTTTCTATGAATTTGAATTTCACTTGTGGAATATTCTCTAGAAAGAAGGCCTCAGGGTGAAGGCCTTGGTATGACAACCAATGGAAATGTAGGAAGCTGCCTCTCTGCCTTCTGCAGAAATGATTTTTAATGACACTATAAGGATGGATTAAAAATCAGGAAGTGGAGGGGGTGGGTAGGTAAAGGGTGGCGAGATGCCAGCGACAGGGGCCTGGCCAAGGGGCTGTGGAGCAGAGGAAGGCAAGGAGCACCGCTCCTGAGCAGGGGTCTTAACAACACAGCTTTAAAAATGATTCTAAATGGGTGTGTGAGACGTGAACTACAGTGTCTTCTTTATGAAGTGCTCTTGGAAAAAAAAAAACTTTTTTTTTTGGTCAGAGATTCAGTTAGAACTTAAAAAAAAAAAAAAAAAAGTGATAATAATTGTAAATATGTCTGGTACAGACAGAACTCTCTTGATCTTACATTAAAAAAAAAAGACAAAACTAGACCACTCTGTTGCAATGAGCATATATATAAAGTAAGTAGAATTTTGCAGAGAGAATAAGTGACAATTAGTTGAAGGTTTCCAGATGCATTATGATTTTTTCTATATATTAATTGCTTTATTTTCACATGTGCTGTTTCCCATCGTTACGTAGCGGGTGTCCACAGCCTTCATGAAACAGAAACGTCACTTCCCAAGTTACTACTTCCTGATACACCCTGTTCGCTTCAGTCCTTCAACTGAGGGCATAAACAATTTTAGTAAAGCTATAGACCAAACAGAAAGTCCTGCTGTCACTAAAGGCCTGGCTCTGTAAGGTGCCCCATCTATAACGCAGCCACCACTGGAAAAGGGGAATATGGTGATACCTGACCTGAAAAATATGGGATTTTCAAGGTCATGGACTGTGCAACATTATCACATACATGTAGAGTGGTGAAGAGACCAATCCATATAAACGCAGCTGGAGATCTTATCTGGGCTGAAGCCAGGATTGATTTGCTTTCCATTCACTGCCTCTACATTTACAATGTCCAGGCGTAGGTAAAGCTGCCTGTGTGCAACAATAAATTTCCCATATTAAGGTCAACTCATTCTTTAGTTCACTAGCACTAGCTCCTTTCAGTTATTGGGTAGAATTTCAACTACTGCTGCTCATTGCTAGCTGTTCTGCCTTGATCTGGGCTGGTGAAAGGGCCCAGAAGGACTTGCCTTCTCTTGCACGTCAGGACAGACACGCTATGAGTCTGCACGTTGCATTTTCCTTGCCGTCTTGAGGTCTGAACCGCCACGCTGCTGGCGGGAAGCAGAGATTCGAGAGCTTCAGCTGGAGCTTAACACCCTACGTGAGACATTCGTGTTCTCTCCTTGCAGGAAGCACCCTGGTTTCTGGGCTGCAGCTGCACAAGGGATGGCCAGCTGGGATGGTGGCATGACAGGCCGTTCAGGAAGAGCACGGCTGGTCTGAAGCGCTGGAGCTGCTCTGTGCTCCTTCCATGGCTGTGCTGGTGAGGGCACTTCAGCTCCGGAGCCTGAGGCGGTCCTACCTGCTTCCACTGTCCACAGACATGGGCATTACACCCTCCTCCTTCTAGCTCAAAACCAAACCTCTTGTGTATGGCAGATATAGGAACAAGTACTGTGGTAACAGGAACAGCTGAGACCTGATTTTTTCCTTGACAACATTATGGAACAACACAGTCCAATACATATAATCCAGTATTATTAGAAGGAAGAGGGAAGAATCTGATAAAGATTTTGATCTAGGGTCTATACAGCGAAGTGATTTAGAGTATGTCAGAAATGAAGTTGCTTCAGTTTTTTTAAAGCTGGCACTTTAACATGAATGAGGTTAACCCTGGAATATTTCAGGCCAGGAAAATGCTTGGCTTTTTCTTTTTTATAATGATCTGTTAAGTGATCTAAAAAGCTGCAGTGATGAAAGAACAATGATTACTATATAAGGAAAAGAATTAGAATAGCCACAGTCTGCTGGGTTTGTCTTGGCAGCTAGACCTTTTGAAATTTTTCTGGTGCTTTCTCATTTGTGTGTCTGCTTCTCTGACATGGCTTCATGTAACTTTAACTTAATAAGCAACCTAGCTACTACTATTTTGAATATGACAACTTCTAGCTCTTAAGAGGAAGATGATGGCTTGACACCTCTGTAAGAGCATGCATGTAAAAAGAGAACTGCACCTACCATGGTTGAAGCTTTGGAAACTTTTTGGAAGCTTCGATGTCCAATGATAGTGAGCTCTCCTTCAGGCCTCCAAGGAGTGAGCCCTGTCCTGTGGGAGGTTGTGTACCCAGCGAGAGCACCATCTACAGCTGAGTGTAAGTCAGTGCCTGTTAATTGTCCGTGTTAGTGCTACACCTTGGGAAAGAGGGGAGCACGTGGGTGTGATCTGGGATTTAGCTCTCAACATCTCTCTTTCTGCGCTTTGAAAGGTGAAGAGGCCTAAACCAACAGCCATATAAGGCTCTGGGAGTGTTCCCAATGTACACGGTGAGTGTTGGAAAGGCCTCAAAGAGACCAAAGTCTCTTTGATCTGGATTCATGTCCTTCCCTGAACTTTAGGACCTTCACAGACCTTAACCTTTGGGCTCCCTGTGTAGTCAGAAGAGTGAGATGCTCTTCCAGCTGGTGTCTCTTGCTAGTTAGGATATATCTGAGCATTTGTTCCTTCATGCAAGAAAGGCACAAGCGACTTCAAATTACTTCCTTTTAAAAGCAAAAACAAAATAGGCTGAAAAAAAAATGTAGTTTAGGAAAAAAAGAATTGTACCCAGAGAAATGACTGGATCAAGATTTCTCAGATCATGACATTGCTACAGAGATGCTTGATTAGGATATATAAAAAATCTGAAGAATATCACTTGCTCTTTCTTCTTTCTGGTATCTTGCAGAAATAATCCTCTGTTCCACTTCAAGAAAGGATGTTGCTTTATTCTTCAACTAATTTCCCTTCCTTCTTTAATGTATGTTTCCACTGATGTGCTCAATGGCTTTTTTTTCTCCATTGAGAGGCAGAAAATTGCCTACCTTTAAACACACGTGTAAAAAAGACATCTAAGCCACCCAAGGAGCTTACTTTTCTCTTCCTGATGCACTGAGATTTAAAAGCTACATCTTTACAATAAAGCAGGAAAATGGTGGCAGTCCAATTACATGCAGTTTTGGTAGAGTAAACACTTGATTATTCAACAATGAGTCATTTCTGCAGTAACCTCATTCTGTCATGCCTGTATCACATCTGCTAATTCTCCAAAGCAAACATCATAACCTGCACTGATTCAAGCCATGAATACGGCCTCGTGGTTCATACGTAACATTCTATTCAACCGAGGAAGCCACGTGCTGTAAGTTTAGAAGGCCAAAGTACTTGTTCTCAAAGAGAAAATATCATAGAGAGCAACGACGTTAATTAGGGAAAAGCCTGTTTGTTCTTCAGCTCCTCTCACAGTAGCTGGTTTCTCCTTTATTCCTCAAGTCCCTCTTGGTCTCCTTCAGAAGCCTTTGTGTTTTGGAGTGGGCTGTATTTGGAGCATAGCGTGCCGGAGCCGGGTCGTGCTGCTGCCCTCGGAACTGCCTCCCTGCCTTCTGCCGTGCGGCTCTTGACCTCAATCAGAGCTCAGGTGGCCGCAGGGCAGCGGGACCTTCTCTTCAGAGCAGCTTCTCCTTGCGAGGAGGGCGCCGAAGGCCGAATGCAGCTCCCGGTTGGAATGCAGCTCCAGGTGGCTCCTGACTATCCAGCATTTTTGCAACCACTCAAACATTTTCGGTTGTAACATGTAGTTTTTTTATTATTATTATTTTTTCTAATTGTAATTTCATCACTATTGATGGAAAGGAGAGGAAATGGGAAATAAGGATAATGGTAGTTTGAGTACAATAGAGCAAACATTCAATAACCACCTCTTTGTAAGTACTGTATCTAGGAGCACCCTTCCTACGTTAAAACCAAGTGGAGCCAGTCTATTGAACTGTATACACACTGCTACATAAAATGAGCCAGAGCAAGTGCTAGCTGAATTTAGCCCCTTTTTCACTTTGAAAACAGGGAGATATAATATATGCAGTAAAGATGATTTTATATTTTGCAGAGAGCCATCTGGGGTCTATCATCCAAAGACATGGTCTTGTTTGATGCAGAAGGGCTTGAGAATTTCCATCACATACGGGCTGCAGCGCACTTGGTGCTGTAAAGATACTGACTGCCCACAGACCTTTCCAGTGCATAGACTTCAGTCTGCCAGTCACTAAATCTTCTTGAACTATCATGGTGGTTTTGCTCACCCTCCTGCTGCTCTAATGTCTGTGCTTTTCCATTAATAGATAGGCTAAGGAGGGGATGGAAAAGCCCCATTTTGGACCCATTGCATTCCTGACATGCATATGTGAATACGTGGTGATGGCTTGAGCTTTTCTGTTGCAAAGATCTTGACAAAAAAAAAAGAAAAGAGAAAAAAGAACACTCAATATTTTAATCTAGTTATTGAAATTAGTTTCCTAATAAACCACAGGTTTGTTTAAAATAAGAGCAAGTAATACAGGATGCTGTGGCTTTCTTTGTAAGACCAGTGTATGAGATATTGCATATAATGGAATCATGAATTTACAGATTCATATCACATCATTATATGATGAGCTATAAATATTTATACTATTGATCTGAAAGGATGCTGCAGTTCCTTCAACAGTTATTCTAGTGCTATCTGGATTTGAATATTTAGTGGTCAGTGCCTGGGCCTACCATACTCCGAGCAACCTAGAGCATGTGAAAAATAATAAAGTTCAGCCTTTCGAGAATTTAAAGAAAAAGGGATCCCAAATCAAAGTAGAAATGTATGGCAAGGACAAGGGATGCTTTTTAACTATTCTTTCTTCAAATATTTTTAACTGTTAAAGTGATTAGCAACACCCAGATAGTCAAATAAGTAGCTTCCAAAGCCTGTGCAATCGTTACAGAATACTTTTTTCTTACTAAAATTGTTCTGTTTGCTTTTTCCACATATTGGAAAGAAAATAAAATGCTAATGCAGCTGCGACACACAGGTTTGCACTATAAATGTTAATGACAGCCCACTAGTTGTCATGAAAAATATCATTACTTTGTCTTCTCAGTAAAAAGTCCTCCCCCCACCCAACCACATACGTGATAAAATATTAGTCACATTATGTATATCAGCATCGATGAGAGATTAGGAATTAATGCGTCCTACTCCAGAGTGATGCTTGAAAACATCCTTTGTCTGTAGCAAAAATACATTTTGAGTGGGAAACATCAACGGCTGCAGAGGTTAATTTAAAAAAAAAAAAAAAAACTCTTTTTTTTCCCTCTTCCTTCCCAAAAGAGAGCTCCGGGGGCTGTTTGCTCCCTCCCATTTTGCCAGCTGTGTGGGAAGCAGGTGAAATGCTGACACTTGCTGCTGTGAGCAGCCTTTATTTAGTTTGCAACATAATAACCTCTCGCATCGGCAATGTGCAGACTCTTGTTCTAGACCTCGTTTAGTCATTGTGGGAAATGATGCTTTTGCGCCCTGTTCAGGAAGAAAGAAAGTTTGTAGCCACTAAACAGTGTTTTCTTTAATGATTTATGCTTGAGTTTTAATGCAGAAAAACAGCCTTGGGAGGTTTGAAGTGCTTCATCACTGTAGACTGAATGTCGATAGATGGGTCAGTATTTCACACTCCGCCTTGCAGCGAGGAGCAAAGCATGGGGCAAAGTGCTGGAAGCTGCTTCCCCATGTGCTTAAGCAGACACTGAATTCCCATCTTCTGCCGTAAGAGAGGAGGAAAGGGGAAGTTGGTAGCTGAGGATCTTTGTGCACAGAGTATCGGCCAGTGCTAATGGGGAGGGACGAGGGGACACCTTGTTTGTTCTTGCTAACTCCAGTCCTCATAGGAGATCTGTGACATGCTCGAATTCAGCAAGGAAAACTCCTTCCTTTTAATCGTATCCAAAACAGGTTGGAAAGGACCCCTGGAGATCCTCTAGTTTAACCCCCTGCTCAAAGCAGGCCCAGGTTAGCTCCGCCCTTCTCAGGGTTTTGTTGTCTTGTGCTTTGAAAGTCTCCAAGGATGGTGAATCCACAAACTCTAAGTAAATTAAAAAGTTCAGCTTTTCAGGTATTGAAAGGAGAGGGAGGAAAAAGAAAAGAAAAAAAAAACAGATTCTGAATCCAAGTAAGAATGTATGGCAAGGATGCTGAGTGTACATTTTAATTGTTATTTCACCTCACAGTAAAGGGTTTTTTTTCCTACATTAAGCAGGAATGTCCTGTGTTGTAACTTCCAGCATTTGATCCCTGACCTTTCCCTGTACACTTCAAGGAGGAGTCTGGCTTGGTTCTCTCCATCCCTCACTGCTTTAGGTGCTGGAAGACCCTCCTCACATTCCCCCCGGCCTTCTAGTCTGTTGGGCAGCCCCCTCAGCCTCTCCTCACCCATCGGAGGCTGCAGCCCCCAGATCCCTTAGTGGCCTTTTCACGACTATGTCTGTCTGTCCTCATCTACCAGACCCACTGCTCGGGGTGGATCTGCGTAGACCCAACGCGCCCTGTGCGTTTGGTGCGTCCTGTGAGCAACTCAGTCACAGGCAAGGGGCAGTGGAGCAAAAAAGTCTCTTATCCCTATGGTCTGAATGACAGAACATAACTAGGGACTTCTGCATGGCTGCTACCTTAGTACCAAAGAGGGTTCTTGACTGAGAGTGCTAGTTCTCCTCACAGGTCACGTTAGCAATGCTGCTAGAAGGGCAGTGCAAAACAAAATACTGTTTTCTACCTCTTTCCATGTAGTTCCTCAAGCTCTATTTGCTCTAACAGGAATAGACAGAAATAAGTTTTCAGCCCTCCTTTGAAAACCTGAACTCCAAACCAAATCTTTAGCTGAGTCGTTCTAAAGGCCACTCGGTAACGTTAGGCTGTGTGGTAATGCATTCAGAAAGGAATTGGAGATCTGGGCTGAAAACAGCATCTCTCAAGTCCCAAACTCAGCTGTGCTGAGCAAGAAACTGGAATTTGTACCTCTACAGAAAAATGTTACATTTGCACCTTAATAGAGCTATGTTGGGAGGAAAAAAAGCATTGTGGAGATCAAGAAATTTGTTAAAGTGCTTTACCTGGAGGTCAGTGGAATTCTCTTTGTAAATGATGAAATTCTGCATGCAGACATTTTGATGCTAAAATTGTGACAAGTTATTAACTTTGATATTACTGTACTTTTTTGTGAAGTGTTTTCTTTTTAAGTGGTGAACATATTTTCCAAGAATACTGTATGCATTTGTAACATGTATGTTTGTGCCAATAAATCTTGTTTTAAGAAGATACTTTTTGCATGTTTTCTGTTCCAAAACCACACGCTTAAGAACAGTTTTAGCTTTCACCCCCTCTCTGTGTTAAGTGCTAAAAACTTCTTGAAAGTCAGATTTTTATCTCTATCAGGGGCAAAGTATCTTGTTTCAGTAGGGCACCGTTAATTCAGGGAAGTTATTGATACAATACAGTGTTAGCTGAGGAATTTACTGGACTTCTAAGTAGAGGGGGCATTATTTTTAAGCAAAGAAAGAAGGATTCCCATGAGGTGACTACAGACCTGTCACCTGTCCTGTAGGGTCATCTGTAAGTTGATGTAAGTTGAAACAGCTGATGCCGACCACTCTAAATTACTGGCTTGAAGGCTTAATGGGGCACAGTAACTGATACCATCTTTACTTGTAGTGACTCAGGTGTTTGAAGGGGCAAGAGCTGGAAGCTGTGTGTCTCCTCCTCCCAGTGAGTGCACCTGCGTTTAAAAAGCTGTAAGTGTTCCTGGATAGCTCAGCACCTTTATGCCATATAGAGCATCCTTGTCATCTAGCAGCTCTTCTGATTTCCCGGCAGATCAACTCAGAACATGTAAAGGACGTTGGTACTTTTTTCCATCCTACTGAGCACACCAAAAACAGGTAATGCCAAGGTACCTTCTGATATGACAGTATTTTATTATTAAAGTTGCATTTTTTTTCCCCTCGATAACCGTAGCATACCTGGCAATAAATAGGGGCTACTGTGAATCCACAAGGAGGAGCTAGGGAAGAACTATCACTGTTTTGGGTTTTTTTTCTTACAGTGCCTATTCTAGTTTACATGAGTTATCAAAAAAAAGGACACTGAGCAATGGATTAGGTTGATTGCTGCACAGGAATGTGACACTGAAGGCCATAGGGAACAAAAGCAGTAATGAGGCTTATGTTAATTCTGATAGGAGAGCACCATGGGGTAATACTCTATTAACACCTTTAGAGTCAGGTTGGGTAGTTGACTTGGTTCCAGTGAAATTAAATACCCTATTTTTTCATTTCCTAGCTTACAAATGATAAAAACAAGTGAAAAAGACATTACACATGATGTAAAGAAGATATTCAGGTATTCTGCTACCTGAGGACAACAAAATTGGTAAGATTATACCTAAGAAAGGTGTTTTACAACTGTTCAGATAGCAGATTTTCATGATTCCTAGAAACTCATGGAGAAGAATAAGGAAGGACTGCTAAGTTATTAGGGGTGAAGAGCTCTGGGGCTCACAGATGCTTGGGGAAGTCAGTAGAAGTTAGTTCAAAGACAAAACAGCCCTCCAAATGGTTGTCTGCACACCTTGCTTCATGAGCTTAAGTAGATATAGTTAAGGGAATGAACAAGAGTCTTCTAAGTACTCGTGATAGACCTAAAATTTATGGTAAAAAAAAAAAAAAAAAAAAAGTGAAAACTTTAACCAGGGTAGAAGGGCAGGGAATCTTGAAAGCGCTAGAGCTCCGTAGTGGAGAGACCCCAGCAGTAGTAGTGATGGCTACTATGGAAACAAGCGCTGCTTGCTTTTCCTCTGGCAAACCTGAGGGACCACAGCTTTGTAACACAGCCCTGGTTTGGGCTGCTATCCCGAGCAGCTTTTATCACCTGCAGTTACCAAAAACACCCCCAGGGCGCTGAGGTGCAGGTGGGAGGCAGCGGCCGTGACCACCCCCTGGTGCGCGCGCTCCCGCTCGTGGCCGTGCAGCGCCCATGGAAACTGTCCCCCCTTCTTCCCAGTGAGGTGGTTTCAGCCAACATAGAGGAGCAGCTGGAAATTCAGAACAAATGAAGTCACGATTCGTCCGTACAGGGTTCAACTGTGTTTCCCACCTCCTGTGCCAACTTTCTAGGGCAATCAGTAGATCAATTTTTAGCAGTTTCAGCTGCTTTTTGTGTTCATCAGTCACCTCAGTGTAGGCCTCATGTTCCTCAAGCGCTTTCAGATTTGAGGCATTTTTCTCAATGTCTTTAGCTTAGCATGGTGTCACTCTCCATCCGCTGCATTTCATAGTGGCTGGTTTTGTATTTGATGATACTGAATTAAATATTGTTCTCCGTCTTGTCTGCATTACTGCTTCTTGAGTAATTTCATTTACCTCGTATGTGGCTCCCCCATTCTCTACAGAAATAGCAATCAAAAGAGTTCAGTCTGCTCAAGGGCTTTGCGCTCTCCAGGCGCTTCCAGGGCTGCTTCTTACATACTTGCATTTGCTATTTTAGCTATTTTCTAGGAAATTTTGATTACATTGCCTCATATGTTCTCAATAAACTCTTAAACACTTGTTTTTTTAAAAAAATATATAGTATATAACTGCAGCTTTGTCTCAGAAGTCTTGGTTTCTGGTGTGTTTTAGCTCCATCTCACATTCTCTCACAGCAATCAGCAAAGGCCCCAGCAATGAGGAGAAGC
Source organism: Tinamus guttatus (assembly GCF_059628265.1). NCBI lineage: Eukaryota > Metazoa > Chordata > Aves > Tinamiformes > Tinamidae > Tinamus > Tinamus guttatus. Next base: position 1,490,523 of record NW_028288898.1, read on the forward strand.
ACGGGTGGCTCCTGGGCATCTTCCCGGGCAGGCCTGCAGAGGTCCGTCCCAGGCCACGCTGGGCCTGCGCGGCGCCGGCAACACCTCCGCCTCTGAATGGAGCCACTGAACCAGTCCGGGATGCGGTCTGACAGCCGGGAACAAACATGACTCACTTAGGAACATTCCCTACCTTCCTTTAACAGGCGGTTTCACCACAGTCAGTAACCTGGAACTGAGCAGGGCGGGGAAAGTTCCTGGGCCAAAGCGCACGGAGGGCTCACGCGCTGCCGGGCCATGGGGCGAATAAACACAACCAGCCCCAGCCTCCGTGGAGGCTTCCTTACCAGCAGATACCAGCATGCTAATACTAAGAAACAGATTTATTACATAGGCTTAAATCAAAAAGCTTCAAAATTACAGAATGCCAGAGGGATGAGGAACAATTGCCATCTGTGAGGAGGACAAAACTGTCAAGATGAGAACAGCATCCTGTGAATAAGGATGCTCGGGTGTAGGTTCACCAAGCCAGCGGTGCCTTCGAATTCAAGAATGTGCAGCCTCTGCTCTCGGTTTTTATTCCAAGCTGGGATTAATGAGAAGCTAAGAACTGAACACAGTGCTATGCCTTGGCTTCTCCAGCTTGTGGTACAGCAATACCCGCTTCAGTAAACCTCCCTCAGAAGAAGTATGTGATAGAAATTATGACAAGTTAAGAGTAAACTTTGAACATTCGAACGTTGCCTGTGATACATGTTTTGGTATCATAAAGTCAGCTGATGCCAACAACAACAAAATTCAGTTACATAAATGTAAATAAAGCTTCACGCCAGGTTCAGCCTAGTTACAGGATGCAAATAGCTGCATAATTTCTGAATGCGCAATACCCTTGTCCTCCTGTTAAGTCTCCTCCTAGTGTTCTGCTCTTACTGCTGTGGGCTGGTCATACATAATCAACACGCACTGCCCTCCTAAGCTAGGATCAGTGAAGTGTAGTCGCTTTACCAGTCTAGATGGGCATTAGACTATTAGTTTTATAGTCACTATATACAATTTTTTGTGCTGTTACCACATGTCTGGAGAAAGTTTGTTCATATAAACTTGGTTTCCATTACTGACACTTACCTGCATTCAGTGTAAGTACAGGATCCTCCATATCAAGATTTGAGGTATAGGTACTAATAATGATGTGTAGATGTGCAGAGCCACATCTCTAGTCCTGAGGCACTGGGTTCAGGCTCTAAATAAAGGTTTAAATGACTGAAGGATTTTTGAGATATTGAGAAAATGCACATTGAGTGCATTTAGAAGTTTCCAAAGAGAAGCTGTGTCAATAGACAGAATTAGCAATAAAAGTTGATTAATTGGCTATTAGGTTCCAGGGAACCATAAAACCTCTCCCTTCTTTAGTGGGCTTCTTGAAGGGGCTTGAGGAGTAGGATGCACCTCCTCTGCAACCATGTTAAAACCCCTCAAATTCTGCTGGCACTCAGCCCTGTTTTCTTGATCCTAGAAAACAGAGGCAATTAAGGCCTTTAATAGGTCTGCTTGTGATTTATAGCTCCTTGATTTGGAGGTAAGGACAATCCAATGGCTCAGCTTATAAAATTGGGCTAAGTTTTTTAAATTATTCAATCTTAAGTTTTTTTGTAAAATTGTTTAAATTCTGCATTAGCCAATTTATTATACACCATTCACTTAAAAAATAAAGATTAAAGAAGGGCTGTATGCACACCTTGGATTAAGTCAGGTTGAAACTGAAGGGAGGATAAAATGCAGCTATTAACTTTGGCTAGCAGCTGGAGCAAGTGAGCCTCGTGTTTAAATCCATGCTGTTAAGTTTAGCCAAAATACCTGCTGCTTTTATGGCTCTTTTTAACCTGAGTTAGGTAATGTGCTCTTTTTCACCTCCTTTATGTAATGCATGCTAGAGAAAATCAGATAGCAACACAGGCAAGAGGGAAAAAAATGAAGTAAGGGTATAAGGTTTTCCGGCAAGGGGAATTATGATGTTTGCAGGATTTGCAGCAGGGGGAGAGGATGCTGTGGGTGTCGGCAAAGCTGCTGGGTCGGGAGGCAGGGCCCTAGACCCGCTCGGTGCTGGCAGCTGGGGAGGGTCCCAGGGCTGTGCCGGGTGCCCCGGCCGAGCGCAGCCTTTTAAAGCTGCTTTAAAGGTGCCCTCAGATGCTGCTGTGAAATCATGCAGCTTTACTCTGAGGCTTTGACAAGTTTTCTCTGCGTTGTGTTCATTTAGAAAGGGTAAGAGTGCTATTACTACCGGAATAATCAGCCTCCCTAGCTGAGCCCTGCTTTATCCAGAGTGAAATGCAGCCAGCACAAGCTACCAGCATTAGTGGCAACAATAGCTAGTTAATAATGCACTGAGAAGGCAGGGCCGGGACACAAAATACTCCTTGCAAATTGCCCAGATCACTAATAGGCTTGAAAAGCTGCTGGAAGTGCCTTTCAGAGCCACGGGAAAAAGAGAAACCGCAAGGCTGACAGTTTTCTACCCAGGCACCAAAGAAATAATGAGCTCTGGTGTGTTTTCCTAACTGTCTGCAGGAGGCAGAGCTCACAGCTCTACGTCCTGGCAAGGTAGGATCTTCTTCAGCCTTTTTGGTTTGTCCCGACTACCCCTTTCCTTCCCAAATGTACCTGCTCAGCAGCCCCGTAGCACCCTGTCCTAGTACAAGAGCAGCCTCTCAAGAGCAACAGTGGCTGATGTTACTCAGCATTACTGATCCCTGCTTCCCTTTTATACCCTTTAGCCTTTCTCTTTTAGGGAAAGAGAGGTTATTAAATTATTTTATTGAATTAAACTGTTTGCTTAATTCTTTTATGACTTAGTTATACAAGAGAAGCCTTGCATTTTGAAGCTCTATTCCTGCTAACAGAATAGCCTATTACAAGTGGATGGAATGTCCTCAAAATGATGATAAATATTATAGTTGAGTGTTTTCCTGTATAAATAAGGTCCAGGTGATCACTGTTAAGTAAGTCTGCCTGCTTTCCCATCACCATTCACCTAATTCTGAATTTATTGGCCCATGTCTATAAATATAACAGATGGGAAGAAGTCCCAAAGATACTACATCTATGTCCTTTCCAAGAAATTAGAAGAAACGCTAGTTTTCTTCAGTGTGAGTAGTTACACTCACACCAACAAAGCATAGATAATCAGCACGATGTGAAATATTTGTGCCTTTTTCATGTTTCCATTGTCTTTTGGAGCAAGTTCCTAAACCTCCTGGAATCCAAGGGACTTGGGAGAATTTTGATCACTTCTTCTGTTCTTAGGGCAGTGCCTCAACAGCAGTGTTCCAAGCGACATGTTCTTTGTTCTTCTTTTAATTTGTGGCTTGATAGAAATTTCTGGTGGATTTAGAGATTCAATCTGTGAAACTTTGTTTACTGAAGTAACTTGAATAGGCCTGGTTTGAGAGCGGTTTTTGCAATGGCCAAGAGGCTTTATAAAAAGACCTATTTTCTAAAGCTGCCAGGTGTATTAGGCTTCTGCTTAGGATGGATTCCCTTTAAGAAGCCAGTCCATACCTGCGTGCTTCCCAAATACCATTCACATTTCTACTGACTTCAGCAGCACCAGGCTCAGAATGTTTCTTGTTTGAACTAACACTGGAAAACTAACTTAGGCAGAACAGTAATGAGAAACTCAATCTGAAAATGAAGTGTTTTTAATTAAGAGACACTCTTCAGCATTATACAAAAATAAGCTCTTCATAATTTAGAATTTGTCTCCTATTTTCTCACCAAGTATATATCACCCATCTATAATTAGTCTTCTTAGAAGGAATGCCTGATTCTCTGCCTTAAGTTATGTCTACGACTGCACTAAGGAGAGGTATAGTTGTGCTGGAACAGATTCTAGCTAGTCTGTTACTTAGCATCCCATTTTTTATAAATATGGAATCTGCTTCCTAAAATGAAAATAAATTAAGGGAGAGCTCAACCTCCAGATTCCTGGTAGCCAGGAGCGTGAGTCCATGATGCAGTGATTAGGATCTTATTTGGGAATAAGAGAGAGCCAAGATCCAACCCTGAACCAAGAGGTAGTCCAGTATTTTATCTAATGACTAAACAGTGCTTTTCCATGTGTCAATATTGTTTTAAGACACTCCAAACATAAAATTACACTGAAGTCAAGAGAAGATGAATTTAATAATAAAAGAAACTAGAAAATTGTAAGAATGAGGACATAATAAATGGCTATATTTCCAAGAATTCTGTAGTTGTCTTCTGGCCAAGGCCAGCTCCTTGTGCCTGCATGAAGGAACTTGCTGCTGGAGCTGCGGCTCCTCATCATGTTCACGTGGCTCTGCCTTCCAGTTCAAGAGTTGTCAAGACTCTCTGCATATCACTATTTTTTTCTGCTTGTTATACTATATTCCTGCGCTTTACAAGGCTTTTAGAAAACCTGTTTATAAACTGACTGGTAATAAGAAAGTATTTTTTTGTCTTCCCTCAGCTTTAGCAGTATGGACAGTAATAGTGATGCCTTTTGCTCATTAGCAAAAAAAGCCTTTCCGGCTCTCTGCGAGAATCAATGAATATCAGCATCAACTGTAAGTGGTAAGTAATTAGTCAGGCTTAGGAAATGAAGAATTAGAGGTGTTCTCCGCTGCAAAATATTGATTTATTTTTTTCCAGCAATATAGTGTTCCATCAGTCCTGTGATATAAGTCATTATGAGTAACTGCTACAAGTGGTCAAATGGGTAAGAAAACGTAATTTATTGCAAAGATGCAAAAGTCTCAAAAAGATTTAAAAGATTTTTTTCAAAGAAAAATCTTTGCAATAATTAAAAAAGCCTAGTTCTACTTTTTTTTTTTTTTTTGGAATATCAGAAAGACATGTCAGTGAGAGAGGAAAAAAAAAGAAGCAAGATAAAAGAGGGTTGTGGTATCTGCTTCTCTACCAATTTTTTCCTGCTGTATTTTTCAAGTACTTTATTTTGCATTATTTTGTGGCAGTGGAGTCATTGTGTCAGTAGGAATAGTCACTGCTCTAGAGGTTTCATCTATTTTTTTTTGTTATGCCATACTAATATTGTCTGGAATAACTTGTATTTATATAAATGTGACTGCAACTTCTTGAAAACCAGCACAATAGGAAAAAAATGACCAAACTGGTTAAAGATGCAGAATCATATTTTGAGTGTTGGTGTTTTCTCTAGCTTTTAATATGACTCAAAAAAAAAAAAGAAGTTGGAACAATAAAAGGTGGCAGAAATAGATGTTGAAAATGATTCCCTGTAAGTATATAGCTGGGCCAAAATACTTTAATACCCTATCAAAAGGAGCTGGATTTGAGTAACGCCCCTGGGAATTAGGGTATGGATAATGTACTGTGTTTTTCTGGGGGGTGTCAGCTAACTGCTGCCCGCTAGACCCAGCGCACAGCGCCGCGGTGGCGGATGTCTCCTGCCCTGGCGTGGCTGCGGTGCAGGTTTGTGCCCACTGCCAAGAGTGGGGTCCAAGTTTCTCCCCATCTGAAGCCCCACACTTGGGAGCTGTGCTTGAGCTATGCCCTCGGCATGCCCTGTTATGTCTTTCTGGCTTATGACATGGGAAACATTCATCTTTTCAGCCCCATGGAACCCAAGAACGTCTCTCTAGTCCCTCCAGCCCAAGAGGACTTACACGGACAAGACGGAAGATGTTCCTGCTGCACCAGGCTGCGAGAGCAGTGAGTTGACCACCCTACCCTGAGACTATCTAATTAGGATTAGTCTCCAAATTAGGCTCTTCAGAGGAGCATACACTAAAACGGGATCCGGCTAAGCTGACTGGTGTCCCGCAACAAATCCAGTTGCAGGGACTGGTGCTAATGCTTCCGGCCCCCACTCCCTCCCCGGCACACGAGTTAAATACTGCAACAGTTATTTTACTCACAGGCTGTTTCTGTAACAGCCCACACTTATATATCCCTGCACCTAATGGACTTAGCCCTAACACCACAGCGAGGGAGGGAAGCAGCATTAACCTCATTTTGCAGATAAGCAGCAGAGGCCCTGTTGGCTCTGCACTGTGTTACGTCCCGTGAACTAACTGCTCGGGTGTAAAATGAGTGTGAACATGCTGCTACACCAGGCTGCGGTGTCCCCAGCGGGTGGCAGGCCATTGGCGTGATCTCTGCTCCTTTCTTTTGCAGCCACATATCACTGCCCACGCAAAGGAAGCTCGGGACAGGGATAGCTTGGGAGTTCGGGACACAGACAGCCTAGGGCTCGTTTCCTAGTGCTGACTGCTCCCTGAGGGGACCGGCTTCTCGCGGCCGGCCGGCCAGGCCGCTGCGGGCTGGTCAGCGTCGGCGCTGACCCATGGCCCGGCGGGACCCGCTTTCGCAAGCCCGGGGTGTGGGCGCAGCGCCAGGACAGCAGAGACGGGCGCTGCGCGCTTATGTAAGCGAACCTGGCGGGGCGGCGAGGGGCCCCCGCGCGGCCGTTGTGCGCGGGGGCTGCGCGAGGCTCCGCCCGCCCCCGCCGACCGTTGGCGGCCGTTGCCCGGCGGGCGGCGCGCGGCCGCGCGCTGACGTCACGGGCGGCGGGGAGCGCGCGGGGCGTGGCCTCCCCCCGCCTCCCCCCCCCCCCCGCCCGCCTCGGGCGTGATGTAACCTCTGCCCCGCTGGGTGGCGGCGGCTCCGTGCGGCGCGGCGGGCGCGGGGCAGCGCGGAGCGCAGCGCAGCGGCGAGGAGGCCCGCGGCGGCGGTGAGGGCTCCGCTCCCGCGGGGGGAACGGGAGCAGAGGGGGTGCGGGGGTGTTTGGTGGCCGTGGGGGGAGGGCGGGCCCGGCTTGGCAGCGATCGCGGCGGCCGCTGGAAACATGGAGTCACACGTGAGGCTTATGTAAAGTGAGCGGCGTGCGGCGCGGCCAATGGGGGCGGCGGGCGCGGCGCTCCCGCCCCCGCCGGCGCTCTGCGTCACGCGGCGGCGGCCAATGGCGGCGCGCGCGGGGCGGGCTCCCCGGCGCCGGTCACGTTTCTGCCTGTATGAAGCCGGAGCGGGTGCGCGGCGGCGCCTCCGGCGCGGCGCGCGGTGAGTCCCGCTCCGCCCGCGGAGCGCTGCGGCGGCGGCGGCAACGCGGGGGCTTCGCGGCGGTGGGGGCGGGCGGTGGCGGGCGGGGGGCTCTGGGCTCGCGGCGCCCCCGCCCCGCTCCGCTCCCCTCCCCCGCCCGGCGGCCGCCGTTACGTAAGGGCCGCGCCGGCGCCCGCCGGTTGCCTGGGGAGACGGGACGGGGCCGCGGGCGGCATCGGGCGGGGCGGGGGGTCCGGACCGGAGGAGGGGGAGGGGAGGGGAGAGGAGGGGGCGGCCGCGACCCCCGCCCGCTCGGACCGGGTCTGCGGGAGGGGGCGGTCGTGACCCTCCACCGGCGCTGAGGGTCCCCCTTCCCGGGATCTGCGCACGGCTCCGCCTTCCCTTGCTTTTATTTTATTTTATTTATTTTATTTTATTTCATTTCATTTTATTTTATTTCATTTCATTTCATTTTTCTCCTCCACGTGAGGAGCCCCGTGGCAGTGAGTATGAGAAGCGGGGCGTGCCGCAGAGATGCGGGAAGAGGCAACAGGTCGCTGTCTCTTTTTTCTTTTTTCTTTGTTTTTTCCCCCTCCAAATGTTCCCTCTGATCCCCGCAAGCAGACTTTGTTCCCCGGCACGGCGTGGCTTTGCCGCTCCTGTCACCGGCTGCATGCTAGCACACGCGTGATTACAAAACCCTTTATGTAAGTCCTGTCCCATGCAAATGGGGAGCAGGGTGGTAGCTGTGAGGCTGACACCTCTGCCCCGGCTTCGTGTGAGAGGTTGTGAGGGGATGCGGCCCTGGTCTGTCACACACAGGGGCTTAAAAAGCTCCCAAAAGACCTTCCAGGGGCTTGGGTACTTGGAAGCTGAAGGCCTTTGAAGCTGAATTTGCATAATATGAAATAACTCGAGTGTGTCTATATTTATATATAAAAGCTTATATTTTTTAGTTTGTGATTTTTTTTTTCAAGGCTGAGGTTTCGATCTTATACATGTGACTCACTGAATATCTACCATTTAAAAATGGGATATCTTATAATGACTGACAGTCAAGTTGTCAAGTCAAGGGTAGTACCAGAAATTGCTTTAGTACAATGTGAAGCTGTTTAAAGTTGCCAGCACTGCTCCAGGTGTAGAAACTGTTTGCAGATAACACAAGTTATTTAACATTTCTCCAAACTTTTGGAGCTGCTTTTTGCTTGTTGTCAAAGTGAAATCCAGAATGAACTGCTAAGGCGGCAGTGAGGCATACCTCCCTAAATGCAAGTAATTGCTTTTGGATACATGTGGTGCTGATAAGTATGTCACACTGCTGGCAGCTGCGGGTTTGATCCTGTCCCTGTAGTCCAGACATGGGTGTTGTTGAATGGATGCTGCTGGCGGGTGGGCAGGGAAGAGTTTCATGCAGGTGTTCAAGGTAGAAGGGTGAACACATTAGTTGATTATTTCACTCAAGCATCCACGGCGAGGTGAAGAGGTGACTCTAACTTTGCAGCGAAGTTAGAAAAGGGCAAATAAAATAATCAATGGATGGAGTAGTTGCCTTGGGAGAAGAAATTGAGAAGGTATTTAGAGAGAAGGAGACTGAGGGCATAGGTGACTGGCTTCGAAAAGTCACAGCTGTAGGTTATAAGCAGAGTGCAAATGCTGTTACTCACCCAATCCAGCACTATTAGAATTAAGGGCATTCAGTGGGAGGAGGAGAGCTGTGAGATGGGCAAAGGGGAGAGCTGCTTCACATGGCAGCTGCTGAACTTGTTGCCGCAGGAGCATGGAGGCAAATGATACCAGCAGCTTGGAAAAGATTAGACAAATTTATGAGCTACAGTAAATGGGCACTAAAAGGAGTAGGCAGGGATGTACCCTCTGCATCCAGTGCATCAGCAGGGCCTGCCGGGGGATAGAGTGAAACAGCTGGTCAAGCTCCTTTTCCATAAGTTGCATTTCCTTTCCCCATTGCCCCAGACAGAATACTAGACTAGAGGAACCATTAATCTGATGCTTTGCTTTGCCTCTTGGCTTGGCATTTGCTGCTTGTATGGTATTTCATCATGTGTTCACTTAATGTGTGTTTAAACCAGGACTTGGGCTTTATTTTATTTTTTTGGAACCGTTTTAGTGTTGAACTTGACATTCCCTTTTTGCATGACCGCTTTGAAGGCATGAGGTTGTAAGAGAGTATGGCCTATCCTGCACTGTGGCGAGCTTAGCTGAAGTGTAGTTTAGCTTGACCTAATTCATAGATACAAGAGGTAGAGGTGTGGAAAGTAGAATTTCAGCTTTTTTATGCTTTTGGATTCGGCAAGTTTTCAGGTTTCATTTATCCAAAGATTACATAGTTTTCCTGTCCTGTTTGTTTGCTTATTTGTCAATTGCTAGCCCTTGTAGTAGATATCATTCATACATTAAAAGAAATATAGGAAGTCAAAGTGTTCCACTTTATTTTTAGAGATTACTCATGTTCCTTGGTGTTTCCCAGAGAGGCATGAAGACGGGACATGTAGCACTAACTCTTAGCATGGTGCCTTTATTTTGAGTATGTTTTTTCAGTCATTGAGACGAAGACATTGGATAAGACGAGGCTGTTACATAAAAGTATTTGATTAAATCCCTGGACAATACATTTTTATAGTAATAATTTCCCCTGGGAAGAATCACACTTTTTTGAGTAAATCGAGATTTTAATGGAGTTGAGCCAAGGAATGTGAATACAGTGAAATGGGAAAACTGCTTGGAAACAGTATTCCTATTTTTTTCTCCTATCTTTGGTTTTTCTCCTGCCTTCAACTTTATTATGACCAGGAAGTGTTTAGTTCAGTCCCAGACTGATAATGAAACCAGTTTTCCTTTTCCTGGATTCTTGCTAAACCCTTTTTTTTAATCCCTTTGCACTAGAAACGGTGTTTTACTCCAGAAAAGTTTGTTTTGCTTATTAAGGTGTAGACACAGAAGCAGTTTTTTGTGGGACAAGGCGGTGTGGTGTTAACGAAAAGCAGGTAGATTATCAGTAGCCAGCAGAACAAGTAAATTATCGCTAGTCTAGATCGACTGTAGTGTTTTATAGAGGGTTGCTATAGCTGGCCTATGCTGAAAGGGAACATCATGTTCTTACCAAGGTGTTGTGTAATACTTGGCATGAATGTGCTGTAGACATTGTATTATACTCATAATGTTACCACATAGTAATTAGGAGGTAATCAGGTGTTTCTGAAAATTGATTTTTGTGTCCAGGGTTTGGCTTGCATGCCCCAGAATGTCTTTAGGAGGATGATAGGTTACTGGGACTTTTAACTGGGTTTTCTTGTTTGTGGAGTTGTATTTTCCATATCCATGTTTATTCTGCAAGTTTTAAATTGCTTCAATATTTGCTAAATTATCTTCTCTCCTTAAGCACTGAGGAGCAGATCAGGCAATATCAGTGTTGTTCTGTTAGTTTTATTAATTTAAAGGATTTTGAATTTCTAAGTATAGATGAGGGTGAATTGAAGGAAAATAAAAAAAAAAGTGGACTTTAAAGCGATGCAGATGATGATGATGTGCTGTGCAGGATTTAAAGGTGCCTGATCCATTTGCGCCCTCACACAGCCGTCTCAAACTTACCTCCTGTAGGTTGGGGGTAAAATATTATTGTTGTATGTGGTTTTGCTAGTAAAGCAGGTCTCTTGCTTGTTGGGTTTTGTTAAGTAAAGAATAACTTCACATATTGGTTTGCAAGTATTTTAGCTATGAGACAAGGGCTTTTTTCCTGTGAACCATGCTTAAAGGGTACTGCAGAAAAGGCGGCAGCTGTTTAAGGAGCGCTTCAGAGGCCGCTGGCTTTACCATTTCCTGTTGGAGTGTCCTGTGGCCCTAGGCTGCTTGTGTGAGCTGAAATATGGCCAAGAAGACCAAAGCGAGGGAGGATCAGGTGGCTTGGGAGTGACTGCAGGGGCTGCAGCTTGTTTAGTTGCGCTCGTAGGCAGCGTCCGTATGCGCGTAGTAGGGAAGTGCCGGAGCACATGGGGATCCGCGTGCCTGAGCATACGCGCCGTGATCTGGCGCTCCGGTAAGTGGCTTAGTAGATCACCAGGCCCGCGCGGGCAGCCCGCTTGCAGCCTGCCTGCCTGTGGCGCGGCAGTGCGCGCAGCGCCCCTCGCCTCTGGCTGCTGCTGCTGCCAAGGGCTCCCTTTAAGGGCATGTGTGGGCTTGGCGTCCCAATGCCCGCGCTGGGCTCGTATGGGCTTCTGCAAAACCTTCTCCTTTGGTGCTCTTTCCTTCCGGAGAGAGTGCCTGAGGGACAGGAGCAGTGTACAGAGTACGCATGCAAGTTGCAGGGCCACTGGCTCTGGAGAGCATGTTCTCCCTACCTGTCTGCATGTGCGAGTGAGGCTCTGAGGCTAAACTTACCTTCCTTGAGATAAATAACTGCAGAGTGCAGTCTTTCCTTCTCCTTCATTCTTTCCCAAGAGAGAGCAAAACTTTTTTTGGAAAGCCCCTGAAAAGGCAGAGCCCAGGCATGCTGTTTAAGTGACAAGGAGACTGAAATGCATAGAAAGCACCTCAGTAGGCCCAAGTTGAAGGTTGTTCTGCAGGACACATGGGCAAGCTGCAGGAGTAGTATGCTAGCAGTAACCATGTGCTTCTTGAGAAGACAGGCTACTGGGGAAGCAAATTGGTTTGTATGCCAAAGTAATTGGGAAAAACACTTGAGTTTTACTTCCAGCTTTTAGGAGTGTAGTGTGCTTATGTAATGCTTTCTGTATTTATTTCCATATGGATATAATGGCTAGAAGTTTCCTTGTATAGGTGTTTCAAACTGTAGCTTAATAAAAGTTGAGCTAAAGGTCTCAAGTCTTGTGAACATCGTGTGCTTTTAAAACTGCATGGAAGCCTCCAGTGCTAAATAATGGTTGTGCTCGCCATAATTGAAGTTTAGGGGTAGAAAATGTGATTAGGATGTTCAGTACCTCTCTTTTGTTGTTCTTATCTCCTATTCTCTTTATTCCTTGCAGCTTTTGTGTCTTTTTTTTTGTGTGTGTGTGCTTGACCTTTATATCTCATACATGTACTTCTGTGTATATCTGTCTTTTTAGTTTCTCTAACTGTACCAAGTTCTTGAGGATATTAAGTTCTCTTCTGCCTTTAATTCCCTTTCTCCTGGGTATAGCAATTACTGTTTGTGCTCTGGGTTCCCATGTGCCTTTAAGCTCTTATTTGTCACTACTAATATATCCAACTTGTAGGAAAAGTATATCATAT